>NC_089238.1:56245889-56605889 GCF_963924675.1 Phocoena phocoena | reverse complement strand
ACGTGTCACTGTGGAGTTCCATCTGAGGACTTCAGATCTGCCTCTTTAAAGTCTGCGTCGCTTTCCATGGCATGGATATACCATCATTTATTCCACCCATCCCTATGAACCAGCATCTAGTTTGTCTCCAAACTTTTGCTACTGCAAAGAGCGCTGCAATAAATAAGTAAACCCGTGCGTACTTTAACTGTGGGACAAATTCCCAAAGTGGAATTGCAGAGTCCAAGAGAAAATGCATTTTTAATTTTGATGGTAATTGTCATACGTCCTTCTGAAAGGGTTGTACTGAGTCCTGCTCCAGAGGCGACCCACGGCCCAGTGCTGCTACCCTGTGAATGGCGCTCCCTGGGGTTGTGCCGTGCACAGCATGCGTGGTCACATGTAGCAGCCCCGAAATACCGGTAAACCAGCGCAACTATGGTTGGAATTCATATTTCTTTCAATATAGATGGAATAGAGCATTATTTTATAGACTTAAATTCACTTCTACTGCCTTTCCTTTGAATAGACCTTCTTTTCCTTCCGAATTGTGGACTTAAGAGGTTGACACAAGGTTTATTCCTCCCTCCCAGTGTTCTCGTTGGAGGTAGATTGGAAAATAACTTTTGCTGAAAAAAAGCATTTATTACTGCCCTGAGGGAAGGAAAAAAGAAAACCATAGAAGGCGGGAGGGAGAGCCTGACGGAGAAGGAAGGAGCAGGTTGAGTGGTGGAAGCCGGCCGGGTCTCGGGCCAGATCACCCACTTGAATCTCATTACCGTCAAACCCTGTTGCAACATTTTCCAAAAGACAGAGAAAGGAAAAATGCTGGAAGTGGGAGAGGGAAATACATTGGGAGCGTGTGCCTGAGCCCGTGCGTGTGTGTGTGTACACGTACTCCATGTGTAATCTAGACTCAGACTTACAAAATCCAAGGGAAGCAAAGAATAAGGAAGAAAGGAAGAAAATAAAACGCAGACATTATGTCCAGAAGGTAGCCTACGGGGAGACATTGCAAGGGGGTCTTATAATAATTGTGAGCATCTTTGCAGACGGGTCCTTAGTATCTAGAACATGCAGGTCCAGTGCACATGTGTGTTCTCAGAGAAGAAATGTGGTTCTCCTGTGTCCTCTGAGTAATCTACTGGTATTTATGAGAAGAGCACGGCTTAGCTGTCTTTTTCTTATCTAACTCGTGTGGAACGTAGCTCAGAAGGGCAGAACCGTGCGGTTTCTTGCGAAATCGGTCCCTCGTCCTCCCTGGCTTGGAAGCCTTGCGGTTCCTGGGGACGCTCGCGCAGCTCCTGAACCCACCTCATCAGGGAGGGATGGTCCCCAGTTCTGGGAGAGGAAAGGCCAGCCTCATTTTTTTGTTTTTTAATTGTGATGAAATTGCAAACTTACATCCTGAGACGAAAATTAAATGGAGGGAAGTCTGCCATCGTGGGTGGTCTTCCTCGGGCGTTGGGAGGGAGGGGTCAGATGGTGTGGGGAGACCATGTTTAGCAACATTTCCAATAGGGTAATGACAGCAGGAATGATGGCTGTCCCACTCGGGAAGGGGAAATCTCAAAGGCCTACGCCGGACAAAAATAAACAAGCGTGCAAGGCCGGCCGAGGGGGCCTGGGTCCGTTCTGAACTTGAAAAACATCAAAGGGAAGCCAGTTATCAGGCCATCCAGGCTCCAGGCTCTGCTGCGTCCTGCCCAGAGCTTTTATCAACCTTGGCCGAGCACAGAGGACGCTGGCTAGCACGGCTGCAGGAGAACACGCTTGACTGCCGAGTCGGGAGAGAAGGACGAGTTCAGGCTGCGGCAGATGAAACCGAACAGGGATGCACGGAGCCTCCCGCACTTAGGCCCCCCCAGCGCTGGCCACGCAAGGCAGCTTCTCCTGAGCGGAAAGTCCACCGGAGCCGGGGAGAATCCACACCCGCCTGGGCACACGGTGGATGTCTCTGGGCCCCAGCGCCCCTGTGCATAGAGAGGGCGTGTCATGAGGACAAAATGCAGCCAACATTCAGCCAGCAAATACGTTTTGAGTCTCTGCCATGTGCCGGGCACAGTTCCGGGCACTGGGGAGTAGAGTGGTGATGAAATCAGATTTTTACAGACTCTTGAAGACGTCCAATTAATAAAAACTTCTGAAGAAATCGGATTAAAACCATCCTGGTTTGGAGATGTTCTGTACCATGACTGTGGTGATGGATACACAAACGTACATTTGTGATAAATGTACACAGAAATGCACACACACACACACACACACACACAACCACAGTAAACTGGAGAAATCTGAGTCAGATGGGTGGATCGTGTCAACACGAACACCCTGGTTATAACATTGTACTATAGTTTTGCAGAATGTTACCGCTGGGAGAGACTGGACAGAGTGTATTGGGTCTTTCGGGACTATGTTTCTATTTCACAGCGATCTCAATATGGATTTTAATTGAAACGAAACAAAGCCCTGACCTCCTGGAGCTCATGTTCTGGCGGGAACTTCCACGCTGGACTCTGAGGCATGAGAGGGTATGTGCGGAGCCCCAGCCTCCTGTTAGGCATGAGTCATGCGTGGTCGATAACAGCCGTGATTAGGGACATAGGCTCTGTCAGGGGCCTGCCCAGCTGGAAGTCGATGGCCACTCAAACTGGGTTGTAAATTGAAGAGGTTTTAATAAAGGCAGCATTCGCAGGTGCGGACAAGCCCTGCGGAACTGGACAAGGGCAGGCGGCAGTGGGAGGTGCAGGGGGTGGAGACGGAGGGGCGCCAGGGAGCAAAGGCAGCGTGTCCACACTGAGAGGACCCCAGCGGGAGCTGCGGCCTTAGGGAGGAGGACGCAGTGAGCCAGGTGGCCCAGCAGGAGGGGGCAGAGAACACCTAGCTTCCCTCCCCCTGCTCTCGTCTCCCCTGAGCCCCTACTGGAGGCGGAGGGTGGAGGTAGGATGGTGGAGTCCACGCAGGTCAGCCGCCGGGCCAGGGAGCGGGCAGAGAAGGCGGGTGTGAGTCTGGCGGGGCGAGCAGAGGACAGAAGAAAAATCATCCACCAGGGCGAACTCAGGACAAAGCCAACTGGCATGAACGTCCGCTTTCTTGACCCCTCGCCCCATCACCTCCTGGGGCACCTCTGAACTCTGAAGGCGAGTGTACTGCATGGAGGCAGCACTTTGGGAAGCTCCCAGCCAGGGCTGGGGTCTCCAGGTGCGAGTTGGAGGAGGGCTGCCTGCGGCCGAGGCCCCATGACATCGGGGGCAGAGGAGAGAAGGACCCATGGCAATGCCACACAGCACTAGTGGGAGGGACCAGGGACCCTCTCCCCACTTCCCAGGCGTCATAAGTCCCAGGGCAGCCTGGGGAATGACCCGGCACACCCAGGTGGTGGACGTTGGGGGTGGCTTCAGTCAGTTCTGAGCAGAGCTTCTCCGAGTCAGGACACCCCAGGGACAGGCACCGTCCTGGGAGCTGCTGCCGCTCGCGGGCCACAGTGAGAATCTGGCTTGGAGAACCAAGCAATGGCCACTTCACGCTCCCTGATGCCGGGGCTGAAGTTTTCCCTATTTGGGGCACTGGGGCTACGCCTGTAGTCACCACAACACACACACACACACACACACACACACACACACACCCCTTCACCCTCCTCACAGCTGAGTGGGACAGCCCGTGGACAAGTTTCCAGATAGAAAGTTGGATGGTGCATGAGTTTCCTAGGGTTGCCATAGATGATTATCACAAAGCAGGTGGATCAAAACAACAGAAATTTATTCTCTCCCATCTGGAGGCTGGAAGTCTGAAACCAAGGTGTTAGCAGAGCCACCTGCCTCCGGGGGCTCAAAGGAAGGGTCCTTCCTGCCTCTTCCAGCTCCTGGTGGCTTCAGGCATCCCTTGGCATGTGGCCGCCTTCCTCCAGCTTCTGTCTCCATCTTCACGTGGCCTCTCCTCCTCTCTCTCTCTCTCCTGTCTCTTATAAGGAGCTCGGTTGTTGGATTGAAAGCCATCCCAGGCCCAATTCGGGGTGAGCTCAGCTGGAGACCCTTAACCTAACAACATCTAGAAAGAGAGAGAAAGCAAGATGGCGGAACAGAAGGACGTGGAGTTCAGCTCCTGCCGCAGATACATCAAAAATACATCTACTAGTGGAACAGTTCCCACAGAATACCTTACTGGATGCTGGCAAAAGACATCAGACACCTGGAAGTGCAAGAAAGATCTCCTCGTAACCAGGTAGGACAAAATAAAACAAAAGGAATCAGGTGAGACCTGCACCCCTGGGGGGAAGCTGTGAAAGAGGAAATGTTCCTGCACCCTGGGAAGCGCCATCGCTGGGAGGGACATCAGCCGGGACAGAGGGGGAGCTTCCGAGGCTCAGAGGAGAGCGCAACAGCAGGTGGGGGCAGCCAGAACGGAGAGAGACTGGCACAGGGGTTCCGAGGCGCCTCGCTGCACCCCAGCCCGAGATGTGCGCCTGCTGGTGCACGCAGGGGCTGGGGGCTGAAACCCAGGCTTCAGAGGACAGAGCCGGGGAGAGGACCGGGGTTGCCTGCCTGCAGACAGCCTGAAAGGGGCCGGACTGTGATGCTGAAACCGCACAACTCGGATGGTATTCGAACCCGCGGGCTGGGACTCGAAGCCACTGTCTTAATTGAGATCACACACCTGGTCTCAGGACTTAATGAAGCTCAGGTTCTTTACGTCTCAGCGCAGAAGGAGCTCAGCGAGAGGCAAAGTGATAGGTAGGAAGCAGATTTATTGAGAGAGAGACGGAGTGTGGGCCGTCTCAGAAGGTGAGAGTGGCCCTGAAATACGGGGTGGTTAGCTTTTATGGGCTGGATAACTTCATAGGCTAATAAGTGGAACGGTTATTGCAACTATTTTGGAGAAGGGGCGGGAGCTTCCAGGAATTGGGGCGTCGCCCACTTTTTGGCCCTTTATGGTGGGCCTCGGAACCGTCCTGGCGCTGGTGGGTGTGTATTTAGCTGATGTGTTACAATGAGGGTACAATGAGGCTCAAGGTCCACTGGAAACTGGATCTTCCACCATCGTGGGCCTCGTAGCTTCTAACCAGGTTTTGTCGTGTCCTCCACGTGTCTGTCGTTCTTTTAAAGGTTGTGCCCTGCCCCTTCCCTCCTGTCTCAGTACCGGTGACAACTGGGGGTGTTCGCAGAAGAAGCCCGGGCACCATAGAAGCAAAGCGCCTCGCTAAGGGGCTCGTGAAGGGGGTGCGGGGCCGCCATAGCAGCCTCTTCCCCGGGATCGCCTCTACGAGCTCTGGAGCGGGACAGCGGGTGCTCGCGCAGCTGGGACGGGTCCGGCCTTAGCGGCTGAGGGCTCTGAGGGCACCCGTGCGGAGGCGGGGCCGGGGTCTGGGCTGCTTCCCAAAGCGGGTCCCGGTGGGTGACCCCTGTGGTCCTGGTACCCGACTTCAGTGGATAAGATCTGCACTGGCAGCTTTGTGAACACAGCACCTGAGGGACACCAGGGCCCATTGCCTGTGTCCTGGAGGTGGAGGCTCCAGTAGATAATTGTTTCTCCCAAACTCATAGAGCAAGAGACATATAGGTAAAATGAAGAAGCAGAGGGACCACTCCCAATGCAAAGATCAAGAGAATCCCCCTGAAAGGACAAACAACGAAGCAGACGTCTTCAGTCTAATAGACACCGAGTTCTAACAGGAGATAATGAAAATACTGAAGGAGTTAAGAAGGGCTGTCGATAGAAATGCAGATAACTGTAAAAAGGAACGAGAAACTATAAAGAGCAGCCCAGAAAAATTAGAGAACGAATTCACTGAGATGAAAGCTGAGCTAAAGGCTATGAATAGCAGAATGGATAACACAGAAGAACGAATAAGTGACCTGGAAGATAGAATAATGGAAATCGCCCAATCAGGACAGCAGACAGAAAGCCAAATAGAAAAATGAAAGCAGGGCTTCCCTGGTGGCGCAGTGGTTGAGGGTCCGCCTGCCGATGCTGGGATACGGGTTCGTGCCCCGGTCCGGGAAGATCCCACATGCCGCGGAGCGGCTGGGCCCGTGGGCCATGGCCGCTGAGCCTGCGCGTCCGGAGCCTGTGCTCCACAATGGGAGAGGCCACAACAGTGAGAGGCCCGCGTACCGCAAAAAAAAAAAGAAAGCAATATGAGACCTATGGGATAATATAAAGTGTGCCAATCTATGCATAATAGAGATCCCAGGAGGAGAAGAAAGAGAAAAGGGGATTGAAAATGTATTTGAAGAAATTAGGGCTGCAAACTTCCCAGACCTAAAGAAGGAAACATCCAGATACGGGAAGCACAGAGGGTCCCAAACAAGTTGACCCCGAAGAGACCTACACCGGGACATATTCTAATAAAAATGCAAAGTTAAGGAGAGGATTCTAAAGGCAACAAGAGAAAAACAAAGAGTTAACGACAAGGGACCCCCCGCCCTCACCACCAGCATAAGGCTATCAGCTGATTTCGCTACAGAAACATTACAGGCCAGAAGGGAGTGGCAAATGTATTCAAAGTCCTAAAAGGGAAAAATCTGCAACCTAGGATATTCTACCCAGCAAGATTATCATTTAGAATAGGAGAGAGAAAGAATTTCTTGGACAAGCAAAAACTAAAAGAATGGAGTTCCCTGGTGGCACAGTGGTTAAGAATCCACCTGCCAATGCAGGGGACATGTGTTCGAGCCCCCGGTCCAGGAAGATCCCACATGTTGCAGAGCAGCTAAGCCCGTGCTACTGAGCCTGCAAGCCACAACTACTGAGCCCGCGTGCCACAGCTACTGAAGCCCACGCGCCTAGAGCCCGTGCTCTGCGACAAGAGAAGCTACCGCAATGAGAAGCCCGTACACCACGAGGAAGACTAGCCCCCGCTTGCCACAACTAGAGAACGCCTGTGTGCGGCAATGAAGACCCAACGCAGCCAAAAAAACAAAAACCTAAAAGAATACAGCAGCAGTAAACCTATCCTAAAGGAAATATCGGAAGGTCTTCTCTAAATAGAAAAGAAACAAGAAGCTATAGGAAAGAGAAAAATCACAATTGGAAAGTAAATCACTGAAATAAGCCATACACAGAATGAGAAAACAAAATCAAACAATTTCTGTGGAAGCGGTGATTACCACCGTGAGCTGCAAAAGGGTGCAGATGAAGAGGTAGAAGAGGACACATCAAAATCATAAAATACGCGGGAGGAGAGTGGGAAAATGTAGGTGTTTTTTCTTTTCCAGAATGTGTTTGAGGCTCTGTGACTACCAACCTAAAGCAAGTAGATATAGGATGGGGTTAACATACATCTACAAAGACTCTTTCTCCAAATAAGTTCACACCCACAGCGTCTAAGGATTAGGATGCGGGCATATCTTTGGGGGGGTCCCCTTTCAACCCCCACAGATAGTCACAGGTAGTGAGAAGCCTGAGAGAGCAGACGAGGAGGGGGATGTCCAGGGGCCAGAGGCAAGGAGAAGGGTCATGGCGGGCCTCGAAGGCACCGGGCTGGCACACAGCCATCAGTCCTCCCCAGATCGCCGTGGCGGTGATTATAATTAGGCCTCAGATGAAGCTCCGGGGGCTCTGCCGGGTCCAGCCCTGCCCTGGCCTCTCGTTTCCGGGCTGCAGTGTTGCCGCCTGCCGGGTTTCACGCTGCGGCTGGTTTTGATTCTTGGCCTCGTATTTATTCATCTGGATTGATTACCTCGTGTTATGTAACCCGAGTGGCTACAAGCAGCAATCTGTATTTTACAAGATCCAGAAAGCCCGCGACGGCCCTGGGTACCCGAGTTGGCAGCCTGGCCTATAGGAGGAAAGACGTAATTGTCCAACAATTACAAATTTCAGGACGGTGAGTGGTGATGGGTTTGGACCGAGCTTTCAGCTCAGCCTGCTCAGGAGAATCACCAGGGTTGTTACAGAAACAGCAAACAAACAAAGCGGTACATGGGCGCCATGCAGACCTACGAAATCAGAATGTCCGGGTGGCCGAGGACATCAGCACGTTTTAAGTCCCTCCTGCGCCTGGTCTTTTCCTTAAACTGGGAGGCATTCTCTCCCCCAGAGGCCGCCTGCTCCTTGGCAAGCAGTGACCCAAGTCACAAGGCGAGGGGATGGCCACCACCCTCTGCGTGTGCTTGAGGTCAGCCCACACACCTCCGAGCCATCCGTAAAATGGGGACAACAGGGCAGGTGGGCGGATTGAGGGAGCTGCCCAGTTCATGGCAGGCCTGTCCGTGTTAGCTGTGCTGCCATTCCACTGAACTAGGCGCCCCTGTGCCGGCACAGGTGGACCCCAAATGCTTGTGAATGAATAGGTCTGGGCACGAGAATGGATGAACAAAGGCACGTGGCATCCCCGAGGCCCTTCATGGCTCCCCACTTGGGCTTCCTGCTAACAGCAAGGATCACCTTGAGCTTTCGCCTGGATTAAACAGCCCCTCTCACGCCGCACACCCACCCCCTCGCAAGTACACACACTCCTGCAGCCCCAGCACACACGTGTGTTTATTTTCTTTGCTGTTCACACTTCTCCTTTTATGGTTCCTGCAATCCCGACCCTTAGACTGGTCTGATTTCATTCAGAGACCAAAACACAGCACTGAAGCACACACCTGGTCTTCCCGCCATAGGTTGGTGTGGAGTGGAGGGACCGTCCATCCCTGGGTGCCCATGGAGTACTTCCTGGGTGCCCACCATGCTGGGACCCCCAAGGAGGCACAGAGAAGTCAAAGATATGCATGGAGCCCAGCCTGCAAGGAATCAGCAATGTGATGTAGGGGAAGGAGCCGTGGTCTCTAGTGAAGAAGGGGCGTATGTTCCGGAGGTAGACCACCTGGGCACCATCGTTTCCTAGGAGCCTGAGCCCAGGCAGGCACGTAGCCCTTGCTGTGCTCAGGTGCCTGTCCTGTAAACTGAGCTTGGGGAGTCTGCCTTTCTCTGTAGGGCTGTCGGAGGGTGAAATGAACTCCTAACGCGTCGGTTATATCACTGTTCTCCCGTCACTCCACTCAGAGGGCCGAGGGCTCCTGGGCAGGTGACATTCCCTCTCTGAGCTTCAGCGTTTCCATCTGTAAAATAAAGGTGGATGCGAGGTTGTGTCCTGAACGGTGCCAGGCATCTAGTAGTTGCTCAGTAAATATGTTTTCCCTTCCGTGAAGTTGCTTCAGGTCTGGGGGGATGGGTGCCCAGGGAAGACCTCGCAAGTCGGGCTGGGTCAGGAGAGGGACAGAGGGGCGTTACAGACGCCAAGTGTTGTGGCACGTCAGAGAAATCAGAGCCCCTTCTTACGCCAGCTATGGTCGGTGATTCCTCAGCCTCTTTTCCATCTATGCATCCCCAAAACTGAGGTTAGTTATTATGATTCCAATATGTTACTTATACTTAGGAAAAGTTCTGATTTCTCAGCTCACACATATGTAGTGGGAAAATTAGAAACCACAGATACACACAGAAAAGAAAACCCCAAACCACACGTATCCCAACAGCCAGAGACAACCAGTTAACAGTTTGCTGAGTGCCCATCTAGATCTTCTTTTCCAAAATGCAGAAATGGGATCACCTTTTCTTTTCCCCAAGCCACATTTTAGTTAAACACCCTCCGGTCTGGCTTCTCACATCCCCGGCCACTGACCCTCCCTCATCCAGGTCACCAGTTACCTTGATGTGACCCATTTCTGTGATCGCTTCACTGATTCCTCAGGCCTCGATGGTAGGACATTTCAGCCGTTTCAAATCTGTCTGCTCTTCCAAATTACACTACGGTGAACATCCTTATTGCTAAAACTGGTCTCACATCTCATTTATACACAAACAGATTTTTACGTGAACCCCCTCCCCAAATGTATAAAATCCTAAAGAGATGGCAGGAGCAAAGGTTAAGTCTAACCTCCCCCTCCTCGGGAAGTCATAGCTTGGGGCCCGCTAAGGAGCAACAAAAGCCTCACCCAGCACTTGGACAGAACCCTGAGCCCCATCAGAGCTCATGGGTGGGGGGAGGCAGAGCCCAGCAGGAAGCCCACCCCCAGAGATGGGACTCTCCTCGGCCTGGAAATTGAATGAACTCGACCTGCCCAATCCAGTAAAGTGGCCCCAGCCACACGTGGGGACTGAGCGCTAGAACCGTGGCTGGTCAGAGCTGAGACGTGCTATGAGGTACCCGCTGTATTTTGAATAATTCATAGGAGAAAGAATTAAATATCTTGATAATTTTATGTTAATTGCAGGATGATGTATTTTGGATACAGTGGGTTAAAATAGTTTAAAAATCAATTCCACCTGTTCTCCTTTTACATCTTTTTGAACATGGTTGCTAGAAAATTTTAAATCACAGATGTGGCTTGAATTCTATGTCGATTGGACATTGGCCTAAACATCTCCCTTTTTCACATATGCAAAATAATGTTTGCTTCTCAAGGAGCGTTTTTTTTGTTGTTGTTTTGTTTTGCCTTCCCCGCTTTGTTTGATCTCACAACCCTGTAAGGTGAAAAATTCCTCCTCTTCGTTTTATCGATAAAAACGTACCCCTTGGCAAGATGGGAGACTTGCCCAAAATCACAGCACGTGGGAAAGAGTGTGATCCAGACCCGGACCTCTGGTCACAGTCAGGGCGTGTCCTGTCCTCCCCGGAGTCCACCTGCCTGGTCTCCAAACATGGACCTGCCAAGGCCATGCAGTGCCCCAGCCTTGGAGTCCCTGAGGGAGGGGGTCTGGAATTCCAGGGGGCCATCTGGCTCTGATTCCCGTAGCGTACTGGGGGCTTTGGGACGACTGAGGAAAAGGGAGCAGCCCTCCCCTCCCCTTCCCCCCACCCCGCCCTGCGGCCCTGCCCTCCCCTTCGCTGCCCCGGGAGAACAGGGCTGCCTGGAGGGGATGGAAACCACCACGCTGTCCTGCTGAGTCCTGTTCCCATTAGGATGACTGTTGACAGGACCGTGACGCAGCTGATGATGGATGCTTGTTTTGTCCCATAAGTCCTCAGACCTCAGTACCAGAGGTGGCCCTGAAAGGCCTTTTCTCAGTAAATTACCGCATTTATTTAGCCCTTGAAGGGTTGTATACAGAACCCGCCAGGCTAGGGAGGTGGCCACGCCCACTCCCTCCTGGACGGCCATCAATTCAGGACAGAGGCTACCCCTGGACACACCACCTTCTCCACTGGAGGTGACCTCAGAACCAGGCTGCTTCAAAGCCCCGTCTTTGGGCATTTCTTTAAGTTTTAGAGGCACCTTTCCCACCTTAGTTAGATATGGTCCTAACAGTACATTTTACATTATTTGTAGCTACATGGAATAGTGGATAACACCAGCTTCGAGGGTCCCCAGAGTCAAGATGCCTCTTACACACCCTCCGCCCCACTTTCTGGGTGTGATGTAACAGCCCCTCTTTACAGAGTGCCGCCGTAAGCCAGCCCTGGGCTTGCAACAGTCCTTCAACTCGGGTTTAGTTGCCTCATTCTCTAAATGAGGAAACTGAGTCGGGAGAGGTGGCATGAGGCCAGGAAACGGGGCAGGGGACCACCGTGCGTCAAGGGTCTTACACGGAAAGCTGCCCACGGAACAGCACAGGAGGCACCGCCATCCTCCACCGTCCACCCTGGGTTATTATGCAAATGAAGAACGCAGGACGGTGCCTCTGGAAAGATGCTATTAAAATGAGCCTGAGCCAGAGTAATTGGAGCCCTCCTGCCCTGCTGGTGGGGATGTAAAATGGTGCAGCCGCTGCGGAAAACCGTCTGGCAGCTCCTCAGAGAGCTAAACATAGAGTCACCGTATGACCCGGCAATTCCACTCCTGGGCGTGTACCCGAAAGACTGAAAACAGGCGCTACAGCAGAATCTTGTACACAGATGTTCACAGCAGCAGTGTTCACAATAGGCAAAGGCGAAAACAACCCCCACCCCGTGTCCACCCGCGGGTGAAGGGATAGATAAACAGGGTCCGTCCACCTGATGGAATATTACTCAACCATAAAAAAGGAGGAAGTGCTGATACAGGCTACGAAATGGATGAACCTTGAAAAGCTTATGCTGAGTGAAAGAAGCCAGACGCATTCGAATTACATGTTGTATGACTCCATTTCAGTGAACCGTCCAGAAGAGGCAAACCTACAGAGACAGAGAGCAGATGCGTGGTCACCAGAGGCCAGAGGGAGGGGGTGAAGAAGGATGACCAGTAAGTCTAGGATTCCCTTTTGGGGTGATAAAGATGTTCTGGAATTAGCT
Organism: Phocoena phocoena; assembly: GCF_963924675.1. Lineage (NCBI taxonomy): Eukaryota > Metazoa > Chordata > Mammalia > Artiodactyla > Phocoenidae > Phocoena > Phocoena phocoena. The sequence continues at coordinate 56,593,711 of NC_089238.1, read as the reverse complement.
AGAGGCCCTGATTACACAACACTGCAGATATACCAGATGCCACTGCTTTGTACACTTTATTATTTTTCTTTTTGCGGTACGCGGGCCTCTCACTGTTGGGGCCCCTCCCGTCGCGGAGCAGGCTCCGGACGCGCAGGCTCAGCGGCCATGGCTCACGGGCCCAGCCGCTCCGCGGCGTGTGGGATCTTCCCGGACCGGGGCACGAACCCGTGTCCCCTGCATCGGCAGGCGGACTCTCAACCACTGTGCCACCAGGGAAGCCCTGCTTTGTACACTTTAAATGGTTCGTTTTATGATATGTGAATTTCACCTCAATATAAAAAAAAAAGAAAAAAAGTCACAAATAAGCCTGGCCAAGCAGAGAACCAGACATCCAAGGCCGTGGGTTGAGTAACTGAGTCTGGAATTGCAGATTTTCTCTCTGTTGTGGGACAGGAGTGCCCAGCGCCGCCTGCCAGAAACTTGTGTTGTTTCCATGTTTTGTAGGACAGGCAGGGCCGTGTCATGCGGGCCAAGGAATACTGAGTAATGGGGCGGGGTGGTCAGGCTGGGGGCCTGGTGGTCGGGAGGCGGGTGGAGGCAGGCCACCACCAGCTCCACATGCATCCACCCCGCAGGGCGTGTGGGCAGTGCAGGCTCCAGAAGCCCTCCCCTGGGACCATTTGCTCTTGAAAGGGGGCAGGCTCCTTATCTCAAGCTCCTTTCAAGCACGGGTGAGAGTTTGCAAGCCCTTTCCCACCTACGGCTGCCTGCCCTTCCCCAGCTCTGGCTCCCCTCACGCCCCATCCATCTCGATCAGGCCTCCCAGCAAATCCCCCCAGGAGGCCAAGATCGATAACAGCCCGAGGGGGGGCGGGGCGGGTCCCAGCCCCCAGGCCTGAGCTCCCCAAAGGGAACAGGGCGGCTTTGCAGAAGGAGCTCCAGATCCCCCGCTTCTGTAACACCACTGATTGCTCTCCCTCCGGAGACTGGGTTCGGGATGAAGGTGTTAAAATGTGAAGCCAGTGTCCATCAACATGAATGGATAAAGAAGATGCGGCACGTATATACGATGGAATATTACTCAGCCATAAAAGGAAACGAAATTGAGCTATTTGTAGTGAGGTGGATGGACCTAGAGTCTGTCATACAGAGTGAAGTAAGTCAGAAAGAGAAAGACAAATACCGTATGCTAACACATATATGGAATCTAAGAAGAAAAAAAAAGGTCATGAAGAACCTAGGGGTAAGACGGGAAAAAGGACGCAGACCTGCTAGAGAATGGACTTGAGGACACGGGGAGGGGGAAGGGTAAGCTGGGACGAAGCGAGAGAGTGGCATGGACATATATACACGACCAAACATAAAACAGATAGCTAGTGGGAAGCAGCCGCGTAGCACAGGGAGGTCAGCTCGGTGCTTTGTGACCACCTAGAGGGGTGGGATAGGAGGGGTGGGAGGGAGACGCAGGAGGGAGGAGATATGGGAACATATGTATAGGTATAGCTGATTCACTTTGTTGTAAAGCAGAAACTAACACACCATTGTAAAGCAATTATACTCCAGTAAAGATGTTTACAAAAGGACAACCAAAAAACGTGAAGTCAGGTATTTCAGAACCAAACTGGTGACTCGAAACTCCTGCTCCTTAAATTGGCAACAACAAAAGAAGAAAGTTAGAGGTCTCAGTACTCAGTATTGTCAACAGCAAGTGAGACAGGTGTTTGCACACACCCGCACCGCTGGGAGACACAGATGAACATACAGCCTTTCTACAGGGCGGTCTGTCCGTTCACATCAGGAGCTTAGACACGTCCACACCCTTTGATCTGTGACTCCTCTGTTGGGAACTTGTTGAAGGAAATAAAGAGGCAGGTGCACGTGGATGTACATCTAAGGATCTGTATCCACACCATTATTTATAAAGATGAATATTCGGGAACAACCTAAGTGCCCATCGGTGGGGGCTGGGTTCAGTAAACACACAGTGAGCTACAAGGCAGACATTAACACCACGTCCTCACTGCGTGTCTGTCCTGGCTTTTCTGTTCACGGGCAGAATCGTCTTCTCCTCCGGACTCTGCCTTCTTTGCAACAGGATTTGATTTTCCGATTTCAAAATATGCAAGTTCCCAAAAGAATATTTAAAGAGAGAAAAATATTCAATGGTAAAATAGTAATGAGAAAACCAGGATCTAAAATTATGTAATGACTCAAACCATATTATATGGAGAGAAGGACAGAGACATAAAATATAGCAAAATACATAAAGCAGTGAATCCCAGCATGGCAGGATGGCGGTTAATTAATAGATTACTCCTTAAACATTTCCATTTTTCATGAAGTTTCTTTTTTTTCTTTTTTTTTTTTTTTTTGCCACACGGCTTGTGGGATCTTAGTTCCCCAACCAGGGATCGACCCCGTGCCCCCTGCATTGGAAGCGCAGAGCCCTAACCACTGGACCTCCGGGGAAGTCCCATAAAGTTTCTATAATGAATGTCTTGTTTTATAATAAACATGATACGATAGTCTTCAAAAGAAATAAATGTATGTTTGTTTTTAAATCCCTGCCCATTGTGAACTACAATGGCTGTGAAGGAGCGCTCAGAAGGGGCATGTGAGCGTGTAGGATTAGAGCACATCACAGTCTCTATGCTGGAAGATCCCACATGCAGATGTATCACCCCAGGAGGCAGGTTTGGGTTGTGGAAACTCTGGTTTTGTGGGTCAGAAGACTGGATTCTGGACATGGTGGTCAGTGGCCCTGATGGTTGCCAAATCTCCTCCGGGAGTGGAGCCTCACGAGTGAGGTGGAGGTAAAACATCGCTGTTTAAGGAATCCTTTCAAGGTTCCCCGGCGCGGAGGGCCCACTTGGTTTGCATCAGGCCCCGGAACAATGGAGGGTGTGAAGCTGTTTATTATTTCAAGTCAGCAGAATTAGCAGAGACTCCATGCTGGATTCTTAAGACTCACACCACCCTCCAGAAACCCAGCCTCCTTCAAGTGACACATATTCTCAAATCTCTTATTAGCGATGCTCTTAACTGTTGAGCGATCACAGGCCCTTAAGGGGAAGGCAAACCCCAGAGACCCTGGAGGGCAGCATGGCAGCTTCCAGAACGGCCAGCACTGCAGGCTGGGGATGCAGGGGGCGTTTCCCTGGGCATCTGGAGAGGACGCACAGCTCGGCCAGGCGTGCTGAGACCTCACTGGACACCGCGTGCTGGACACTTGACGGGCATTATCCTCACCACACCCCGCAGAGGAGAGCACTCAGCCCATTTTGCAGATTTTTAAAAAAATTTATTTTATCGAAGTGTAGCTGATTTACACTTTTGTGTCAATTTCTCCTGTACAGCAAAGTGATTCAGCTATACATATATATATATATATATATATATTCTTTTTCATATTTTTTCCCTCATGGTTTATCACAGGATATTGAATATAGTTCACTGTGCTATACAGTGGGACCTTGTGGTTTATCCATTCTATATGCCATAGTTCGCATCCGCTAATCCCAAGTTCCCAATCGTTCCCTCCCCCACGCCCCTCCCCCTTGGCAACCGCAAGTCCCATTTTACAGGTTTTTTAAAGGGAGTTCAGAAAGGTTACAGAGCTCTGAAAAAACCGTCATCCATTCATCCATCTATTTAAAAATATTTGCTGAAGTCGTATGCATCGGGCATTGTTCTAGGCACTGGGGTACAATGGTGAATCCAATAGACAAAAATCGTCAACCTCAAGGGACTTAACATTTTCTGGGGGAGTGTAAACAGGATCTGTAATGTCAGGTACTGTTGAGTAAAGAGCAGAAAGGGGGTGAGGGTCAGAGGCAGAGAGCAGAAGGGACGGGCTCAGCCGACACGGTCCGTGCTCCTTCTGACCCCACACGTCCCCTTTTGCCATTTTGTGTGAATATCGTGGGTGGGCTGTGTCAGCGTCATTTTCTGGTGGTGACATTGCTCTATAGCGGTGCCAGATGTCACCATGAGGGGAAGCCGGGTGAAAGGTACGGGGATTCCACCACGCGATTCCTTACAGCCGCGCGTGAATCTGCAGTGACCTCAGAACAAAAAGGCTTTTTTAAACAAAAAGTTATCTTTGACCAAAGCCCAATAATAATAATAATAATTCCCATCTCTCGAATATCTGGAGAGACTAGAGAAGCTGGTGGTTAACGGCCCTTCAGGCTGACAGCCTGGGTTCAAAACTCAGCTCCAAGTGTGACCTTAGTTAAACTTCATAACCGTTCTGTGCCTCGGTATTTGCATCTGAAAAGTGGGCTCACGGTGTTACCTAACCTCCTCTGGTTGGTGTGAGGATGAGATGTTTATGAGCAAGAGCCCCACCTGTGCTGTTGGCTGTTTGTCGTGATGACTCTGGAAGGTACTGGAAGGCTCCTGGCTGGTCTTTCACGAGCGTGGAGCATTGCCTTGTGTAATCCTCCCGGAGCTGGAATTGGCAGATTGGTGGGACTCAAAGGGTGTGTGTGTGTGTGGCTGGGGGTGGTCCCAAATGACCTCCTCTGGACCCACCGAGAGGTGGGGCCCAGCCCCTGGACACCAAGGCTGCTGGGAGCTTGGCTCTGCAGAAAGTACAGCCCCTGTGGAAAGGCACTGAGTGAGACGTCTTATCCCCCCACATCCCCCAGGTCTCTGTGGAGGGAGGGGACGGCGTGTCCTGCTGCCGTCCTGCAGAGAAACCAGAGCTGGGAGTCCTCTGCATCCCAGAGTCAGGATGTCAGAGGGTCCCTGCGCCGGCTGGGAGTCCTGCTTCTTTTCCAAGCCTGCCCTACTTTCCTTTCGTCTCAGCCCCAAGGTTTGTCCCAGCAAAGATCGGCTTGTATTTCCAGAAAAGGTTCTTCTCTTCCTCGAGAACAGACCCCAGCTCCTCACAAACCGGAAGCTCGGGGCCCAGGCCCTGGAAAGGATGGAGGAGAGGGTCAGTGCTCCTGTCGTCTTTGATGGTGGGAGGGGGCGGGGGCAGCACAACTCCTGCTTTATGGGAGAGAAAACTGGGGCCTCCGAAAGGAAAAGCAACTCACAGAGAGCAGCAGGGCAGGCTGGGGCTGCATCTCAGAAATTCTCCTAAATAACAGAGTTTCATCTTGCAAGCCAGTGATGCCATCCTTCCTTCCCGGTCCTGCCCACCTGTGGGGCCACATCCGAGCTCTGTGCCTCACTTACCCCATCTGTAAAATGGGCACAAGTGTAACACCTGCGCTGTAGTGTCATTGCCACGGCGAACTGAATGAAGCCATGTGAGGTTCCCTAAACAGTGCCTGGCTTTCTCGATACTCTGTCTGTTAACTCTGATTAGCAAGGCTGTGGTTTACAAGGCAGTGAGGAACCAGTGGAACCTCAGAATTACTTAGAATAGAACACTGGCATGTATGTTTCAAGTCATCAAGATTTGAGCTTTTTCAGAGGATTTTAAAATGTCATCTTAGTTTTGTCTCAATACGTTTACCAAGAAAGAGAACACGAGGGATCCTTGTGGAAGTCAGGGTCTCAGCTCAGAAGCTGTTCGGGGGCCATCCAGTTTGTGCTCTCGGTTTCGCCCGAAGGGGTGAGGGGCGGGCTCACAGGTTAATGAGGGAGGGGCTCCTTCACTCACCTTCGGACGGACCACCGCAGGGGACAAAGCAGATTCAGCGTCTTGGAAACATCTCCCACACTCTGTGTGTCTCTGCTTCACCAAGACCCGATCCCAAATGCCCCAAACCAGGGTCTCTGGTTGATGGAGACTACGCTTCCTTGTAGATGCTGTGGCCCCTGGACCACGGCAAGCCCAACACCCCAATGGGGCGTCTTCAGAGTGCGCAGATTAAAGACAAACCAACCTCTGAGGTCTCCAGTCTGCTGAGTGGAAGCTCACACGAGAAGTCTGAATCTATAAGTGGAGGCTCAAGGCAGGGGGTCTCAGTCCCTGACCGCACACCCAAGTACCTGGGAACAGGTAGGACATACTGAAGCCGGATTCCACGCCCAGCCTCACGTCCTCCGAGTCTCTTGGGTGGGGCCGGGCATCTGTACTGTCAGAGCTCTACGAGATCATAAGGGACAGTCAGAGCTGGGAACCACTGCGCGGGGGATGGGAGGTTTGGGGTGGGACCAGCCGGAGACAGGGTCTCTTGGGCAGTCGAGAACCAAATGGTGAAGGGAAGATGCAAGACCCCTGCCGCCTGCCCCGTCCTCCCCCTCCCCCAGCCCGTCTCATCTCCGCCTCCCGCCCACCCGGCTTTTCTTCTCTCTCAGCTCCCGCCCTGCTGGACCCCTAAGCGTCCCACCAGCTCGTCAGTCTCCGCAGGTCTCTAATCCACAGCTTTCTCCTCCACCTCTGGCACCAGCCATCTGTCACCCCTCCCCCGCCTTTCTCTGTTCTCTTCCCTGTGTCCCAGGCAGGACCACACATCCCGTCCTGCGATACCGCCTCCTTCCTGGCCTTTAGTCCAGGCTTTGATGCTCAAGAGGTGTAAGGTTGCTGCAGCTACGGAGGGAAGAGAACCAGGCTCCGCCGTTGCTCTTACTCATTAGCTGAAGCAGCACGAGAGGCTTTGCTAGAGCAGCCTTGCTCTCACGTTTGCTGGGGATCCCCCCGCAGGGCATGTGAGAACACAGGCGGCCGCTGCCCGCCCCACCGGGCTTTCAGGCCACGCCGAGAGCCTCCCTCTCGAGCCATGTTCAGCTGTACTTTCCCTCCTGTCCCGACAAGGACCTGGGACGTTCAGTGCAGTCCCGCTGGGCTGCCGTCCCCCCGGGCAGGGGGCACGGTGGTTTGGAGGATCTGCTAAGAACGGGGGGTGATGACATCCCTCCAGGGGTAAAGGAGGTGACTGGGGGATGCCCCTGGGATCTCCAGGGGCCGCGGCTCTGTCCCCGCCGCCCTGGCAGTGCTTCCCCGGTCACATGCGGGACTCAGACATTTGCTGCCTGCTCCGTTGTCCGGTTCTGCTTCACGGGAAGGATCAGGCTGGGTATTGAAGGGGGTACGGGCTGAAAAGCAAACAGCTCATCTGTCTATGTTGGGAAAGGGGAGAAACTTCCCCAGCAAGGGCCCTGGGGCAGATGAGATTTTTTGGAGGGAATCTGCAGGAACTCGCGTTGCTTGGAGAGGCTATGTGGCTGAATTTCAGGAGGTAAATCGGCATGGAGCTGTTGGTCATGGGTTCCCTGTCAGGTCTGGGTGCCGAGTCGGCTGACAGCAAAAACAATAAAGTGAATAAAAATACCAGCTTGTATTTTTTTTTAAAGTGAGGTTTTCTTAAATTAATTTATTTAATTTTGGCCGTGTTGGGTCTTCGTTTCCGTGCGAGGGCTTTCTCTAGTTGTGGCAAGCGGGAACCACTCTTCATCGCGGTGCACGGGCCTCTCACTGTCGCGGTCTCTCTTGTTGCGGAGCACAGGCTCCAGACGCGCAGGCTCAGTAGTTGTGGCTCACGGGTCTGTTTGCTCCGCGGCATGTGGGATCCTCCCAGAGCAGGGCTCGAACCCGTGTCCGCTGCATTGGCAGGCAGACTCTCAACCACTGTGCCACCAGGGAAGCCCCCAGCTTGTATTTTTGAAGCGCCTTTCAATCACCCCTTGTGTGGGCTGGATGCTCTGAGACCAGCTTTAAGTGTGAGGGAAGAAAGGCATTTAGTGGTTCTCAGACCCGAGCTCACGCTGTGGCCTGGGAGGCTCTGAACCCGCTCTCTTAGGTCCACTCAGAGCTGCTTCTCAGACGCCCCGTTCCCTTATGAACTTCAGGAGGGACATGGTGGTCCTTGAGAGGTGCCAAGAATCTCAGCGTTGGGACTCACCCCAGCACATTACCAGCCCCTTCCCTTTTCACGGAAGGAGAAATAAAGACGTGCCTGTGGTCACGCAGAGAATGGGGACACATGCCCTGCCACCACCTCCCTAACCCCCGGGGAGACCACCAACCCCAGCTCCGAGACGGTGGGGACACACAAATACTTAAGACGCCATCGAATGTGTGGAAGGGGTGGCATCTTATATTCCAATGATTTTTTTTCCTCTGAATGTAGACATCTGGTGTCCTATAAATAAAATTGAAAATGTAAATATTGTAAAACTCATTAGAGAGTGGTTTTCGGTTTGGGGAGAGCACGGATCAGCTGCTACCCCACTGCACCTTGGTGATGGGAAAATACCACCCTACACGCGGGCGTCCTCGGCCCCGTACGCTGTCCCCCTTGTCACCGCGGTGGCCACGCTGAGCTTTGTCTGACGAATAAACGTTAAAACATGGGTCGGTCGTCTCCTATTTATTATCTTACGTTAACAGTTTCTAAGAGCTACCTAAAAGCCTTTCTGCTTTCATTTTGTACATGGAAAAATCGTGGAGGGAGAATATCACGCTTTCTGTCGTAAGAACGCAGATTCCCATGCCCACCGACCAAGCCCACGATGTGCACCCAGCCAGAGTCCTCATATCAGGTTTACACCGCTCTTCAAAAGACATTTTCTGTTCGAGACACGTTAAACAAGCTTTATTTAATAATGCTCGATTTGACTTATCCAATTTAAACATTTGCTCTGATCAGCGACCATTTGATCTGGGCTTCGTTTTGGGCTGCAGAATAATTTCTCTGGGTTATTTTTCTTTGGTGCAAGGTTGGTCCTGAGGGCAGAATACCTCCTCTCGAATTCTCTGTGTTTCTCTCATTCGAGCTGCGGGTAGAAAGGAAGAGAGCCATGAAAAGTCTGCGCTGCGGGCTGCTTTTGTAATGTTTACATTGCGTGTCCTCACGTCTGTCTGGCTGAAGACAGGCGATATCATTGAAAAGACTCCTCCTAGCCCGATAATTATAAGGAGATTTTTTTTTTTTTTAAGTTAGAGCATCAGAACGTAAAGAAACTCTCAAGTTGGTGATCTTCTGGGGGGATGTCGTCTGCCATCTGCCATCTACTTCCCCCCAGTCGGGGATTTTTATAACAATCGCATACACCAAATGGCCGTCCATTAAAAGTCAGGGATTTTAAGACACTGCAGAGGAGAGAGGGTTTAATATCTTAATTCACCCTGTCTTAGAAGAGGAAATGTCGCTTTGATTTCAACTGACTTGGGGGACATTTCATATAGACCTTCTGGTTATCGTTACTATTCTGGTTCCGATTTTGCTATCGTGATATTAAAACACAAACCTTCTTCTTAGGTTTTATCTTTACACGCGGCCCTCGAAAATTTCCACCTTGAAGCCGGTAGCCCCGTAAAGCGATTCATAAGGACGTAAACCTCTGACAGCTTCACTCCCCAGGAGCAGCGCGGGGTAAGTCGGCCAGTGGGGAGGGTGGGAGTGCCTCTGGCCGTTATCTGAGCGACCTCTATGCAGGCATCTGCTCCCAGACCGGCAGGGAGGGGGGTCTTTCTCGGTGAAAGGAGCGTTTACAAGGGGCAGGCCAGCGCCTGGTTTATGGACCCGGCGGGGTGGGAGGGTGCGCCCCGCCCAGCCCACATCCAGGCCTGAAGTGTTTACCCCTGGGGTGATTTACATCACCCAGGTGTTCATTTGGGAAACATCTCGGCTCCGAGCTGACACGGTGATTGCCATGGACTTGCAGACTCCGGCATTTTTCTGTTCATAACGGTCTGGGGGCCAAAGAGACGTTTTCGAAAAGAAATTACCGGCCCAGAGTGGTTCGTGTCCTGTGGTTTTCACGCAGGAGGGCCGAGGGCCCTCTGAGCCCGGCACCTCTTGTCCTGCCCGGAACAAGGAGATTCCCGGTGTCTCCGTCCTCAGTCAGACTCGTGCCGGCTGCACCAGGCTTCCCCACTGCGGTTTTAGCTCCTCGGGGCTTCCCAAACCAAAGGTGCTTTCCTCAGTCGGGATGCAGGTCTCGGGTACCACAGACACGTTCTGGAGAGCGACCCTGTGGTTGGTGTGGATTTGTTCCACACGGATGGGCCTCTGCCGGGTGCTTACGTTTTGAAGGCTCCGCTTTGTAGCAGCTTCTTTCACATTAGACGTACTTTCTGCTCACATTCTGATGTGACCGTGTGTTTTGTGTTTTGTGTTTTGACCCTGGGTTTGCGCTGGGGGTTCCTCACACCTTGTGTCATCCGAATGCCGAATTAAAACACGCCCCGAAAAATCAAGATGTTTTGTTTGTTTGTTTGTCAAAAACACAAATCTAAAATGTTGTTTTATCATACCCTTGCCACCCCTATTTTAAAAGTTTGGCTTTTTATTACATACCTGTTTTTACACTTGTATCCATCATTTCTCCAGCCACTTCTGATAACTCTGGATGAAAAAGAAAATACATGTATTTTTGCCACATAGAAATATATATTTGTGTAGGAGATAGGTGAGGATGATTGTAGGGAAATTGAGAATCCTTCTTTGTCTCTGTTTTCATTTTTACGAATACCTCTCTTACTGATCCAGAGAATCCTGGGCTGGTTCTAAGAGCTCCTTTCAATTTAGCTGTTTCTCTCTCCTTGACGAAATGTCTCCAAAACCCGTCGTTCTGCCTCCTTACACAGTCTGCAGACATAAAGCATTCGGTCAAACGCTGGTGGCCATCAGAGCCGGGTTTAGCAAGTGATAGAATTCCTTCTGCTTTGACCTCTACGTTTAAAATAGTCTTTTCAAAGCCGGTGATTTGAATACGAATAAATTCACTTAAAAACCATGCACATCTCCCCTGCCTGTGCTCCTTTCTCCCATATTATAGATACGGAAACCTCCCCAACATAGAAGAAGATCACTGATTTGCCATGCTAAACAGGGAGATATTTTCACCAGCAGCGACTGTTTAAAATTAGCAGCCCTGGGGTGAGGGGAAAAAAATTCCAGCAATAAAACAAAAACCTTTGTTTCCAAATATCAGGTTGAAGTCCTCTCAAATGACCACGGACCCCCTTGGAAAAGGGCTGTCCTCTGTGACCACTCACAGCCTAATATCGAGAACTGTGGAAAATATCACACTGATGCAAAGGAAAAGGTCCAATGCGTAGAAGAACGAATTTCGCCGTTGCTCTAGACTTCGTAACGGTGTGCCTTTGTGAATCTTTGTTCTGAACGTAAGATGCCTCAACGTACGCCCGTTTGCAGATACAGACACATGAAAATACGTGTGTCCGTGGTCTGTCTTAATGAACTGCCTGACAGCGTTGAATTCTCGAACATTCTACGTGGCACCAATGCTGCTAAGGGCACAGTTTCACTAAACTACCCGACTCATTTATTTTAAACTCCGCTGGAACTGCTCCCCCAAAAGCAGGTGACTCTAGAGAGATTTTTTTTTCTTTTTCAATTCTAAATAACAAGAGGGATGAAAGTGAATGTCATTCTATGCGGTCTGAACGCTAAAATGTAAGAGAGAGTTAGCCAGGGTCTGGTAAATGGCTAAATAGATTAGTAACCTTACTTTTTAACATATAAACATCTGAAACCCGTTTCCTGTTTAAGAAGAAGGGGAAAAAAAAAAGTCTAGGTGGATGACCTCGGGCACTTTTTTTTGATTAACAAATGTGAATTGTACATCACGGTGGAAAAAAAAAAAAATGGCCCACGCTTGGTGGTCTTTCTACAGTCTGTATACGGGAGAGAGAGAAAAAAATACAAAAATAAACGTTACCTTCTCACTTTCCGGGTGGGCGATGCCATTTCTGCAGCGGCGTCCAGGGCTCTGGCAAATGTTAAGGCTGTCACCGCGGACAGAATCCCCATGGTCTGTGTGCCTCCACAGAGTCCGAGGAAAAACATTCCCTGCATACTTGCCGGTGGGTCCTATCTCCAGGCCTTGGGCTCAGCCCGGCAGGCTCGTGTCACCCGGACAGACGAGCTGCTGGGACACAGCTAATCTAACCCCTCGCCTTCCCGGACCAGCCCTGCAGCAGGGTGCAAACTGGACCATTTACTGCCTCAACCCAGAGGACACAGAGAGTTGACTCTCAACCTTAAGGAAGAAGCACCAGCTGTAGTTTGTTCGGCAGAAAAGAGCTTAGAGGTTCTGACACATTCTGACAAGATACATTTTATAGGGTTTGTGCTAAAATTTGATACTGGAAGCTGGGATTCCAATTTTATGTCTCGGATGATAACAATAGCAGCTGGGACCTTTAAGAAATGTGTGTATTCCTTCCATTGAGTTACATAATAAAAACTATTTATGTCAGACACCTTATAAGGGAAAGATTTGCCCGAATGTCAATATAACATATAATACTTTCTTATATTCAGATAGGAAAAAACCCCATTATCAGTGTTGCCTATTAGTTTGGGTTTGGAGTCTTAGATGTGTGGAGGCTTTAAAATTCTAAAGTCAGCATGTTCTTGCTTTAATTTACAAATTCATTGAAGCGCTTCTTTTTGGTATTATTTCTGTATATATTTAAAAATCCCAAATGCGGATACATCATTTTTTTCCAAGTCCTTCTGATGAAAAGACACAAAAGAAGGGTACCATTTTATGTTGTTTGATTTGATTTTGACAATTTCCAAGCATGCGATAAAAAGAGTCACCTGTCCTTAATCATCGGTGCTTCTTTTGTTCTCCGGAAGCAGTTGTGGCTTCGGGTACAGACTGGCCACCAGAGCATTCCTAATTCTGATGAACAAACGGGGCAGGGGCTCAGGAGGACACTCTTTCCCGGGAAAGGAACAGCGACATCGCAGCTCAAGGCCACATCCGCAGCCAGGTTTCAGAGGGGCTTACACTCACCTCCAGCCTTCCTGGGGACATCACACCGATTTTACTGCCAAATGGACAAGGCTTCTTGCTGAGACCAGTCACTTAGGAATGACCTGCAGCCCTGCCAGGCAGCTTATTAGGAAACCCCAGCTTCCTTCTTATCTCGTCTGCTCAGACGAAGAGCAGAACCTGATTGGGATGAGGAGAAAACCCCAATTAGCAAAGCCAGGAGATGTCCATCTGCCCCGCAGCCCCATGCCTGGGTCAGGTCCGCGCGGTTTCCTTTGACTTAGGGGGCGGGTGCGACAGCGGGTTGATGAGAAAAGCCCATTGCAGGGGGAACCGTCATCCAGATGCCCTGAGCTCCCGCCCTGGCCCCCCCACCCCCGTGGCAGGACGGCACCCCTGTCTGTCAGGGGATGAAAAGCCCACGGGGGCAAGTGCAAAACCCCTGTTCCTCATGCCCTGTTGGAAGCAGCCGATGCCAACTTAAACTCGGCCAAATGCCAACTGAATTTCTTTTGTTATTAAGTCACAACTTGAATGTAAGGCCCCCAAGCAAACACGATTTTAAAAAATAACTTCCTATTAAGCCTCTCCCTTCTCTTCTTTGTCCGAGAGTTTCTTCAGCCTAAATGGAAGCCATTTCCCTTTTCTTTTCAAAGGAGAAGGCCACCAGGCGTCACCTGGTGTCCTCTGCCAGCTTCACCCCCAAGTACCGGCACTTATAATGGGTCGATGGCCATATTCCGTATGCTGGTTTTACGTCGCTTACATGACTATTATCAGAGAGAACCGTGCTCCAGGCAAGGACTGAGAAGGGCATCTGAGACAGTGTGAAATTTGAAATAAAAAGTGTGCAGGTCCAGAGGATTCTGCAGACACTTGCTACTTGGAACACCTCCCCTCTTCCCAGTGACCCTCACGGTGGCTGTCATCACCCACACTTCGCACGAGAACGTGGAGAGACAGAAAGACGAGCTCTATTTCACAGACAGAAGGTGGGTGACAGGTGAGGCTTGGCAACGCACAGCAGTGAATGCGCTGGAACCGCCAGCCTTCGAGAGCGCCTGTTAGATGCTAAGAGTCTTTCCCCACACACTGTCAGCCGTGGCGAAAAGCTAATCTGACCCCCCACAGTGACCCCCAAGAGGCAGGCATTCACACTGCCTGCATCTCATAGAAGAGGAAACTGAGGCAGGGAGCTCAGTCCATCTCTGAAGCCCAGACTGCTGGAAGGTGACAAAGTGATGGGGTCAGGAGCCACCGCCAGGCCGTCTGCCAGCAAAGCCGGGTTGTAGCCTCTGTGCCGTGACATCAGGGTCCAGGATCATCAGTGAAAGCCCAGGCCAAGCCCTAGCCCGTCGCCTGGGCGAGTGACTCTACCACCCTGAGTCTCAGTGTGCTGGCCTGTAAAGTAGGACGGGAATGGCCCCCAACTCGGGGAGTTGTTTGAGATCGCGTGAAACGGGACAGGCAAAGTGCACATCACACCGGAGGTGCTGCACAGTTACTGGATGCTGACCGGGGTTGGGGGGGACGGAGGGGGGGTCTCAGCCCAAAGCCCGTTCCCCTCCCGCTGAGCGGGCCGCAGGCTGTCAGGCTTGGCTTGGGGATCCATCTGGAAACCTGGGTCACGTTCTCAAACACCAGCAGAGCAAAGTGGTCGGCGCGCATGCAGTGGGGACCCCACCGCGGCCGGGCCTCAGCCGAGCGGCCCAGGGTCTGCCCCACGGAAGTGCTGGGCGGCAGTGGATGCCCCGGGGCTGCAGGGAGGGACCGTGCAGAGGCCTCGGGCCTCAGGCTTCACTGTGGGAGTCACATGACGTGTCATCACATGACAGCAGAGGGGACCCCCCCCCCACAGGTCCCCTGCCCACTCCCAGCCTTTTGCCGCCCTGGCTGCCCCCTGGTTTCTGTTGCATCTGTTTGGACAGTAACCCCCTGGGGGCCGCCTCCTTCTCCACTCTGTTCCAGCTTGCCGAGGGCCGCACAAAGAGCCGCAGGAACAATAAACAGCCTTACTTCCCGAAGCTGGCTCTGCTGGAGGCCTGGACGCTTCCCGACCACCGGCCCCGGCGGCATGGCTATCGGGGGCTTGGGCTTCCAGTAGAGCCAGTCCAAATCCTGCTTCTGCCTCTGACAAGCTGTTTTTGTTTAGGCAAGTAGCTTGCCCTCTCTGGATCCCACTTCCCCCTTCCGTACAAGGGCAGCAGAGATGGAGAAAGTGCTGGTTTGCAAGAAATATCAATTATCATATTGCTGTTTAACTCCGACCATAAAAGGAAAACACCTGAATGTATTGAGAGCGATAACTCATTTTTGAAAAATGGGATGCCACCTCCTCATAAGAAGGGCTAGAAAAAGAGTAAAGCAGAAGACACAGCGAGGGGCACAGCGGTACGTGGGGGGAATTCTGCCGTCAGGAAAGCTGGGTTCGGAGTGTTTTTTGCCACTTACCCGGGCACATTGCTTGACAATTCTGGACTCCTTTCCCCATCTGTAAAGGACGATCCATAAGTTTTCCTCCTACCTTCTTCCTTTAATTACCAACTAAAATCTTCCCCCACAGACAAATCACCTTAACATAAACACACTGTTCTCCGGGGCGCTAGGATATTCTTAAAGTACCCACATACATGTAATTAGAGGGATGGCAACATTTTGCAAATACAAAAAACTGGAAATAATAGACTGGTGGGATTGTGGGTGATGATTTTTTTTTTCTCTTCTGTAATATACCGTTGATTGATGTCTTGTATCTTAAGTTTCTCTATGGATTTCTTTTTATGCACGTGGACCTGTGACTAACCCCACCTCCTGCCCCCCCCAGTCACAGTCCTGTGGAGATGCCCCTGGGCCTTCGCCTCTGAAGTGAAAGGACCCACGTGAACTCAGACCTTTACTGGGAAGTGGACATCTTGGGAAAAGACTCTTTTTTTTTTTTTTTTTTAAATTATCATGAGTTCTTTGGAGGACAATAGCTTTAGTATTAAGGGATTTATTTACAGAAGCTATGGGGAAAACATTTCTGCTGATTAAGGACATATGGAAAAAAGAGAGAGAGAGAGAAAGGAAAAGCACAGATTGTCACATCGGTCCCGGAACTGTATCATCTCTTAAACCCACACCCGTGAGTGGTGGAGGGAGGTGGGTGAAACGAAACCACAGATGGCGGGGCTGCAAGGCACCCGGGACCCATCTCATTCAGGGCCCTTCTGTGGAACGTGCGCACAAGCCCTGTGGGTCTGGCTGAAGTGCAGGTCCAGATGGACAGGTGTGAGTGGGGCTGAGTTTGGCCCTCATTAACCAGCAGCTGGGGGTGCCCAAGTCGCTGATCCGTGAACCACTCAGAGTGGCCGGGTTTAGAGTAGAACGGCCATGGATTTCACCCGCTTGGCAGGGGTGGCTGCCCAAGCTCCTCGGTTCCGAGCAAGCGTTCTCGACTTGCACCACACTTTTCTTCTCTTTTCTTTTTTTAACATCCTTATTGGAGTATAATTGCTTTACAATGGCGTGTTAGTTTCTGCTTTATAACAAAGTGAATCAGCTATACATATACACCTATGTTCCCATATCTCTTCCCTCTTGTGTCTCCCTCCCTCCCCGCACTTTATTTTATTTATTTCTTTTTCTTTTGGCCACGCAGCATGTGGGATCTTAGTTCCCCGACCAGGGGTCGAAACTGCAGCCCCTGAAGGGGAAGCACGGAGTCTTTTTTTTTTTTTTTTTTAAACAACTTTATTGGAGTATAATTGCTTTACAATGCTGTGTTAGCTTCTGCTTTATCACAAAGTGGATCAGCTGTACATATACATATATCCCCATATCTCCTCCCTCTTGCGTCTCCCTCCCACCCTCCCTATCCCACCCCTCTCGGTGGTCACAAGGCACCGAGCTGATCTCCCTGTGGGAAGCACAGTCTTAACCACTGGAACGCCAGGGAAGTCCCGGACCGCACTTTAGAATCAGTGTGATTTTCAAAAACCCCAGCGCCTAGGCTGCGCCCTAGGCTAATTAAATCCAAATCCTTGGGGGCTGGGCCCGGGCACTGGGATGTTTTCAAAGCTCCTAAGCACTCTGAGGACGAAAGGTCTAGATGCTGCCTCTCTCAGGGCTGGGGAGGAGGGCGCGGAAGATGGATTAGTGATGTCTGCCAGGAGATGGATTAGTGATGTCTGCCAGGAGGGAGGCGCGGTGGCCTTCACTGAACAGGCATTTGCCAAGGATGAGGGACTTACCCGAGATGCTGCTGCAGCGGCAGAGTTAGGGTTAGGAGCCAGATCTTCAGACCCTCACCTTCAGAGCCCAGCTTTTATTCAAGGATGACACACAGACAGAGGTCCCTGTCTGCAGTACAGTCCTCAGGCCTCATGGTTCACGTTCCTGGTGCACTGCTTGGCCACAATCGGTCGGGTAGGGTCTGATGTTGACCTGGGTCAGCCGTGGTGGGGTCCGAGGTGTGGTGAGCAAGGTGCGGTGAGAGGCTGAGCGATGCCTTGAATGTCACCCCAGAGACAGGCTGGGGAATGGGGCGCATTAAGTGAGCCCACTCTTGGGGATCCTGGAAGTTTGCAAGGAAGGGCTCAGACCCTGGTGGGTTGCCCAAAGAGTAGCATTAACAGATCCCAGTCAATCAGGGCATCGAGATCAAGAACGTGACTGAGGAATTTGGTATTTTTTCCACGTGCATTGAGGGTAGAACTCACAATAGAGACCTTCTCTGGGGAGAGTTTAGGCTGAGAAGGGGCAGGGCTTCTGGGGGGGCCCCTGGGTGCTGGGAATATTGTATGACTCTGTTGAGGTGTACACACGTGTAAAACCGTCAAGCTGTAAATTTAAGATTTGTGTACTCTCTATACTTTCCTGGATGTAAGTTAAACATCAAGAAAAAGAAATTAAAAGCAAGAAAGGTAAACCTATACAATAAATTAAATGGTTGAAAAAACGTAGAAACACAGAAATAGAGTTACAGATTAATAAGAAAATGACAAGCCAATAGAGAGGGAAACACATCAAAAAAATTAGAAAAAATCAGAGGTACAATTAACAGAAAATGAACCAATAAAGCAAATGACATCAAATATGCTTATTGTAAAATATAATAACCCTCAGTTAGCCCTTTGATGAATTTCCCTACATTCTTTTCATGATTTAATGCTGCTTGTTGAATTCCATACAGGCACGGGGACGGCCCCGTAATCTTTTCAGGGTCTGTCTCAATCTGCTCTGGGCTGGAGTAAATGTTGAAATTGATCAGGTGATAGTTAAGGACTTGGATGGAATATTTCTTGTAAGGATCTGAGATCTCAGAGGTCTTCAGCATGGAGAATCCGTGAAGTAGCCAGGATGGATGAAGACAAAACCTGAACAAGGCTTACAAAGATGTAACGAAAAATAAAATCAACACTAAACTGTAAAGTGGAAATTCCATTGCAGCTTTTCCTCCTCCCTTTAATGTATCAAATATCAAATCCATCTCTGTAAATGAAAACAAACTATTTATTTTTTGGACCAGGGGACCAGGGAAGGGCCTGTTCTTCCAGGTGAGCCGAGCACACTTTGCATCGGGAAGTGGCGTGCAGGTGATGACAGGGAAGCTGAGAAGGGACCCTGGTTTCGGAGTGGAAGTGAAGGAGTTTGGACACTATTGATCGTTACTGGCCAGATACTCCAATGCACATGTCTGTGATCAGAAAGAGACAGAGTAAAGGGGGCACGTCAGGTGTGGGAAGGAGTCTTGGGAACACTCCCTAGAGAAGCAGGTACAGCGACAGGAGCCTGGCGGCCTGGAGAACAGAGGGCAGAAAACTCAGGGTTCCTCAGAGAAGGGTGGCAAGGGTGGTCCCCCTGTTACCAGGGGCACCCGGAAAAGCCTCCCCTGACTCTGCCTGTTCTCACTGAAGTGTCTCTCCCGGGGAACACATCTTACTTTCATTCACAATGAGTGGTGATTCACAAAATGCCCTCCCCAAGAGGGACGGAAAGAGAGTGACAGAAATTCATATATAGGCGTCAGTGACTACTCGCAGGCCCCCTTCTCCAGACCAGGACTGATGAAGAGCTTTGGGAAAGCCGAAGCGGGCTGGCTGGGGAGGGCACAGAAGGGGGACCCTCCAAAGCAGGAAGAGTGGGCCCAGACCAAAGTCTCCACCGACTCTGAAGGGGCAGAGCCCTTACAGCGAGCGCAGGGGAAACTCTAGGTCGGTGTTTGTTCTCATCGTTAGCACGAACACGTGGGTGACTTTACGCATCCTTACTGTTTTCGAGTCCCTTTTAGCTGGGTCCTGAGTCAGTGTCAGAAGACTCTGTGTGGCTCCCAAGTCCATTGCAGCCAAGATGGAGCAACACACTGTGAACACAGGCCCTGGGAGAGGCTGAACCGTGAGCCCAGACCCGAGGGGAAAAGCCCGAAAGGGGGAGGTCCCCCCTCCTCCAGACCGTATCTACCCCTGGGTCATCCAGGACAGGAGTAAATGAAGTGAGCAATGTGACGGGGACCAGAATTTTGCTGGAACAAACGGTGGGAGTAGCTGCCCCACCAGCAGCCCAGGACTCCTCTCTGACCTTCCCCTTTCCCCTCCCCCCTTGCGGGGACACGGTCAAGGATGTCTGTTGCAGTTAAGCCTTCCAGAACGGAGGGAATAACCACAGGACAGGTTTGGGGACGCACTGCAGCCACGTTGGGACAGGAGTGAACTAAAACTCCATATGAGCTAAAACTCCTGGCCCCCAAAAGCCCCTACGGGGACTAGGGGACCCCAGTGCCGCAGCGAGCCTCCTGGAATCAGTGTCGGTGTCCAGGAATCCCCGAGTGTGTGATTGTCCCCCTTTCCCCAGTGCAGTCACCCTGGTGGAGGGCCGCTGTTCCCCATGCCCCCTTGCCCGGTCTGGGCCACTCGCGTAGGGCAGCCAGCGTGGGCTTTCACTCCCCAGGTGTCAGTGTGTCATCCTCTTGCTTAAAATCTTTCGTAGAGTGGAGGTATCATTTATTGCTCCAAACTGGGCATTTTTGAGAGTAAAGGGAGGTGTTAGTAATTACATGCAACCACAGCCCAGAATGATCCATATAGGGCTCCAGCACTGGCTACAGGCTCCCCTGGCATGTGGCCGCCTTCCTCCAGCTTCTGTCTCCATCTTCACGTGGCCTCTCCTCCTCTCTCTCTCTCCTGTCTCTTATAAGGACCTCGGTTGTTGGACTGAAAGCCATCCCAGGCCCAATTCGGGAGGAGCTCAGCTGGAGACCCTTAACCTAATAACATCTAGAAAGAGAGAGAAAGCAAGATGGCGGAACAGAAGGACGTGGAGTTCAGCTCCTGCCGCAGATACATCGAAAATACATCTACTAGTGGAACAGTTCCCACAGAATGCCTTACCGGGCGCTGGCAAAAGACATCAGACACCCGGAAGTGCAAGAAAGATCTCTTCGTAACCGGGTAGGACAAAATAAAAGAGGAATCATCACAGGCCCTGCGTCCCTGGGAGGAAGCTGGAAAAGAGGAAAGTTTCCCACACCCTGGGAACCGCCATCGCTGGGAGGGACATCAGCCGGGACAGAGGGGGAGCTTCCGAGGCTCAGAGGAGAGCGCAGCGGCAGGTGGGGGCAGCCAGAACGGAGAGAGACTGGCACAGGGGTTCCGAGGCGCCTCGCTGCACCCCAAACCGAGACGCGCGCCTGCTGGTGCACGCAGGGGCTGGGGGCTGAAACCCAGGCTTCAGAGGACAGAGCCGGGGAGAGGACCGGGGTTGCCTGCCTGCAGACAGCCTGAAAGGGGCCGGACTGTGATGCTGAAACCGCACAACTCGGATGGTATTCGAACCCGCGGGCTGGGACTCGAAGCCACTGTCTTTTAATTGAGATCACACACCTGGTCTCAGGACTTAATGAAGCTCAGGTTCTTTACGTCTCAGCGCAGAAGGAGCTCAGCGAGAGGCAAAGTGATAGGTAAGAAGCAGATTTATTGAGAGAGAGACGGAGTGTGGGCCGTCTCAGAAGGTGAGAGTGGCCCTGAAATACGGGGTGGTTAGCTTTTATGGGCTGGATAACTTCATAGGCTAATAAGTGGAACGGTTATTGCAACTATTTTGGAGAAGGGGCGGGAGCTTCCAGGAATTGGGGCGTCGCCCACTTTTTGGCCCTTTATGGTGGGCCTCGGAACCGTCCTGGCGCCGGTGGGTGTGTATTTAGCTGATGTATTACAATGAGGGTACAATGAGGCTCAAGGTCCACTGGAAACTGGATCTTCCACCATCGTGGGCCTCGTAGCTTCTAACCAGGTTTTGTCGTGTCCTCCACGTGTCTGTCGTTCTTTTAAAGGTTGTGCCCTGCCCCCTTCCCTCCTGTCTCAGTACCGGTGACAACTGGGGGTGTTCGCAGAAGAAGCCCGGGCACCATAGAAGCAAAGCGCCTCGCTAAGGGGCTCGTGAAGGGGGTGCGGGGCCGCCATAGCAGCCTCTTCCCCGGGATCGCCTCTACGAGCTCTGGAGCGGGACAGCGGGTGCTCGTGCAGCTGGGACGGGTCCGGCCTTAGCGGCTGAGGGCTCTGAGGGCACCCGTGCGGAGGCGGGGCCGGGGTCTGGGCTGCTTCCCAAAGCGGGTCCCGGTGGGTGACCCCTGTGGTCCTGGTACCCGACTTCAGTGGATAAGATCTGCACTGGCAGCTTTGTGAACACAGCACCTGAGGGACACCAGGGCCCATTGCCTGTGTCCTGGCGGTGGAGGCTCCAGTAGATAATTGTTTCTCCCAAACTCATAGAGCAAGAGACATATAGGTAAAATGAAGAAGCAGAGGGACCACTCCCAATGCAAAGATCAAGAGAATCCCCCTGAAAGGACAAACAACGAAGCAGACGTCTTCAGTCTAATAGACACCGAGTTCTAACAGGAGATAATGAAAATACTGAAGGAGTTAAGAAGGGCTGTCGATAGAAATGCAGATAACTGTAAAAAGGAACGAGAAACTATAAAGAGCAGCCCAGAAAAATTAGAGAACGAATTCACTGAGATGAAAGCTGAGCTAAAGGCTATGAATAGCAGAATGGATAACACAGAAGAACGAATAAGTGACCTGGAAGATAGAATAATGGAAATCGCCCAATCAGGACAGCAGACAGAAAGCCAAATAAAAAATGAAAGCAGGGCTTCCCTGGTGGCGCAGTGGTTGAGAGTCCACCTGCCGATGCAGGGGACGCGGGTTCATGCCCCGGTCCAGGAGGATCCCACGTGCCGCGGAGCGGCTGGGCCCGTGGGCCATGGCCGCTGAGCCTGCGCGTCCGGAGCCTGTGCTCCACAATGGGAGAGGCCACAGCAGTAAGAGGCCCGCGTACCACAAAAAAAAAAAAGAAAGCAATATAAGAGACCTATGGGATAATATAAAGTGTGCCAATCTACACAGAATAGAGATCCCAGGAGGAGAAGAAAGAGAAACGGGGATTGAAAATGTATTTGAAGAAATTAGGGCTGCGAACTTCCCAGACCTAAAGAAGGAAACCTCCAGATACGGGAAGCACAGAGGGTCCCAAACAAGTTGACCCCAAAGAGACCTACACCGGTACATATTCTAATAAAAATGGCCAAGGTTAAGGAGAGGATTCTAAAGGCAACAAGAGAAAAAGAGTTAACAACAAGGGACCCCCCATAAGGCTATCAGCTGATTTCTGTACAGAAACATCGCAAGCCAGAAGGGAGTGGCCAGATATATTCAAAGTCCTGAAAGGGAAAAATCGGCAACCTAGGACACTCTACCCGGCAAGATTATCATTTAGAACAGAAGGAGAGAGAAAGAATTCCTCAGACAAGCAAAAACTAAAAGAATACAGCAATACCTAACCTATCCTAAAGGAAATATTGAAAGGTCTTCTCTAAATAGAAAAGAAGCAAGAATCTTTAGAAAAGAGAAAATCATGTTTGGAAAGTAAGTCACTTAAATAAGCCAGTACCCAAAAATCAAAAAACACATGCAGTTGGATGAAGCTTCCAGCCACCGACATTTTCTGATTTTGCTGGCTAGCCATCCAGTGGGGAAAGACGAAATGTCTCAGACAATGTGCACTCCTGGCCTCTTTCCCCAGCCCCGAGCTGGACTGGGACCTGTCCAGTTTGCAGTTCTGTGACCTCCTGTAGGGGCATGTGTGGGAGGGAAATACACGGGGTAGGGGTCCTGTGGGCAAAACGCATTAGTGCGAATCGGCGCAAAGTGTCCGGGGGGTAGACGGTGCCTCCAGAGCGGGTCTGCCCAGTGCTTTTGCAAGAATTCTCCAGACGGTGCCCCACTCTGGACTGACCCAGCCCCACACCAGGGTGAGCAGCTTGGTGACTGCGGTGGGCGGGAGTGCCAGGTCCGCTGGGCGGTGAGCAGACCACACAGCTAGTCGCGGCACCCCCGGAACATGGGAACAGAAAGCGCCAGGACCGACGGGGCACTTGCTCTGAGTGAGGGTTCGGCACAGAGTCCCCCCTTTCCCCCCCCCCAGCCCCCAGTTTAGGCTAGGCTGGTGACCTGCACAACGGCTGCAGTAGCAAAGCCCTGTCTTTGCAGCGGGAGTGGCAGCTCCCCGTTGCCTTATGTCATAGCAGTGCTATTTCCTTTTATTATAAAGAAGAATTTCACTCAAAGGGGTGCAGTCTAATACCCCTGGCTGCTTTGTACTTTAATCAGAGCTTTCCTGCCGAAAATGTTTATCTACCAGCAAAGAGGTGCTAATTTTATCTTGCAAGAGTGGGTATCTGCTTACGTCCCTTCTACCTTGGAGAAAGATAACCCAAAGGGCATTATGTCATCTAAATACAGCATCCTTGGAGATCAAAGCGTAATGTACACATCTGCCAAGGTTGATGGAGCGGCCATTGGTGAGCCCTTCCGCCCGGCTGTATGTGCTCCATTGATAGACGCACTTTGCCATTTCTGTGAAAGAAACTCCCATGCTCTCTGTTTGTGCCAGTTGATTTTGGTGATATTGGGAGGTTTTGAAATGAGACTCCAAAATAGCTATGCCCTTCTCACCCCTCTGTGTAAGCCCTCGCCACAGGAAATGGCACAAGTTCAAATTTTCGTAATGGAAGCAACGGGGGACTAGATAAGAAGTATGTCCCTTACAGGAACGTTTTCATGTTTAAAACAGAGTCAGAATGATCCATAGCCCCAATCCACCTGAGTGTATTTGTCTTTCGACTTGAGTCCTATTTGTAATTCCAGTTCAGTGTTTTTCACTTTCTTGGATCCCAGTCTGTTATAAGAGTACACATCCAAACACACACACACACACACACACACACACACACACACACGAAATAAATGTTCACGAAACTAGATGTAATTTTACAATATGCACTGCACTGCTGTGTTTTGTCTATTCCCATCTAGCTAGACAGCTCACCCTTGGCTTCTGAAAGTGTGGTCCCTGGACCAGCAGCGTCTGCATCATCTGGGTTAGAAATACAGACTGTAGGGCCCCACCCCAGGTCTGCACAATGACCACGTTTGAGAAGCATTGGTCCAGTCTATTTCATTTTTTGAAGCTTTAAAATTTTTTCAATAACTTGGTTGCAACTCACTAAACAGACTTACCACTCATCTGTGCTCCGTGACGCAGAGGGTTTAACAAACCTACTTTGAGACTCTGGAGCCAGGGTGCTGAGGGCTTCAGGCAGCTCGGTTGTGAGAAGAACTTGATGTTTGCCTACAACTCTGCCCTTCGGAGACGCTTTCCGCAGACACCCTCCGGGCCTCCAGACTAGGAAGGGATCATCTCAAACCCTTAACCCCCCCCCCCACTTAGTCCCCACCCTCCGTGCTGCGTCCTCCTCCACCTTCTCCTCCTGGGAGATGCCCCTGCCATCCTTCCATCACCCCACCCCCCACCCCGGAAAGGTCCCCAGTATGCTCAGAAAGATGGTTTCCCACTCAGGGTGGTTTTGCAAGCTTTGTCACACTTGGAATTTAAGCATCCACGCTTTGTGGGATTTGCACAGAGTCCTAAAAATTAGGGGGAGCAGCGTGGGAGCGGGTGGCCTGACGTAGGTAAGGAGCCTGGCCATTTGGTCCACTTAGCTTGTGACCTCCTCTCCCTGGTGACCTCATTGCTAAGGGCCCTCTCGGTGCCCTCGGAATTGAGGAGAGGGATGCGTCAGATATCGTGGAAAGAGGCTGACTCTTCCCTCCTAGAATTAGAGTTGAGAATAAAACTGAAATGCCTAGAACATCTTCAGACACCCTCACAGCAGGGGCGATTATCTCCCTCAGCTCGGGATGGATTAATAGGATAAAATGAAATTATAAAGGTACATCGTGTTGGAAAGTGCAAAGAATATTGAACTTGCCAGGCTGGAACAGCAGGACAGCTGCCTTCCCTTATAGAGTGGATCTATATGCTGTAAAAAAAAAAAAAAAAAGTACCACCTCACACACTTTTACCTTTTGTAAAAATTTCAGAAGTCATCTCTATCATGGTAAATAGACAACAGCCTAAAGAAACAACAAAAATCACCTGTGTTCTCCTTCTGGAGAGAAAACTACTTCCCATTTTGCTGGATATCCTCAAGACATTTTCTGTGGTTTACAAAGACATAAATTTGTGTACACAGAAGGGCTGCCGCCTTGTGTAGTTCGCACACATAGATGGCGTAATACGGAACATATTCAGGAACCCCCTTTTCAAACAAAGGTGTCTTAGAAATCTTTTTTTTTAATTGAAGTATAGTTGATTTACAATATTACATTAATATCGGATACACAGCATAGTGAGTCAGTATTTTTACAGATCAGACACCATTAAAAGTTATTACAAGATAATGGCGATAATTCCCCATGCTATACAATATATCTTTGTTCCTTACCTGTTTTATACACAGTAGCTTGTACCTCTTAATCCCCCCTAACTTTCGCCTCCCCCACTTTCCTCTTCCCAGTGGTAACCACTAGTTTGTTCTCTCTGTGAGTCTGGTTCTGTTTTGCATATACATTCACTTGCATTATTTTTTAGATTCCACGTGGACATCTTTCCATGTCCGCTATACTTCAGTCTTAACTGTTTAAGCCAGGGCTCGGTTTTCCATATGGAGATGCCACGGTTTGCTCTACCATGTCCATATCAGTAGTCATTTCAGTTACTTCCTGTGTCTTCTTATAATAAAAATATTTGCACTGAACATCCTCAGAGCTGCCCCTTTGTGCACATGTGGGTATTTCTTTGCCAAAACAGATTTCTACAAGTGCCTTGTGTGGGGTGTCAGGTGTGTGGGTTTCCAGTTTGAATAGATTCCTGTCAATTGCTTCCGTAAACAACGTAGCAGTTTGTGGACCAGCGATGGCTAAGCTTACTCCCTTTCCTTTTCCCAACGCTGGCCATGGCCAGTCTTTGCATTATGACTAATGTATGGACGAATAGCAATATCTTTAAAGTAATTGGAGTTTTCCTGTTGGCCGGTGCATTTGGACACTTTTCACGCGTGGTGTTTGTGTTCTACTTTCAGGTACCACGTTCCTTATCCTTTGAACGTTTCTGCTTGTACGTCCTGTAGGTGAGTATTTATCTTTTTTAACCTAATCTTTAAGAGTGTGTTAAATACTTCTGATATTAGTCATTTCTGTGCATTATATTTTGCAAGTATTTCTTCCCAGTTGGTCACTTGGATTTTCACTTTGTTTACGGTGTAGATTGTTATACAGATTTTTGACACGGTTTGCTTTTGCATCTATATATATATTTTTTTTTAAGAACTTATTTATTTATTTACTTGTTTGTTTATTTTTGGCTGTGTTGGGTCTTCGTTGCTGTGCACTGGCTTTCTCTAGTTGTGGCAAGCAGGGGCTACTCTTCGTTGCGGTGCACGGGCTTCTCATTGCGGTGGCTTCTCTTGTTGCGGAACACGGGCTCTAGGCACGCGGGCTTCAGGAGTTGTGGCTCGAGGGTTCTGTAGTTGTGGCTTGCGGCTGTAGAACACAGGCTCAGTAGTTGTGGCGCACGGGCTTAGTTGCTCCGCGGCATGTGGGATCTTCCCGGACCAGGGCTCAAACCCGTGTCCCCTGCATTGGCAGGCAGACTCTTAACCACTGAGCCACCAGGGAAGCCCTTGCATTTATATTTTTAAGAAAATGTTCTCTATTTTCAAAATCGTCTGAATTTCTTCCTAATAGTTTTATGGTGTTAAGTTTTTTGCTTTTGCATTTTTGCCAGTCGTCTCGACGCTGTTTATTGAGTGGTTGGTCCTTTTCACGATGTATTGAAATATCTTCATCGGTGTGTGAGAGATGCCCATATGTACGTCTGTCTGGTGCTGGACACCCTGTTCTGTGCCGTTGGTCTATTTGTTTTATTTCCGGATATTTAGGCTGTTTAAAAATATACTTTCACGTTAATAATTGCTAGTTTGGCTTCACTGTGGTCAAAGAATATATTTTGTAGATTTTCAACCTTTTCAAATTTCCTGAAACTTGCTTTATGACCTTTATGCTTTGACCATGGCAAAGATGCAAAGGGAAGGTTTTTCTGTAAAGGGCCAGACTGCAAACATCTTAGAGTTTGCAAGCCAGGTAATGTCTCTGTTGCATACTCTTTATTGTTTTGTTTGCTTTTATTTTTGGCAGCCCTTCAAAAATATAAAATCCATGCTTAGGTCATGGGCTGTACGAACACAGGCCATGAGCCACAGTGGTCTAGAAGATGGCTGGTCTACCCTGGTTGATAATTCATGTGCCCAGGAGAAGATGCGGGCTCTGCTGTTGTTGGGTCGCATGTCCCATCGACGTCCTCTAGGTCAAGCTGGTTTATAGCGTTTAAGTCTTCTATGCCTGTTGTGATTGGTTTTGTTTGTTTGTTTTATCAAAGAGGAGTATTGGAAGCCCCGCTGTGTTTATGGATTGGACTCTCTCCTGTTCGCACTCTTCAGTTTTTGTTTCCTGCATTTTGAAGCTTGCGTACTCCATCGCTTGGCCTCGTGAATAACGGTTACGTCGAACTGGTTTGTTGAATGAGTTATTAAAATGTAATTGATATCTCTGGTATCGGCAGTTCTACCAATAACTTTCACAGATTTTAAGCCGTGAAATATCACTCTTTAGTTTGCAATTCTTCCAGAAACCGATAGTGAGGACATTTTGAGTGTCCTCAGTTTTCTCACGTGTAAAGTGCAAATATTAAGGTTCTCGGTTTGTTGGGAAGATTAAATGGGGTGATCCACGTGGGTTTTAGTAAGAGTAGGTGTTCGGTGCATTTTAGCTGTTAGGATCAGAGTTAGCGTTCCTATTAGCATTCTTTCCCAAGGTGCTAGAGGCAAATACAAGACAGCTTTTCTAGGCATGTGGCTGTGGTTGACCAGGAAGGATGGGGAGCAAACTGGGAATAGTAACTGGCCAGACTCCAGCCCCGTGGCATGGATTGTGTTCTGACTCCCACGAGCTTTCCAAATTGTATCCCTCCCATTCCCTCTGACAACCAC
Source organism: Phocoena phocoena (assembly GCF_963924675.1). Lineage (NCBI taxonomy): Eukaryota > Metazoa > Chordata > Mammalia > Artiodactyla > Phocoenidae > Phocoena > Phocoena phocoena. Next base: position 56,565,648 of record NC_089238.1, on the reverse strand, counting down.
AGAAGATAAAGCCCACTTGCCCAACATCCACTCCTATTTTCTCCAAAATGTTAAATCCTAGACTTTGTCCTGAATGCGAATAATTATGAGAACCGTAGTAAAAAGAGAGTGTCAGGGTAGGAGGGACACGGATGGTGGAGTCAACAGACTTGAGCACAGATTCTCACTTCAGTGCTTACTGGGTGTATCGGTTAGCTCTTGACACAAGAGTGCTGCGTAACAAACGACCGCAGAACCTCGGCATCATAAGAACGGTAAGTGTGTATTGCTTGTGTATCTGGAATGAGCTGGGGGTCAGCCACGGGGCTCTGCTGATCTTGGCTGGGTTTGCATACGTGTCTGGGATCGGCAGCTGATCTAGGCTGACTGCACCTGGGACGGAGAGGACGCCTACTCAGCTGTGCTTGTTTCTCATCTCTAGCAGGCCGGCTCAGGCATGCCCTCGTGGCCATGGCAAAGATGCAACAGAGCACGTCCCAGTGCTGGAGCCCTTATTAAAGGCCCTTCCCTTGTTGTGGCCAAAGCAAGTCATGTGGCTGAGGCCAAAGTCCAGGGGTGGAGCACGTCACCCTGCCCATAGAGGGAGAGCTCCTCACGGTTACAAGGCAAAAGCAAAAATATAGGAAGGGGTGAAGAATTGGCACCACTGATGCCATCTACCACCCCAGGTGTGTGATTTCTCAGACCTGGTTTGTTCATCTGTGATTGGGAAACCGTGCTCTTTCTCACAGTACTGGTGAGAGATTTAGATTAGACAGTGTGTCTAAAGTAGATGGTGCCACAAAGGAGATGCTCAACTGATGGCAGCCCTTCCTTTACTGATGATAATGACTGATGGGTAATGATGACTGTGGATTCACATTCCCCACCCAAGGGCCTAACTTTCTATATTCTTCATTCCTAGAGAGAACAGGTAAGTCTCTGTGTTCTGTACGTCTTGCAGTGTGATGCTTCGCCTTTCTTTTTAATAATAACAGTTATTATTTACCTTATTTATTTATTTTTGGCTGCATTGGGTCTTCGTTGCTGCGTGCGGGCTTTCCTTAGCTGAGCGGGGACTACTCTTCATTGTGGTACGTGGGCTTCTCATCGTGGTGGCTTCTCTTGTTGAGGGAGCACGGGCTCTAGGTGCATGGGCTCAGTAGTTGTGGCTCATGGGCTCTAGAGCACAGGCTCAGTAGTTGTGACGCGTGGGCTTAGTTGTTCCGCGGCATGTGGGATCTTCCCCGACCAGGGCTCGAACCCGTGTCCCCTGCATTGGCATTGCCTTTCATTTTTAATAGTGCTTTTTAAAGAGCAAATGTTTTTAAGTTTGAATTTTATCCTTTTTTTTTCAAATTAAGGTCATTTTTTTATTGTTTCTTTTCCTATGCAAAAGCTTTTCAGCTTGTAGTAGTCTACCTGTTTATTTTTGTTTTGTTGCCTTTATTTTTAGTTATTTTTTTTACATCGTTATTGGAGTATAGTTGCTTTACAATGGTGTGTTAGTTTCTGCTTTATAACAAAGTGAATCAGTTATACATATACATATGGTATCCATTTTTTATTAGTGCATTTTCTATCATGTCTGAGAAGTCCTGGCCTGTCCCAAGTTTGTGAAGATATATTATGTTTTCTTTTAGAAGGTTTTATAGTTTTAGCTCCTGCATTTAGACCTTTGGTAGATTTAAAATTAACTTTTGTATACGGCGTGAGGTAGGGGTTGGAGTTCGTGTTTTCCCAGCGTGACTATCTAGTTGCTCTTCGCCATATTGAGGAGGCTCCTTTCTACTTCTCATCGTCTGAGTGTCGAATTCTGTCAAATGCTTCTTCTGTACTACATCGCTCATCGAAACACTAGCAGACGTGAACTAGTCTGAACTAGTCAGAAATCGATAATAGCCACCAGGACTATGAACTGGGAATGGAAAGAGGACTCATTCCTTTCAGTGGGTTTATTACCTCGATAGCTAGAGGCATGTGCCAGACAGCTACGTGCTAATCCCTCTTCTTCTTCTCCCCAGATAATCACCTTTCCATCCTCTTACAGTCAGCAGTGAGCATATGACCCAGTTTGGGCCAATTTGCCACGAGAGAAGGTACCCTGTAAGGCTCCTGGAAAAGAGGTTTTTCTCCCCAGTAAAAGGAGAGAGGTCACTTGTCTGTCTCCCTGCTTTTGAAGAAAGTCATCTGAGGATGTGATGTTTAAGGAAACCCCTGCCACCTTGTGACTATGCTGGGAAGGCCATGAGAACTGCAGAGAGGCTGAGCGTCACTGGGAAGCTCGTTCCATCCTGGGGTGCCATAGACTTATCTCCATAGACTTCCTCTTTTTGGAGATTAATTATTTCCTTATGGTGTGTGCCACATTAGTAGGTATTTTATTATTTATAAACCATATGGGCTCCTCCCTCAAGCCCTAAAGCCCAGTCCAGTCCAGAGTAAGCCTTTTCTAGAGCAAATCCACTAAGTATGTTCAGCATCCAGTTCTCTCCAAACATGGAACTTGGAGGACACGTTGATTCCATAAGGTGCAGAGCCCTGGGATGGGACCTACAGGCAGAGCGGAGAGAGCGCCAGGCCTGGAAGCTCCAAGTCTGTGTTCTCACACTGCTGGCCTCCACAGCACCTCTAGGCTTCCTTCACCTTCTCAGTGTTCCACGCTCCGTCCCTTGTTAGAGCCTTCCTTCCGCCTGAAATACTACCCTCAGTCTCAACCCTTTTGCTTGTCTGGCTGGTCCTACTCATCCTTCAGGGCTCAGTTTAAAGATTACTTCCTCAGGGGCTCCTTCCAGATCCTCCCAGACTCTCTCTTAGCACACTGACTTTTTCTTCATAGCAAGGATTCCAGTTGAAATTAATTATGTGATTTGCTGTAATCTGTTTCCCCCACTGGACTGTAAGCTCCCTAAGGATGAGGGTCAGATCTTCCTGTGGGGCCTCGTGCTCTGCACCTGGCACTGTGCCTGGTACATCAGAAGCATTCGGCACATATCTCTGATTGATTGATGGCTGGCTGGATGGGTGGGTGGATGGATGGGTGGGTGGGTGGATGGATGGGTGGGTGAGTGGATGTATGGATGGGTGGGTGGATGGATGGATGGATGGGTGGGTGGGTGGGTGGGTGGATGGATGGATTGAATGGCACCCCCACCAACTTGCTGTACAGTCGTAAGCAAGTCACTTTCCCTTTCTAAGCTGTAGTTTTCTCATCTGTCATATAAGGAGTCTGAACTAAATGGAATCTAAGAGTCCCTCCTCTGCCAGCTCTTCGTCACATTGAATCCAGATCCTCACATGTGGCTTTCCTTTTAAAATTGGCCCTCCCCCCATCTATCCATTTACTTTACTACTGCTGGTGACCCTGAAGTTGTCCCAGAAGCTCATTCCATGTAAGCATGCCACGGAGGACAGCTGGAGCTGGTGACTTTGACCACCCCAAGACGCTGGTGCAGTGGTTTCCAGACGCAGGAAGGCTGCAGTGTCTGGTTGTTTCTTCCAGATGCCAGGTCCCTAGTTCCCTTGTCCTGTGATGGGAAGGCAGACGTTTTGGTGGCTTGGCAGTGAGCGTTAGTGGAGATGCACCCATGTTCGCCTTCATTCCAGCACATCTGTTCATCATCACACACATGGAATAAGAAGAATCCTCTTTTCAGATTAAAGATCTGAACCAGTGCAGTTTCCTGCAGTGCCCATAACGGGCTTTTACATCTGCATAACGGGTGCTGCAAGGACTCCATCCTGGTTACCTTGTGGCACACGGAAAGCTGCCCTCGTCACCCACAGCTTCATAACCGTCACTGGAAGCAAAGGCTAAGGCAAGTCCCATCACTTGTACTTTTTCTTTTCATCCACTTCCCCTCCTCTGGCAGGAATCATGGTACGAGGTGACTGTTTATTGAGCCCCGCTGTGCCCGGAGCAGTGCTGGGGCCATTTCATCCTTTCCTTCTAATCCTCACAATAGTTCTTGGTCGTGCATTCTCACCCCCGTTTGATACATGGGGAGAGCGAGGGTCAGAGGTGTGCCCAGGCCTGCCCAGGGCCACACGGCTCTAAGTGGTGGGCCTGATATTTGAACCCAGCTCCGAACCTCTGAGGCTGCGTGTGTGCTCCCTCCAGACCACGTGCCCAGTGGAAACCTGTGGCAGGGGCTGGATAGGGAATCAGAATGTGGAATCAGAGCCAAGCACCTGGGTGCCTCCCCTCACCTGTCCCGACACCCTGCGGGTGAGGCAGAGACGAGCAGTGAGAATGGCAGTGGGGCTCCCTCTGGGCTGATTCAGTAACCTGCCGTCGGAAGCCAGTTCTCTAAGATGGTCACATATTTCTCTGAAACAAAGATGATGGTGTTTTTAATAAGTGAGAAGAGGATGTTTTGTAGAAAGGGATAGAGAAGGAGGGAGCGTGTAAATGGGAGGCTTAGAGCTGCTGCAACGCCTTAGGCTGGAGATAATTTCCAAGACGACACCTCAGAGCATTGATGGAGCTTAGCTACCTGCTACCTCTGTCCCTCTTGACCGGTGAGAAAAGTCACCTCCCAGGTTTACTTTCTGTTAGTCTCGAATGCGTTACTCGCAGCGGACAGCATTCCAAACTGCTACACAGTCCAAGCCACAGACCACCTTTCACACACCCAACCCCTTCATAGACTGTCCGGGGGGAAGATTCAAGTCCTTCACCCCCATTACACGTATGTCTGAACTCCCGTTTGTCTCAGGCAAGCTACCCGGTGCGCTCTGCCTCTCCCCTGCAAAATCCCACAGCAAATTCCAGCTCATCCACTGTCAAGGGATCTTTAGCCACTGTCTGTTCTCTAGCCACATTCCTAAATTACAAAGAAAAAGAAAATCAGAGAGAGAGTTGCCCTCCCCACATTTCCAGCTCAACAAATACAATCAAATGATGGGAGGCGAAAATCAAACAGCCAAGCGTTCCATCTGCATTGGGAATGTGCGGCTCAGATTCTCCTGGGTAACACATGCCTCTCGTGACCACATCATTACCCAACCCTGCCATTAGGGAAGGCAAACCCGTACTTACAATCAAAATGAACGTAATATGTGACCAGGAGGCAGCCCGGTTCCAGGAACAGCGGTGGAGCCCGCCCCTCCCCCTGCCCGCCCTGCCAGCTCCTTCCATCACCAGCCCTGGCTCTGCGCTCAGGACGTCCCTTCTGACATCAGGGACCTAACACCTCTGTCCCTTCTTCGTCCTTCTCCTGCCCTAAGAGAAGCCCTCTCTTTCTCCGGGCATTTTCCTCTTCTCTGCCTTTGCCTTTCTGATCAGATTCTCTCTGCCTTCAGTGGGACTGCAGTGGAGAGTCAAGATCTCAGGGCCAAAGGTTTTATATTTTACAGTGAAAATGCAGTGTTGGGCCTGGAGCAAAGGAAAGAGGAAACAAGCACCTTCTCTTTGGCTGCAAGGAGTGTAAATCAGCCCCCAGCCTAGAGGGCAAGGTGGCCGTGTGTAACCAGCCCCTCGCGATGTGTGTGTCCATTGGCCCAGCAAGTCCACCTCCAATGATATCATATAAGGAAAACTCAGAGATTGCATTCAAGTGTATGTATACGGACCCAAAACGTGGAGCATTTTTTTTATACCAACGCACTAGATGTTCAACAATATGGAATTGTTAAATCATTAAATGACAAAGACAAGAAAGAGATGCAACCCTTAAGAAACATCTTTGTGGAAAACAGTTAAAACCAAGAAAAATTCGTAACAGTTCATATACGTGAATGAAACGTGCTAGGTGAAGCAAGTAACAGAATGAGATATGTAGCTGGATACGACTTAACAGCAGCTAAGCGTCGCGGACCAAGCACACGGTACACCTCTTGCAAGAATGCACCGGCTGATGAGCTCTTCTGTTCTGCTCACGGTGTGCGGGGTGCCATTCTAAGTATCCTCGTGTCCAAGCAACGCATTTTAAGTGCGTGCGTCCATTGGGTAAATAGATATTAAAATATTACTATGTATTTTAATAAAATTACACTTTAAAATACCATTATTATGTCAACTGAGGCTCCAAGTCACACAGCTAATCAATATCAGATCTGGGATTCGAGACCGGGAAGTCGGGCGCTATAGCTCTTGCTACAAACGGTAATGTTCACAGCGGATATATTAAAGTGATTGTCCCGAGATGGGGGTGGGGCGGTGGAGGACAAGTGGGAATAAGAAAGCAAACCAGCAAGGTGGGACTTTACATGGTATGACGCCACCCCCTCCCCTGGAGGCCCAAGGAAGGGCGGGAAGAGGGAAGCTGTGCGTGGATGCAGCTGTGGGTATAGGTGTAGGTATCGATAGAGACACAGGTTTGGAAGTGTACGTATATGTTAACTCTGGCGTGCCCCTGCCTCCTAGGAGGACGTGTTGTACCTTGGAATCCCACCCCCCAACCCACCCACCTCCTTACCCTGGTCACAGCCGACTGGATCAGGACTAGGCACAACCCACAGGAAAAATAACGCACAAGATGGTCAGCAATCTCTAACCTCAGAAATGCGCACACAGGTTATTCGATTCACTCAGAGTCCAGAGAATTTGAACTTCAAAAACATGGAAGGAATCTTCCAGTGATGGCAGAGCTGGAACAGAGGGGTGAAGTGGAGGGTGCTGTGGGGACTACCATGGAAAGAACGAGGGCTGTGGGGTTGTGCAGAAGAAAACCTCAGACATGTAAATGAAAGGGAGAGAGAGGAAAAGAGAACGGAAACTAACCCCACTGAGACCTCTCAGGTCTAGGGATTCTGGATCTAAGCCCATTAAATCCTTATAACAACGCTCTAAACAAACAAACCAACCAAAACTGGCAAATACTAAATGTTATCTATTTTAACTGTGCAGTGCACGTGTTTTTTTTTTTTTTTTTTTGGCTGCATACACGGCATACAGAATCTTAGTTCCTCAACCAGGGATTGAACCCGTGCCCCCTGCAGTGGAAGCAGCGGAGTCTTAACCACTGGACCGCCAGGGAAGTCCCATGCACCATTATCTTGTGAACCACAGAAACCCATTGCAAAATAATTTGTAAGATGCCTTCAATTATACGATGTACCCTGATTTTAGAGATGGTAATTAAGAAGTGGGGAAATGAGCATCTTAGAACAGATTTTGAAGGGGGTGACCACTCTCCCCTTACTCTCTCTATGGCAGACATTACTAATCAATCACCACACTGTTTCCCGCCAGGTCTAGATGTGGTCTCAGCACATCACACCAGGAACCACCAACTGGTCTAAGTAGTAAATTGAAACGAGACCAATTTGTGAGCCCTGGTCTGGGCCTAGGGTTTCTTGAATGAGACCGTGAGGGAGCCACTCCCACAGTGCAGTGGGGACCCTGGGAGAAATCTCTACTTCCTGTCCTAGAAAAATAAGTCAGTGATTTAGAGAGGCCACCTAGAAAATAATTTGTTGGGTATGTCCATTTTGGTTTATTTTATTAGTTTATTTTATATTTCTTTGATGTGGACCATTTTTAAAGTCTTTATTGAATTTGTTACAGTATCGCTTCTGTTTTATGTTTTGGCTTTCTGGCTGTGAGGCATGTGGGATCTTAGCTCCCGGACCAGGGATCAAACCCGCGCCCCCCGCATCGGAAGGCGAAGTCTTAACCACTGGACCGCCAGGGAAGTCCCGACGGATGTGCCCATTTTAAATCGACTTCCACTTAATCTGTCTCTTCCCTTCCCAGGGAGATCTCTCCTATGAGCTTTCATGCGTGTCTGTCCAACATCTTGGTACTGATTCTCAAATACCATACAAAACACAGATAATTTTGCAAGAGCTAATACTCTTCTAGCTGTTAGCAACAGAAAATTAAGAACACACACACACACACACACACACACACACACACTCAGCCACCCGTCAGGCAGACTCAGTCTTCTCTGAGGTTTTCCATTACAGCTCATTTTGTCCTCTGCTGGCAAACAAATACTGGCAGATGCCTTAGGGTTCAGAAAAGCCTTTGGCAGAAAGACTTAAGAGGCAGGAGTGCTCACCAGACATTCTGTCTGCCCCCTCATGTCACAGCCCCCTTACATGTAGGCAGATTCATGTGATGGTGCTGGTGGTGGGTGGAAGGGGCCCATCACTTGCGGCGTGAGGCTCAGGCCCATGACCCTCCGGGTGTCCCTTCCCCGCCCCTCAGTGACCACGGAGGCTTCCTAATGAGGTGGCAGAGCCAAAACGTGTGGAGACTCCCCACTTGAAGAACAGGACCCGTCCCAGACTCCGTGTGAGTGAGAAAGTCTTGGTTGAGCAGAGCCACTGAGATTCAGGGGCTACTTGTCACACAGCACAGCTGGCCTGTCTTGACTAATACATGGAGGAGATTCCTTTCTCTTGCTGAGCTTCTTAGTAATGTGGGGAAATAGCACCTTGGTTTTCCTCCTGGAAAATGGCCTGGCCTCTCACTGCACGGAGTCGTTTCTAGGAGGAAGTACTCAGTGTGAAGGCAGAGGCTTCCGGTGTCTGGAAACCCAGCCTCAGAAATTCCACGGTGGCACCTGCACCACATTCTGTGCGTCAGAAGAAGTCCCCAAACCCCTATTTCCCTGTAGGACGTGCAAGCATTTTTAACTCTACAAGTCTCTACGTGGTCTTCGCCTCCTCTGTGCCCTGCTGCTCCTTCACAGCCCCTCCCTGGCGTCACCTGGACTGGTCACTTCCCACTGTGACAAGAGATGTGATTGTCCCAAAGCCCTCTCTGTTTTGCCTTCAATCTTTTATACCCCTCACCCCACCACCGCTATTGACATGCCTCTTTAAGCTGTTAATTATGTAGACTTTGTACCCTGAAAGGCCAGTTTGGCTACAGGTTTCACATGCTTACTTCTCTTCTTTTTCTCTCTTTTATTCTTGAAAAAAAAAAAAAAAAAAGAGCTTGACCTTGAAAACTCAAAACACTTCACCAGTATGACAATTTGTCTCCACCAACCGGTTAACATTGGGAGGGGTTCCCAAGGGAATGCGAAATTGCGTGTGTAAAGTGGTTAAACTAAACCGTGAGCCTGGGAGCCAGCCCTCGGGGGCCTCTTCTCAGCTTCAGGCATCTGTGTGGTCCTGGGGGGCACTCGTCGGTGCCCCACACCCCCACGCCTCTGTTTCCCAGCGGAAGTATAAATAGCAATGTCCTCTCCCACTTGACGGTTTTCTCTCCCTGAAACTCAAACGTTGGACTAAAAATATTTGTTCAAATGTGAAAATGAAACCACAGAAACTCACATCCGCATAGGATAACTGGATTCTCTCTTCCTCTGTGCGTGCGCGGTAGATTCCTAGGAGCAGTGACTAATAGCTGGATGACCAGGGTTCTAATCTAGCCTGGAGATGAGCTACCAGTGGGCTCTGCACAAGTCACGTGACCCCCCCCCCTCCCCGGGCCCCTGTTTTGCGTGAGCAGAAAGAATGCTGGCCCAGATGAGTGGCTCTCAACCCTGGTGGTACGTTAGAGTCATTGAGGAGGATTTTTCTTTTTTTGAAATCGGACTACAGTTGATTTACAGTGTTGTGTTAGTTTCAGATGTACAGCAAAGTGGTTCAGTTATACATATATCCACTCTCTTTTAGATTCTTTTCCCATATAGGCCATTACAGAGCACTGAGTAGGGTTCCCTGTGCTGTACGGTAGGTCCTTATTAGTTATCTATTTTATATGTAGTACTGTGTATATGTCGATTCCAATCTCCCAATTTATCCCTCCCCCCCTTACCCCCCTTGTAACCATAAGTTTCTTTTCTGCATCCGAGAGTCTATTTCTGTTTTGTAGATAAGTTCATCTGTACCGTTTTTTTAGCTTCCACATATAAGCGATATCATGTGATATCTGTCTTTCTCTGTCTGACTTACTTCACTTAGCGTGATCATCTCTCGGTCCATCCATGTTGCTGCAAATGGCATTATTTCCTTCTTTTTTGTGGCTGAGTAATATTTTTTTTTAATGCTGACGCCCATACCTCACCACAGACCCATTACATCAAATTTCTGGATGTAGGGCCTGGGTCAAGGAACTTTTGTTCTTTTCAAGGAACTTTTTAAAATTCCTTAAGTGATTCCCAGTGTGCAGCCAGGATTAAGAGCCTCTGAATTGGATTCATGGTTTCAAAACTATTTTTAATCCGAGATTCATTTCTTTAAACAAAACTTACACTAGACGCCCTGCGTGTGAAGCAGGCAGACGTATGGTTGTTCGGTTGGCGCAGGAGAGAGGCCCGAAGTTCTGCCCACTCGGCCTCTCCTCCCTTCACCTTTCCACCCTGGAACTAGCCCCTGGGACCCCCGGGACCCCGGGAAGCCCTTCCGGGCTCTGGAGCCCAAGAGGGTTGCTAAACACTGTTTAAAAACTGCTGGAGAGTATGCAACCTCCAAGACTGTTTAAAGAACTGAACTTCAGAAATCACGTGAGACTAGTCAACATCTGGAGAGCTATCTGGGTCATAAATATCTTCACAAACGTACGTGCCGGATGAAACCTAGTTTCCGCCCTGTTTCGTGTCTGGCTGTGGAGCCGTGGACCACACTGGCCAGCAGTGAGGAAATTCTACCATCTGTCGAGTCCCCTAGCACCAGCCATGGGGCTGCCCAGAGCCCGAGGGGAGGGGGTCCACTGTCTACATGGCGGTGGGCAAGGAATGGCTTCATCAGAAACGCCCCTGGAACCATGCTCCTGGTGCTGAGGAGGGAAGAGTATTCCTGTTACACAGGAAGTGCCGGGAATCCATCTTCCAGACTCAATGGTGAGCACTTTTGTCGAAATCCGACCCAAACCAGGAAGTGCCAGTTCCAGCCCTGAAGTATTTAAAACAGACTTCCCTTTGCTGTGCAAAATCAGAAGGTACCAGGCTGCTAGTACAGCCCAAAGGAACAGCGCCACAGCGCCCCCCATGGGTGTCAGGTGGCACCTGGAGGAATGAGGACTTGAAGCCCTTCCCCAGGTGACAAGAAAAGTCAGACCAGGCTGAGGCTAGGGAGGCGTCTGTTCCATCTGCAGCACTTCAGGGCCACTAGAACACACAGTAACCAAGGTTAGAGATCCTTGAATGCAATATTTTTTTTAAAAAAATCAAAATTAATGTGGAGTTCCCTGGTGGCCTAATGGTTAGGATTCCAGGCTTTCACTGCTGTGGCCTGGGTTCAATCCCTGCTCAGGGAACTGAGGTCCCGCAAGCCATGCAGCGCCGTCAAAAAAATAAACAAAAAAAAAACACAAAAAAATCAAAATTAATGCAAACAATTCCATGATAAAATATGAAAAATTTCAAAGGAGATGAGTATTCCTGATCTCTCTTATCGCCACAGGCTCCAGTAGAGCTCGGCTTGGTCCTGACAGTCCTTTGGAAGGAAGCAAAGAAAGCCTCCTTTAGCCCGTTACTCGTGACGACTCTACCGAGGGTAAACCAAAACGACATCATCCTGTTCGCCACGATCCAACAGTTAGGATGCCTGAGGACTCACCACGGTCTAGACGTTTCTCCCCGATCATCGGCATTTCACTGTCACAACCATCCTGACAGGAAGGAATTTTACAGATGAAGAGACAAGAGGCCGCAGGCGGATAGTAATATATCCAAGTGTGAGTGGAAGCAACGTGGAGCCCACAGAAAACCATCTGCAGAACCCAGGCACGGAGGAAGCCTCTAGGAGAAGAGTCATCCTGGCCAAGGTTTTCCTCAGGTCCTCAGCCAGGAGTAACATGAATACCACCAAGGCCCACGGCGTCCCCTTGACAACGGTTGTTTTTAATTGTGCTTATGTAACGTCATAGGAAACAGGACACAGCATCTACACTCCGTGACGCGCTGGGGCAAATCACGCGGCTTTGCAAGTCAGTTTGCTCTGCTGTAAAGCTGGAGACGGACCTGACTGATCTCCAAGCATCTCAGGACACTAAGGAGTCGATTTCCCAGCCGTCCACATCCTCTCTGGCTGCTCCTGGCCTTGTTGGGCGCGTCCCCTCCCTCTGAATGTGAGGTTGCAGCTGGGGATTGCCTGGACCTTCCCCCGGGAAGGGGCGCAATGGCCCCAGGACTGTTTGTTTCGCCTTAGTCTCTCGTTACTTTCAGGCAATCTTTACGAAGCTCCGTGGTGGAGGAGAGCTCCCTGCCTCGACCTTGACAGCCTCAAGTCTGGAGGGCGTACCAGGTAGGCAGCCTCCTCGCTGAAGCTGGAGTCAAGAGGCCAAGTTTCTGACTCAGGCTCCTGCCGGATACGTCTGTTGTAAGCTCAGCTACAGAGCAGCTCTGCGCACCCCCTCGTGTTGACCCCTCCAGCGAGACCCAATGACACAGGAGGTGCAGGAGGGACAGGGAGAGAGACAAAGGGGCGCGCCAAGAGGCGCTTGTCATCGAGAAGAGAAAGGGGCAAAGATACGGAGAGAGGGAGAGTCCTCTGCGGCCGCGATGAGAGGGGTTTCTCCTCCCTCACATCCTTCCCAAACCCACTTCATTTTATTGTTTGAAGAACTGCCAGGAATCTGGCTAACAGGCCTGACACCTTATAGCTTGGATATGTACAAAAACAAATGGTCTTAAAATGAACAGAAACAGTGAATATTACTTAGCTCAGAGCCTAAGTCTCGGGTAGCTAAGCCAGTGCTTGCTGAGAATGTTTTATTTGCAAGTATCAGAAACAGTCTGGAGAGTTTGGGGTGGCTGTGATAGGGCAGTGTGGGTGACAGTGCCCATTCTTACCAGTATCTGTGTTGTCCCCTCCTCCTGGGCACACAGCAGGACTGCATTTTCTAGAAGCCCTCGCACTTAGAAGCCACCAATGGCTTATGGGCAGGAAGGATGCACCCCCCCTCCCACGATGATCAACAACTCCTCTGCGCTACCCTTCCCTGCAGGGACCCAGGGGGACCAGAGCCCCAGGAGCATGTGCTGTTCCTTCTGCCTGGAATCAATCTTTCCTCCCAGTCTGCCCAGGAAATTCTTCGGCATCCTCAGGGCTCAGTTCAACTGTCACCTCCTCCTTGAAGCCCTCCCTGATCCCCCAGAGAGGAGAAGCCGCTCCCACAGGTCTTCACACACCTGGACTTCTACACCTGTGGCCACCTTAGCAAATTACCACATGCTAGGCAGCTACAAACAAGACAAGTGTATTCCTTCCTCGTTCAGGAGACCAGAAGTCCGAAAACAAGGTGTCACCAGGGCCGGGATCTCCCTGGAGGCTCAAGGGAGAATTTCTTCCATGCCCTTATCTCAGCTCCCCATGTCGCTGGCCATCCTTGGTGTCCCTTGACTCCTAGATGCGTCCATCCAGTCTCTGCCTCCAGAGCTCCATGGCCTTCTCCCTGTGCATCTGTTGGTCCTTTTCTGTCTCTTCTAAAGGCACCCTGGTGGAACTTACAGCCCACCCTAATCCAGTACGATCTCGTCTGCATTCTTACCTTAAACACATTGGCAAAGATGCTATTTCCAAGTAAATCACACCTTCACTTATTTGTTCATGTTCTGGAAGGACATGGATTTGGGTGGGGGCAACACTAGTTAACACACCGCACACCCCTCTTATTGCAGTTCTCACCTGTGATTACCGTGTGCGTGTCTCAGGTGACAGCCAGCTCCTTGAGAGGCAGGCTGTGCCATCTTTGCTCTGTGTCCTCAGCCTCGTGCCTGGAGCTCCAGCTAAGCGTCTGCTAGCTAAGTGATGGATGAGGGATCAGAACATGCTTCCCTCTGTAGGCACGCCATCCCCTAAGCCTTCTAATGTGACCTCTTGCGTCTCAAACACCCTGCCGAGTCCTCCCATCCTAAGGAGGCTGGAGGAGAAAATTAAGTTGTTTAGTGGCTCTTTGGTTGGGTTGGTTGGGTTTCCAGAAACTCTCAAAGCCAGCAGCCAGAATGATTTAGTAAGTCTCAGGAACTCCAGGGCCCCGCCGCTGAGGAGCTTGATGGGAAAAATCGGATCTGTGCTCTTCTGTGTGGGCGGAGAGGGCCTGCTGTGAACGTTTTCCAGGAAGCAGATGGAGGGCAGAGCTGGGTAATTTTTTATGAACATTTGTTCCGGATGTTGCTTGGCGATTTGCTTTCTGGAGCATCTGGAACCAGACAGCAAGACCCCTGAATTCCAACCTGCTTTGCAACCTGCTTTGTAATTACCAAGAAATTACGTGGCCTGCAAGTTGGGTAATCCCTGCAAAACCCAAATGACCCCGGGAACGATGAATACCCAACTCGTCAGCTCTCGGAGCCCCCTACGTCCCAAGGACCTCAGCTCGCCCACACCCTGAGGTCTGCAGGTTCTTTCTGGGAGCCTGCAGGGATGACGACAGGCCCTCTCTGTTCTACTCTGGTCCCCTCTCTGGTCCAATTCGCTGCCCAGGTCTGTCTCCTGAGTTCCTAAAGTCGAGAGGTGGTGAGTTAGCTCTGCTGTCCACTGCGCCGAGATAGGAGCCCCTTTCTGTAGCGCCCTGTGTCAGCCAGGGACCCAGGTCCCATCCATCTCCTTGGGTCACCAGTGTTTGGTCCCTGTCCCCTGGTTGCTGAGGAAAAAGGGGAAGTGGCAGGAAGGCATTTCCTTGGAAGAAAAGATGAAGAAGAGGCACAGCTATTTCCACTCCTGTCCTAAAGGTGTGAACTTGGTCCCAGGCCCCCATCTAGCTTCAAGGGAGGCTGTAGATGGGTGTCCACAGGCCTGGTTAACACTCAGGGGGTTTTATTAATACAGGCAGACCTTGGTTTATTGCACTTTGCTTTACTGTGCTTCAAAGAGATTTTTACAAATTGAAGGTTTGTGGCAACCCTGCGTCGAGCAGGTCCGTCGACGCCATTTTTCCGATAGCATTTGCTCACTTAATGTCTCTGTATCACGTTCTGGTAACTCTTGTGATATTTCAGACTTCTTCATTGTTGTTATATTTGTTATGGGGATCTGTGATCAGTGATCTTAGATGTGACTGTTGTAATTGTTTTGGGGCGCCACAAACCACACCCATGTAAGAGAGCAAACAATCGATAAATCACGCGTGTTCCAACTGCGCCACAGACCAGCCGTCCCCCCCTCTCTCCCTCTCCTCGGGCCTCCCTATTCCCTGAGACACAACAATATTGAAATTAGGCCAATTAATAACCCTGCGGTAGCCTCTAAGTGTTCAAGTGAAATGAAGAGCCGCACGTCTCTCACTTTAAATCAAAAGCTAGAAACGATGAAGCTTCGTGAGGAAGGCGTGTGGAAAGCAGAGCCAGAGGCCCGTTGTGCCAGTTATCTGAGTTGTGAATGCAAAGGAACAGTTCTTGAAGGAAATTAAAAGCACTGCTCCGGTAAACACACTGATGAGAAGAGGAAACAGCCTTACTGCCAATACGGAGAAAGTCTGAGCGGTCTGGATAGGAGATGAAACCAGCCACATTCCCTGAAGCTACAGCCTAATCCGGAGCAAGGCCCCAACTCTCTCCAGTTCTACGAAAGGCTGAGAGAGGGGAGGGAGCTGCAGGAGGAAAGTCTGAAACAAAGGTCGGTTCATGAGGTTGAAGGACAGAAGCCGCCTCCGTAGCGCGAAAGTGCCAGGTGAAGCCGCAGGTGCTGAGGCGGAAGCTGCAGCAGGTCCTCCAGAAGCTGTGGCTCAGGTCATCCGTGAAGGTGGCTGCACTGAACAAGAGATGATCACTGTAGAGGAAACAGCCTGCTACCGGAAGAAGATGCCTTCTAGGACTTTCCTAGCTGCAGAGGGGAAGACAATGCCTGGCTTCAAAGCTTCAAAGGACAGGCTGACTCTCTTGTTAGGGGCTAATGCCTAATGTTAGGGTGACTTTAAGTGGAAGCCAATGCTCATTTGCCATTTCGAAAACCCTAGGGCCCTTAAGGATGATGCTAAAGCTAGTCCTCCTGGGCTCCATAAATGGAACAACAAAGCCTGGAGGACAGCACATCTGTTGACAACACGGTTTACTGAATATTTTTAGTCCCACTGTTGAGACCTGAGGCTCAGAAGGAAAGGTTCTTTTCACAATATCGCTGCTCACCGACAATGCACCTGGTCACCCAAGAGCTCCGATTGGGACGGACAATGAGATTAATAGTTTTCATGCTGCTAATAACACAACTTCCATCCTGTAGCCCATGGATCAAGGAGTCATTTTGACCTGTAAGTCTTATTATTTAAGAAACACATTTTTTAAGGCTCTAACCGCCACAGTGATTCCTCTGATGGATCTGGGCAAAGTAAATTGAAAACCTTGTGGAAGGGATTCCCCATTCTAGTTGCCATTAAGAACATTCGTGATTCTTGGGCAGAGGTCAAAATACCAACATGGACAGGAGTTGGGAAGGAGTCGATTCCAGCCCTCATGGACGTCTTTCAGGGGTTCAAGATTCAGAGCAGGAAGGAACTGCAGATGTGGTGGAAACGGCACGAGAACTAGAATGAGAAGCGGAGCCTGAAGATGTGGCAGAATTGACGCAACCTCACGATAAAACCTGAACGGATGAGTTCTTACGGATGGACACAGAAGGGGTTTCTTGAGATGCATCTACTCCCTACGAAGATGTTAAGACTGCTGAAATGACAACAAAGGGTTTAGAATATTCCATAAACTTAGTGCACAAAGCAGCGGCAGGCTTTGAGAGGACTGAGTCCAGTTTTGAAAGAAGTTCTATAGTGGGTCAAATGCTATCAAACGGTATTGCAGGCTACAGAGAAGTCAGTGAGAGGGAGTGTCCACTGATGTGGGGAAATTCACTGTTGTCTGATTTTAGGAAATTGCACCCCGGCCTTCAGCAACCACCGCCCTGATCCGGCAGCAGCCGTCAACACTGAGGCAGGACCCTCCACCAGCAAAAAGATCCCGACTCGCTGAAGGCTCAGATGATGGGTAGCCGTGTTTAGAAATAAAGTATTTTTTAACTGAGGTATGTACATTTTTGAGACATAACGTTATGGCACACTTAGTAGACTACAGTGTAGTGTAAAGACAATTTTATGTGCACTGGGAAACCAAAAAGTTCCTGTGACCGTCTTCGCTGCGATATTCGCTTTATTGCCGTCGTCTGGAATGAAACCCACAGTATCTCGGAGGCCCACCTGTCAAGGAGAAGAGGATGGAGGATTCGGAAGGGTAGTTAGCGTTGTCTGCAACAGCCACTACAACAGACCCGCCTGCCCAGCAGTGTTTTTTTGTGGAGACTGGGCACAGGGCAGCTGTGTGACATGGCACAGTGGGAAATGCACACTGCCGTCTTCAGCTCTCATCTCTCTGGTTCTGGAAGGGGAAGAGGACATCTGTATCCAATTCCCTCTTGGGAGTCACCAAAGAAATGCCCCAAATGAGGTCAGAACAGGTGATCTCATGCACTCTTAGAGGGTTATAGTTTGTGACAAAGTCTACAATCTGGAAATAACTGTGAAAATTTTAAATGTACAAATTATTTGATCTAGCAATTCAATTTCTAAGAATTTCTTCTACCGCTATATTCACAGTAAGAGGCAAAGACCTACGTAAAAACATATTCATTGCAGCATCATTTGTAATAGCCAAATGCTAGGAATAACCCATGTGTCCAACAATAGGGGACTGGTTTAATAAATTACAGTAGGTCCATAAGGGGGGAATAGTATACAGCCATCAAAAAGAATAAATCATATGTATGTGTACTGATGTCCATCTTCCAGATTATATATATAATATTATAATAGTATTGTAAATATAATTAAGGGACTAGATAGAGGAGAGGGCAAATAGCCTATTTCCCTGGTGGGCTGGGCATGGGGGCAGAAGCCAGCATGTAGGAGGCCTGTGTGCCTAGGCGTGGCCGTCACACAAGGAACTGGCGATGCTGGTGGGCTCCAGGTAGAGACACAGAGCCTGGAAAAGGAGGAAGAATCTCTTCCACTGTCTGTTCCTCTTTGTACACATTGATTTCTGTGGCCATGTGGATAAATCACTTCTTTTCATTTAAAAAGACAAATAAATGAATAGGTAAGTAACTGGGGTTTAAAGATTTACAGAGGTGAAACCTGCTGTTTCAAGCGTTCTCCTCCCTGCTGGGGTTGACTTAACCCATCACCCGCTGGTCCCACTAGAGCTCGTCCGTGGCCTGGCCAGCGGCCCCATCGCCAGGACAGATGCTCGGCTCTGGAAAGCTTCATGGCGTTTCTCCTGTTTACAGAACCTGAATTCAGCTGCCCAGCGGAAAGTTCCCAGATCCCTGGGCAAGTTGCTTTCCCAGCAGCGACTTTACTGCTACGCGGTTGTAATTGCAGGGTTTACTGGGTCTCCACAGTCAAATTAGATCTGTGCTGTCCAGAAAACAGATATTTCAGAGTTTTCAGGACACAGAATACTCTCTACATCGTGATTCCACGTGTGTTACAAACAACAACACCAGCAACAAAAACAAACCGAAAAACATAAACCAAGAGATAAACATAGGAGATAAAACGTGGAAAATGGTATATTTGGCATCACACGTGCTAAGGTGCCCCTGCGGCTTATTTTTAAGCGGTAGGTTGCTGTTTTCTATTTTCTTCTTTTTGGTTGTCTGTCGTTTTTAATTTTTCCAGCGTGAACAGATACCAATAAAAGGTGGTGTGCAGAACAAGGACATTTATTTTCTAACAGCTTTATTGAGATATAATTCACAGACCAAAAATTCATGCGTTTAAAATGTACAGCTCCATGGTTTCTAGTGTATTCAGGGATTTGTGCAGCCGTCACCACAGTTGATATTAGAACATTTTCATCACCTCAGAAAGAAACCCCACACCCTCAGTAATCAGTACCCATATCCCTGTAACCCTAGGCAATCGCTAATCTGATTTGTGTCTAAAGCATTTGCCTGTTCTTGACATTTCATGTGATGCTGTCATAATACTATGTGTCGTTTTGTGACCGGCTTCACTTAGCAAAATGTCTTCAAGTTTCATCTGTGCTATGGCACGAATCAGAACTTCATTCCTTTTTTATTACCGTACAATGTTCTATTACGTTAGACGTAACACTAATTTTTTTAAATCCCCACATTTTAACTGTTACAGTGAAAATAGCCATTCACCATGATGTATTTGCCCAGCGCCTCTCGGCTTCCATAAAGATCACACAACTATGTGTGCTTCTGCAGATTCTCTACTTGCAGGGGGGGCCACAGCCTGTCGGGACCCCCCTCCACCCCAGTTCCCTCGCTGTGAGCTTTGTGACATGGCAGCTCGCATCTCCCTTTGACTGTGGCTTCTGGTCCAGGCAAGTCGAGGGATCGGATGGGAAAGGAATTCAACCGGGGGAGAAAATATCTTTAACAAAAATTAAACATTTGGGGGTCTCTCTCTCCATCAAACCCGCCCCTACGTTATAGCTGTCAGTCTTTGGGAGGGAAGGTGGGAAGGAAACAGGACGGGGGCTGCAGAACGTGGGGTCATAGAAACAGTCGTGGCCAACAAGGCGGGGCCGTCAGGCAAGAGCGCCTAATTAATATGGGATGAATGAATGAACGAATGACTGTCTTGCTAACTAGGAACAGCCAGAAGGCAGAGACTAGACCCTGGTCCTTTCTGTGACCCCAGTCCAATGCCCTGCACGTAGTAGGTGTTCAAGTGACTGTAGTCTGTGACTTGGCCATAGATCACAATCATTTCTCTTAGAGAGTTTTGAACTTTTCCCCTCTTCGTTGGATTTTTTTTTTTTTCTAAAACCCTTTACTTTGTAAAGGATAATGTGGTAATGATACAAGCCAACACTGGACTATCTGTTTAATCTTCTTTCCCCTAAATATTAGCTCAGTGGGAAAAGGAGCCTAAGCTCTCTGTGTATTTTTCTCTGTATATACTTTTGGCCAGAAGGCTGGAAAAACCAGGACTAAAGCAAGATGCTTAGAGATTCTGAGAAAAGATGGGGAGAAACCGCCTGCCAGAGGAAGGAAGAGGGGGTGTCAGGAGGGCAAGAACAGATGTGACACGTCTCTTCTAGAAAGGCTCCGTCCGAGGATTTGCCTGTTTTACGTGTGAGCCGTTCTCAATGACAAGCCACTTGCACCTCCGTGACCCCGAGGGGAGGACAGTTTCCATCTGGGCGGTCGCTTAGACTGACCCTGGCCAGGCTGGGGGCGCCCTTCACAGAGCCCGAAAAATGCAAGCTGGAGCCTGTGTTCTGGATTCTGCTCCAGCGGACGCACAGGGCTAGACTGCGCTGCTGGTTGCATAACTCGTCCATTTGTTAAAGGTCACTGCGTTATGCACTCCCACTGCGTGGGTTTTATGGTATGTAAGTTATACTTCAATAAAACTGTTGAAAAGGTAAAACACGCTCATTGGAAAAGCCTACATATATGTGAGTATGGATATATATACATACATGCATAGGTGTATGTTATATATCTACACATACACATGTACACATCTCTGTATACGGGTACACATACAAATGTGTATATTACATGTACATATCTATATAGAGGCATATGCATACATATGTACACATAGGTATATATACATAAGCATTTATTTTTATTTATTATTATTTTTTAAATTTACTTTTGGCTGCGTTGGGTCTTCGTTGCTGTGCGAGGACTTTCTCTAGTTGTGGCGAGCGGGGGCTACTCTTCGTTGCGGTGTGTGGGCTTCTCGTTGCGGTGGCTTCTCTTATTGCAGAGCATGGCCTCTAGGCGCACAGGCTTCGGTAATTGTGGCACGCGGGCTCAGTAGTTGTGGCACGTGGGCTCAGTAGTTGCGGCTCGCGGCTCTAGAGCGCAGGCTCAGTAGCTGTGGCGCACGGGCTTAGTTTCTCCGCGGCATGTGGGATCTTCCCGGACCGGGGCTCGAACCCGTGTCCCCTGCATCGGCAGGCAGATTCTTAACCACTGCGCCACCAGGGAAGACCCGTATGTGCGTTTAAAGAAGAAAGGCCATCTCTAATGGGAAAAGCCCCAGAATGAGAGGTAGGAGACCCCACGTAGACCTGGCTCTGCTACGGATTTGCGGAATGACCCTGATGGGCAGTTACTTGCTCCCTCTGGGCCACATCGGTCAGTCTCTCCCTTTTCTCTCTAACATCATTGCTCAGCATCCGGAGTGACCCTTTGAAAATACCAGTCCTCCCATCAAAACCCTCCAACGGTTTCCCACGCCTCGGAGTAGAAGCCACAGTTCTCACGATGATCTTTGCAAATCCCGCCAGGGCCCTAGAGGGTGCTGCACGGCGGAACTTTTCCTGCAGTGATGGAATGTTCTAGATCGGCAACAGAGCAGCCACTGGCCACGTGTGGTTACTGAGCACTTGAAACGCAGCCAGTGTGGCTAAGGGGTCGATTTTTAGCTCGCTTTTACTTTAATTAACGTAAATGAAAATGTAAGGAGTCAAGTGAGCCCAGAGGCTCCAGAGCCGACCAGCACGCTCCCCACCACCTTCCCTCCCCACTCACTCCTCTGACCTCCCCGCCGCTCCTTTCCCCTTGTCCTCCCTGCTCCGGCCACACCGGATCCTCGCTGCTCTGCCAGCGCTCCAGGCCCAGCCCTGCCCCAGGGCCTTTGCATCAGCTGTCCTCTGTGCAGTGTCCTTGTGGGTTATGTTTCCCACTCATTCTCTGTCTCCTCCTTCTGGAACGCTCCGTGGAAACAGGGACCTCTGCCTGATTGGTGCATCCGTGCTTCCCAAGCTGGTGGAATAGTGCTTGGCACCTAGCAGGCGCTCAACAAATATTTGTTGAATAAAAACTTGAATGATGACCCCCGCTCTGGTTTTGCTTGTGGAGCAGGACGGTCTGATCACTCGCTGTGCTACGTCCAGACTTCCCTGGCTCTTCTTAGCTCCCAGGGTCCGGATTCCCTCTCTCTGCCTCGTCCAAGCAGCTGAAAGGCTTTGGACTAAAATAACAGCCACCGTTCCCCGGGCAGCCTGGCTTTGCAAGACTCACACGGAAGCTTTCACTGTGGACCGGCAGTCGTAGGCTGGCGGGGTGTAGGGCTGGTGTGCTCAGCCTGGAGACGGCAAGCCCGCTTGGGTAGCTGGGTCCCTACAACCCCCTCGCCCCCAGCCTGCCCCCTCTCCTGCACTTCCTGGACGCCGCTGCCCTTCCGCGTTGAGTGAGGAGCTGGGATGGGGAACACGTGTCGCTGAGGACCTTCCAGCCCACCGTGCGCCCGCACCCGCCTTCCATGCGTCTCATGAGTGGGAAGCTGTGGGTCTGGATTCCCACAGAGACACACAGCAAAGGCCATCCAGACGATGGCCAGTGGCGTGCGTCTCCTGGTCTATAGGTCGGTCTGTCTTCTCCCGTGAAAAAAATTCTCCCTTTGAAACCCTCCGTGAACCCAAATGCTCCCAAGATATAGATGCGTCCTGGATTCTGTCCCCTCTAGAAATTCTGTTTTGCTTTTCCTCTGCTCTGGAGCGCTTTGCCCACGTAACAAGACCCAGATCTCCCGAAATCTGGGGAAGGCTGTTTGTTTCTAGGCTGATAGATTCCCTGATCCCCAGCTCACTGCAGCTCTGACGACAGTTTATAAACGCAAGGCCACTCTGCTCACTAGGGCAGCGCTTTAGTCTCGGGGCCAAACTAAATCTTTAAATGGTAGAGAGGCATTTAGATTTCTCTTCTGCCCAGCTGACAGTGGGTTTACAGTTTATAATCTGGCCTTTGTAAAAGCATTTGTCAGCCTGGATATTTCATTCTAAGCCCGACCACCCATGCAGAGGGACAGGCAGGAAGTGGCCCTTCATTTGTACCAACAGTCAACTTGGAAGTTGGCTGCAGAATCACAGAATCCAGTCGCAAAGGGGGACTTTTTTGGCATTATCTACTTCGCATCTCGGCGGCTAAAGCGGCCCTTGTTTATACGAAGCGATTCCTGAATGCTAAATTTGGAAATTCTATTTCTCTAATCCTCCAGGCCCCAGGCAGGACGGGGCCTCCTCTGAGATGCTTCTCCACTTCCCCAGCGTTCCTTGGTCTCCAGCCGACCCTCCCAGCATGACAGGGAAGGCCTTGGGCGCGGAGGACCGGGCAGCCGGGGGCCACGCCAGCACCAACCCAAGCACTTCTCCCATCAGCCAAGGAGGCGCTCCGAGGCTGGCCGGCGGTTTTATTTTTAAGTGTCTGTGTACACATGTATATAATACGGCTCCCTCTGGGCCGGCCCAGCCTGATCTTTGGCAGAATCTCAGGGCTTCGGTCCACGGGAGTGGACCAGGGACCAGGGGGAGGTCTGTGCAAAGACAGCCTGAACTGATAAAGAATCTCAGTAGCCCAAGCTGCCATGATAGCGGGGAAGGAATGTAATATAATAAGGAACACTCACGTTTTATCTCTGTTGCTTGAAGACATTTTCAAGGGAGGAAATAACACCATTTCGGGCAGCAGATAAAGGAGATGGCGTCCACGATGGTTCATTTACAGAGCACACTTTTCTCCCCCCACCTCCTCCGCACCCATGCCCCATCCCCCATCCTCTACCTGAGGGGAAGCGTTGGAATTTTGCTTTGAGCCTTCTTGCTGCCGTTGCAACATCTTATCACATACCAGCCACCTCCCAGAGGCTCCAGCCTCTCTTTAAGCTGCCGCCCCTCCCTACTGCTGCCAGACCTTCTCCCACATCGTAGCTCACACCTCCTGCGGTCTGAACTCTACACCTTAGCACCTTCAGAGAATCAAGGACAGGCTGGTTGACAGGGACACAGACGCACAAAACCAAGGCAGAGCTCCAGGGAGCTTTCTCACCTTCACATGACTCCTTGCCCTGGAGCTGAGGCTACTTTTCTGCCACCCAAAACTGGGCACATCCCAGGCCCCGGCACCTCCCCAGGGACAGAAGGGAGAAATCACTCCTGTGTTTGCAGTGTGGGCTTTATGCCAGCAACTTCCTTACGTCGGGTCCCTTTATCCCATCTCAGGGTGGGTGTCTCCCAGGCAGAACCTGAGACAAGGGTTCTCACACAAGTGGATGGGCTGAGGGCAACCTCAGGAATACCAGCAGGGGAGGGAGGGAGGGAGGAAGACAAGGAAGGGAATGCACCAGCTCAGTGCGCCTTGTCAAGCCAGTTACTCAGTGTCAGGCCACCGGAGCACAGCCCCTCTGGCGGGCTCCCTGGACATGCACAGCAGAGTTACGCACCCCGAGGGGACGGCAAGCTGGGGTGTCCCCCACTAACTGACTCCCATCCATCGTTACATGAGAGCTGCTCCCACGTGGCATTATTCCCTAAGGCTGCTGGCCTCCAGTGAGCGTGGGCCAGCCTGTTCTCATAGCCAGATGGAGCCCTCAGGCAAAGGAGCACAGACGCAGGCGGTTAAAAGCCAGACGGACGTTTGCCAGGACAGCCAGAGTGAGGGATACGAATGGGCACAGAGAGCCTAAGCTCCTCGCCTGGAAAGGAACGGAGATGTGGAGCCTGGCTTGTTCAGCATAGAGCCCTCTCCCCAAACCAGGCTTGGTTTCTCTTCATGCCTTATCAATTCAAATGACTGTCCATGAAAGCTTCCTGGTTTCTCACCGGGAATATATATTTTATTTGGATAGAGTTTTCATATGCCGCCTTGCAAATACCCCAAAGGTTAATGTTACCCTTTAAGTGGCCTTAACCGAATTTTGTTGGGACTACTCAGCTATTAACCAGATTCAACGGAAGTTTATGGCAAAACATATTTTCTCCTCTAATAAATAAAATGAAGACTCTAACATATAGGGGAGCTGTGGAGACTAGTTTTTACTGAATGACTATGTAGATACTGGTCTGGGCCGAGCACTTACTCAGGTACACGTGTGTGGGATAGCTCCTGGTCTCCTAGAACGCTGACGACCTAATGCAACTGCTTCTCTAAGAACAGACAGCCGAAACTAGAATGGAGGTAAAATCTCCTAGTGTCACTAGTAACAATATTACAAACCTGGGGGCAAAGGTACTTGCAGAGGGGTGGATGTAAAAGTGGTGCCGACTCATGTATCCAGTGGAATAGGATGGTGTTACACTACTATTTGTTTTTACAGATATTCACAGATTATTTCCCACTTTAAGACATTCCTCTTTATCTGAGGATCAGTTTAGCTCACCGATCTTGCCACACGTCACGTAGAGCTGGCATGTAATCTAGAGATAGCTGTACAGTGGTTTCTCAAATTTTTCATGTAACGACAGTTATTCCTATGAAGTCTTATGTAGCACTTCAAGATGTGAAACAGAGAAACATGAAGCTGTTTCGCTAGAAATCGGGTGAGGGGTTCTAGTTGAAACCTCTGTTTCCCACCCGACCACCCATGGTGCCTGCTCATGTACCTCCACGCACCCCAAGGACTGATAAAAACAGCATGAAAAACACTAATTAAGGCCAGTCCTACAACTGGAGTATGAGAAAAGTAAAGATAAGCAATGTTAAGTCATTTGGGTAATATGACAGAGGAAGTCTAAAGGCAGGCCCAAATCAGAATTCAGCTCTCTTAACTCTGGGCTGCCCTCTAGAGCCGTAGATAAACCAGGATCCTCAGTAGAGATTCCAGAAGGGTCCTTGCCTTAGCAGTTAGGCTAAAGGGACCCTGGAGTAGAGACTAACAAAGATGAAAAACAAGCCTCTAAAGGATCAAGCTGGTTTGCAAGTAACTTAACCTCCTGCCAAAACAAATTTCAACCCTCTTTAGAGGAAGACAACCAAATCCAACAACTCAATAAATAACAAGTATTTGTAATGTTTGGCATCCCATCAAAAATGACTGGACACATGACAAGCAGTAAAACGTGACCTATAACCAGGGTAAAAATCAGTCAAAATAAACAGAGGCAAACGTGACAGTAATGTTAGAATTAGCATGGAAGAACTTGGAACAGCTTTTATAGATATGCTCAAGGATTTAAAGAAAAACATAAACATAATGGAAAGAGAATTGGAAGATAGGATAAAGAACCAGATGGGATGTTACGAGCTGAAAATTCTGCATCTAAAATGAAATTTTCACTGGGTGAACTTTACAGATTAATCATTGCATGAGAAGAGATGAGTGACCTTGTAGGCATACCCACGTAAGCCATAGAAACCAAAACACGCTTGCGTGGGACAACATCAAACGGTCTAACATGCGCGTAATTGGAGTGCCAGAAGGAGGAGGTAAAGAAAGGGAAAGCAGTGGAAGACTGATGGAGAGGTAATGGGCAAAATGTTTCCAAATCTTATGAAAACTATAACCTGTTGATCCAAGATCACTGAAACTCAAGCAGGATAAACACAAAGAAAAGTACACCGAGGCTCATCGTGATGAAACTGCTGGCGAATAGTGATAAAGAGTAAAAGTTAAAGGGCACAGGAAAAAAAAAAAACCCTTGAATTCGAGGAACAAACATAAGAATCCTCGTGGGACTTCCCCAGTGGTCCAGTGGTAAAGAATCCGCCTTCCAATGCAGGGGACGTGGGTTCGATCCCTAGTTGGGGAACTAAGATTCCCACATGCCGTGGGGCAACTAAGCCCACGCGCACCACAACTACTGAGCTCGCGCGCCTCAACGATAGAGCCCAGGTGCCGGCAACTATGGAGCCCGTGCACCCTGGAGCCTGCGCGCCACAACTAGAGAGAGAAAACCTGCACACCGCGACTAGAGAGAAGCCCACGCTGCAACGAAGAGCCCACACACCACAATGAAAAAGATCCCGCGGGCCTCAACAAAGATTCCGCGTGCCACAACTAGGACCCGACACAGCCGAGAAAGAAAAAAAAAAAAGTCCTCGTAAGTGTCTCATCAGGAAAGGCGGCCATCGTGACTGAGGAAGCTGATGAATAAGGAGCCAGCTGAGTTAGGAAACTTCCATTAAGCTTCCGGCTGGAAAGGCATTCATTCCACCCTGGGATGATCTATGCTGGCCCAGTGAGTGCCCGACATGCCACCTCTCTACTCACCAGATTCAGCCCCCGTGGCAGACAGGGTCGTAGCTCAACAAATGTTCACTCCTTCCCCAACACAAACCTCCACGGAAAGAATGTATTTCTCCACTGCTTGACTTTAAGCTTCAGCGCTGGGGCTTGCTTGGGCTGAGATATTAGCAGATATCACACAAGCAAAGTCTCGGCGTGAGTTTGCACATTTGGGCTTCCCCCCTCGTACTCCCATCTTTGACCATGAGAAGAATGTACCCTGGGCCAGCTCTGAGCCTAGCACAGCAGAGCTTGCCCTAGCTCAGACAGACCTCAGCCAAACCTCTTGCATGCCATTGTATGGCCTCCTTTTCTTTATAACTCGTTCTGAAATATGTCTGAGTACTCACTCCGTTGTCCAGGTATGTAACCTCAAGCAAACCACTTCACCACGCTAAGTCTCAGTTTTCCTCTTCTGTAAAATTTTTCCACTCAAAATACATTCGGCAAAGTTCTCTTTTACATGAAGAAACTTTGTTCAATTCAAGTCGACTAATACAAATAAGAAAATCAAATAAAGGCGTATGTAATTAAGAGTGAAATGGGTACAGAGATGTGAAATATTATCCCATTGGGGGGTACTTCATTTGCACAGGCAAAGAAATCACAAGGAAGGGTACAATGTCCACGGGATCTTGTAAAATAATGAAATGAGCCCCAGGACCCTTCAAGGCCACCTCCCAGGGATCTGTGTTGGGGATTCTCAGACATTTACGTCTACAACTTCCACTCCACTTAGCGGTGTTTGCAGAGAGGTGCTCTTGGCGGGAAGACCTTTCTACGACCACGCATCTTCGTCGCCTCTATCTGGATCAGCGTACCCGCGCTCCCCTGACATGTTCACCACTCTCCACGCTCAGGACGATCCGCTACTCCATGAATTTGTATCTTCTTTGTTGTCATTAGTTTGTTTTTCAAATTTTGACTGCCAGCTCTTCCCTGTCCTTTCCTCTCGGAGTTCTCCTGATTCTCATTTCTCTGCCCAATATTTGATCCACTGCCCCCATATCACAGCTGTCTCAGTGTGGGTCCCCCTGAAGGCAGACCCTGAGACCTGGGGGCCCCTGGTTTCTCTGGGAGGTGACCCCTGGCAGCACAAGCAGGGAAGCGAGTCAGGGCAGGACGACATCAGTGGGAGGGCTACCGTTGGACGTAACGAGTTCAGTGCCTCGGGGTCTTCTCTGATGAACCACGTAGAAGGCGCTTCAAAGTTCTCCCACTGACGGATGGGGGCTCTGAATATTTAGCCACCAAATCCCACCCTTCCTTGATTGAGGATTGCCCCGGAGGCATTAAATCTCGGCATCCCTCGGCTGACCTGCACGTGACCTGATAAAGTTCCCACAGTGCTGGAGAAAGCTGTCCGGTAGAGGAGAGGGCAGATGCAGAGGCTCGGGGTGCACCGGAACCGGCCAGCACAGCTGGAGGTGGACGTCACGGTGAGCTGCGGACGGTGTCTCAGAAACACCTGCCGCCAGGTGATAATCCCCACCAGGTATGGACACCGCTGGAGACTGAGCCACGCTCTTTATGGGCATCACGTCACTGGCCTCCTCGCCGATTCTATACGACAGGTTTTACCATTGCTCCCATTTCACAGATGAAGAAAATAAGGCTTAGAGATGTCGTGTATCTTGCCCAGAATCACCGAGCTCGTGACTGACACAGCCAGGATTTGGACCCCGACCTGGTGAGCACCGGGCTACTCCTCCCTCCACGTGGCCATGACTCCAGAGGCTCTGGGAGACCTCTGACCTCCTGCACACCTCAGTCCCACGGTCCACGCTCGGCCCTCTTGGCTCGTGAGGGGATGGGCGCCCACCACCCTCATCTCGGAGCCCTGGGGAGTTCCACAAGGCTGCCCTCAGCGGGCCCTGCAGTGAAGGACGGACCCCGGACTGCCACTGCTCACCGTGGCCTCACAGATGCATGCAGTTAGAGGGCAGAGGAGGGCGGCATCGGAAAACACAGTTCTGCAAAGGATGCCACAAGGGCTTTGCTGAGAATACCAGCCTCATGTGACCAGTGCCTGGGGAGCGGGGAATCAACCACCACGCCTCCTGGGACAAGGCTAACTCTTCCTCTGACCGCATTTAAGAAGAGGTTTGCAGGAGGAACAAAGAGCTAGCGGGCTGGGCGACCAGCACGATGCTGGCCTGGCTGGTTAGGGTAATTCCAGGACAGACAGTGATTAAACTGCTTATGGTTTTGGCTCTGAACCCATAGAGCTCAAGGCAAAAGAACAATGATCTAAGAGCCAGGCCCATGCAGAACCTTCAGAAAGGGCGCCAGATGCTGTGGCAAGTCCTGCCCATCCCCCACGCCTTCTGTCCCCGCTGCCCCGGGAGCAGCAGCCTCGTGGCTGAGTGACGCCGTGGGCGACAGGAGGACGCAGGAGGTTGCAGGACCTGGTTCACAGCCCTGTCCTGTCATGAAGTAACTGATTTCCCGGGGCTTCCATGACAGAGTACCCCGAACCGCACGGCTTGAAAGCACAGAAAGCTATTCTGTCACAGTTCCGGAGTCCACAAGTCCAAAATCAAGGTGTGGGCAGAGCCAGGCTCCCCCTGAAGGCTCTTGGGGAAGATCCCTCCTGCCTCTTCCCAGCTTCCACCGTTGCCAGCCATCCTCGGTGTCCTTGGCCTGAGCTGCATCACTCTACCCTCTGTCTCCGTCCTCACGTGCCATCTTGCCTCTGTGTCCAAATTTCCCTCCTCTTCTAAGGACACCGGTCATTGGATTAGGGCCACCCTAGCCCAGGAGGACCTCATCGTAACTGCATCTGCTAACACATATTTCAAAGGTACCAGGGTTAGGACTTGAACATACCTTTTGGGGACATGGCTCAGCCCACAAGAGCCACTTTGCCTTCCCTGGCAAAGGCTACTCTGAGTGCGTTCAGAGGGCCATTGCTGGTCTGCTCGGAAACTTTCACAGCAATCTGACGTGACTGTGACATCCAGTGTTCCCAGACTCTCTTTGGTGAAGGGCTAGATGTTTTTTATGTCCAGTTTTTTATGACTGGAACCATAGCCCTACTGGGCCAGCATTTGCTGTTCAAGGAGATGTGTCCACTGAATGGGTTGGCGTGGAACTCTGTGTGTCACACACACACACACACACACGCACACACACACGCAGTGTCTCCCCCATGAGACTGACCCCGGTGATCTTTACACCGAGCCCCCTCCCTTGGATAGGCGGGCCTTTGCCTCCTTAACTGGCAGTAACCCTTCAGAGCTCTGCATCCTGGGCACCATCCATCCTGTGGGAAATAATTCAATCTCGTCAGGGATCTTCACAGTCGAGAAACTTCAGTTTCAGAAACAGCTTAGAAAAATCCACAAATAGGGCTGTGACTAGGTCTTACGATAGATTTTCTGGCCCAAATCTGACATCAAGAAGCACCCGCACTGGTAAATAGAAATGAAACGGCTGTCCGAGGAGAGCGAGGCTTCCCGAGACATCATCCCATTGCTAATTATGCAACAACTCAAGCCTGCAAAAAAAAAGTGCAGATACTAATTTAACACATGTTCACGTGACGGTCGGGGAAGAACCCCAACCCCCGGAAGGGGGTGAGGGCAACAAGCCTCCAGTGAAGATGACCCAGCGGGCGGAAGGCTGGCCGGCCACCGCCGCAGGTGCGGAAATAGGTGAGATTCGATGGGCCAGCGCAAGACAGTGCATCGCTCACAGCACAGCAAACAGGAGTGTCAGCGTGGTCACGGGGCTCCCCTGAGCCCAAGTCCCTCGGGTGATGTGAGAAGCCCAGATGGTGGCCACGCGTGCAGTGTGTTGTACCCCAACTGAGGTTCCCAGACCTGCGGGCTCGGCACCCTTTACAACAAGCAGTAAACAGGTGCGGTCACCTTGACCTCCCTAACTGTCTCCATGACCAGGCGCAGAAATGGCTCGGCGATGGAGACGGCTGGGCCCAACACTCCACGGGGGCGTGCAGTGAGACTGGGGGCCCGTGGTGGACAGGTTCTGCCAACAGAGCCCACCCTCAGCTTAAGAAATAAAATTGACTGACACAACTGCAGCTCCCCGGGTGGGCTTCTCTCTTGAGTTGTCCTGAATAGGCTCACGCATGGCTTCCTACGTCGACTACACAGACTTGTTTCTAATAATAATGTATAGCTGAGTTTGACCTGTTTCTCAACTTCATATAAATAGCATCGTCCTGGCGTCTCCTTCTTGTCTTACTCTTTTCAACGTCACCTTAAGGAAATTCACCCACGTTGACGTGTGTAGCTAAAATTCACTCACGTTTCACTGCTGTGCGATACTCTGTTACGTGAGCAGATGACAGTTTATTTTTTTTTCTGTTGCGGGGCACTGAGGTTGTGACCATTTGTTTCCTAGGACCAATTGTCCTGCTACCACCGTCCTTGAAGACCAGCTTCCTTGCACATATTTAGGGAATGTTCACCAGCAAGTGGTCCTCAAACCAGCAGCACCACCACCTGGGAACTTATCAGAAATGCAGATTCCTGGGTCCCGCCCCAGACCCGCCGAATCGCTGCCGGTGTGGATGGCAGTGAGTGAGTAGATGACCCACCAAAGATCCACCTCGGCCCCAAAGGATCTCCAAAGCTAGCAGCGGGAAAAGACATCAACAGAAAGTCACAAAGACGAACGGCCCAGGTAAAAATGGGCAAATGATCTGAATCGACGTTTCTCCAGAGAAGATATACGAATGCCAGAAAGCGCATGAAAAGATGCTCAACGTCGTTAGTCATTAGGGAAATGCGAATCAGAACCGCGATGAAGTGACACTTGACACCCACTAGAATGGCTCGAATCAAAAAGGTAATGTGTTGGAGAAGATGGGGGGATCTTGGACCCCTCATACACTTCTGGTGGGAATGCAGAATGGTGCATTTGGAAAACAGTCTGGCAGCTCCTCAAAACGTTAAACGTTGAGTGACCATATGCCCTGGCAATTCCGCTCTTAAGTATGTATGCCCAAGAGAAATAAAACGTACGTTCACAAAAAAAACTGTCGACAGATGTTCACAGCAGCATTATTTAGAACAGCCAGAAGTGGAAACAACCCAAATGTCCACCGGCTGATGAAATGGATAAAACCAACGTGAGATATCCACACGATGGAATATTACTCGGTCATGAAAAGGAGTGAAGTTCTGATTCACGATGCAATGTAGATGAACCTTGGAATCATCATGTTGAATGAAAGAATCCCAACACAAAAGACCACATATTGTATGATTCCGTTTACATGGGATATCCAGACAGCATAGTGAACCCATGGAGACAGAAAGTAGATCAGTGCTCACCCAGGAGCGGGAGAAGGGAGCAACGGGGCGTGACTGCTGATGAGCATGGAGTTTCTTTCTGAGGTGATCCTGAAACTAATAGGAGTGACGGTTGCAGAACTCCGTGGATACACTAAAAGCCCCTGAATTATACACTTTAAATAAATGAACTATATGGTATCTGAATTTATACCTTAATAAACACGTTCACACACAGCCATCACATCAGAAACGTTTGTGAACCGCTCTCTATTTGGGGGGCAGACCAGAGAACAGGAGAATTTTGAGACAAGTACAGGACACAGTCCCTGAGCTGTACACACTTAGATCCTAGTACTCTCCACCACGTATGAGTCACATCAACCCCGATGAGTGCCTTTGCTTCTCTACTCTTCACTTCGCCTCCTCTGCAAAATAGGTGCTAACAGGACCTAGCTCCAATGGCCGCCGTGAGAGTTAAATGTGCTCTTGAGTACGCGCTGGCCACGGGGCCTCGGCACGTGCTGGGGCTGCCTCAGTGTCACCACGTAACTTCTGCTGTTGCCAGCCACAGGCCGAGGACCGCTCGGGACCCAGAGAGAGCCGTACCCCAGGGGTTATAGCCTGGAAAATCCCAAGTTGGAATGGAGTGGGTGGCAAACCCTAGCCATAAGGCACTTGGGATCAGTTGAAAGAAGCCCCAGACCCTATTAACATGTTTGTTCCTGACACAGAGATTGACCTCACACCCCAAATCGGAGAGGGTGAGAGAGAGCCTTCTAAGTTTAGGGACAACCATGGAGAAAAATGACAAAAGACGGGCCATTTCCCTCCAACTTCAGAAAGCCACATCTGAGCGGGGCCTGGTGCTACCAGGGTCTCCTATTCAACCCCTACCTCTGCTCGGAGAAAAAAAAATGCCTGGACGGGATCCATCTTTAACTCACTTGCTGTGTCTGAGGCCCAGACACACACTGTTTAGACAGCCTGTTTCGGTGGGTGGTCAGGCCGGGAGACCCGCGTGCAGAGTTTACAGAAGGTCCTGGCACAAATGAACTGTTGACGACCAATTGGAAGGGCTCAGTGAAATCACAACATGTAAAATATGAAAAGGGGGTGGGGGGCAGGGAGAAAAAAGGAAAGAAAGGCCCATTTGGAAGGGATTCAAACAACCCGAATAAGGCAAAGCCATCAGACACATGTGCCCTCGGCGAGAACCGGCCCCCCTTCCCTCCACGCCAGCACACACCACCTTTTAAAAAAAAAATTCATAGATTTAAATAGTTTTTCTGCATCAGATACAAGAAACAGACCGACATTTTCTCATCCCCTGTTATGTGGCAGGCTAATATTTGGCCATTCACGCTCCATTGGAGACCATTTCTGGGAGAACGCAGCCCTCTCCAGGTTGGTGGCCGCTCACCCGGCCACCCATACCCACCTTGACTGCCGGTGCTGGGCCGAGGTCTGAGCAACGGGGACGCCCCTCCGGCTGGTTTGGGGCACAGAGAGCTGGAGGGGGGCTCAGCTTCCGGCCCGTCAAATGGGTCCACACCCAGCCGCCCTGACACTGGCGGAAGGTGTGGGAAGGTCCTCTTTGTGGACATGAGTGCCGAGCAGCAGTCAGGACGGAGGGTCGGTCCGAGTGTCAATTCTAGAATTTGCCCACGGTAGCTTCAGGCTCCTCTTGTCTTAAGAGCTAGAGCGTTGCAGGGGATCTGGAGACCTCAGTGCACCCTCCCCTGTGCCCTTCCTCCCCCGAAGTCCTGCTAATGCCATCCCCTGGAGTTCTGTGGGTTTGCTCTTTACTCTTAGTTTCACACGGGGCCCAAAACGACCTGTAGCTTTGTTTTGCACTTTTTAAAAGGTTTTAAAAGCATCATTATTGACCTTTCCTTCTGAAACTTTCCAGTGTTGCTCTACATCCGTTTTCAAAGTCTGTGGATGTGGATACCAAGTATCCCTCGGATGAACCGTTGCGTCTTCGCTGCCAGGAACAGGGCACAAGCAGCCGGCTCTGCTGTTACAAAGGTGGTGGCAGCCTTGCCCGTCAGTGCAGCTGGGACTATTCTCCCCCCCACACCCGTGCATACAGACGGGCGTCTGCAAGAATTTCCCCAGAAAATGGGATCCGTGCATCCGGGGGCTACTTATCTTCACTTTTACTGGTGATTTTGCCAAACGCCGTCCAATGCGTGTGCCCTGAGCTGCGTTCTGACCACAACAGACGCTCTTCCCTGCTCTGCTCTGTGCTCTGATGACGTCTGGGGTTGACACACCTCTGAGTTTTGTCAACACAACCAGACTGAAAAGTTTTCTCGTTGTTGTTTACGTTATCATGTTCCCAGCTGCTGGTGAGAATACGCACCTTTACGGTGATACACGAATGTTCTGTTTCATCTTCTGTGAATCACCTGTTCACATCCTTACATACTTTCCTCTTAGGTTGTCTTTTTCTATTTACAGATTTGTTTTAAAATAGTTTACAAATTGGATAATTACAGTACTGACAAACCCTGGTGCCTACCATGCACGAAGTGCTCTTCTAAGCGGACTAGAGATGTCATCTTTTATAACCCGTAACAATTCATAGATGAGGAAGCGGGGCCGGGGGGGAAAGACTGGTGACAGGGAGACTTACATGCAATCGCTGGGAGGGAACGAGGCCGGAGCGGCCCTTGCAGTGGAAAATATCTGTTTCCAGGCTGTGGCTTTCCCCCTGTTTCATTCGTGGTGTATTTGTTGAGGACGAGAGAATCCGTGTTTTAATTTTAATATGAGGAGATTTACCAAACTCCTTTAAGGTCTGTGATACTTGTGTGTTGTTTATGAAAGCTGTCCTGTCTCCAAGGCCACAGAGATAGTCTCCAACGGTTTCTGCTTAGCGTTTGAACACTCACCTTCCACGCTTAGTTGTCTTCCTAGACAGCTAACCTTATTTATTTTCTATTTATTTATTTATATTTAATTTAAAATTTCTATTTATTTTATTTTATATTTATTACTATTCTACTTTTAATTTTATTTATTTATTTCATATTTTCTTGTTTTGTTTTATTTGATATTATTTTGTATTTTATTTTATTTAGTTTTTTTTTTTTTTTTTTTTTTTTTTTTTTTGCGGTACGCGGGCCTCTCACCGTTGTGGCCTCTCCCGTTGCGGAGCACAGGCTCCGGACGCGCAGGCTCAGCGGCCATGGCTCACGGGCCCAGCCGCTCCGCGGCATGTGGGATCTTCCCGGACCGGGGCACGAACCAACGTCCCCTGCATCGGCAGGCGGCCTGTCAACCACTGCGCCACCAGGGAAGCCCTATTTTATTTAGTTTTATTTAATTTTTCAATTTTATTTCATTTCATTTTCTTATTTCTTAGATAAACACCTACCCTGACTTTGGGGAGCCATTAATCAACTATGGCTTGATAAGCCAGCTGCCTGATAGACTAAGGTTCCACCTAAGGGCTCAGAGGTGGTGTGGGAACCGCCGTACAGTCGTTAGAGGGTGTTCTGGTCATAAAAACATTGAGAACCCTTGATCTGCAGCCAAAGTGTATTGCCTTTGGGACTATCTGGAGGAGAGAAGGTTACAGTCGCGCAAAATTCTTTTAGGTGCCTTTTGGCCCTATTTACAGGCGAATCTTGCACCCACTTGGTGACTGCCGGGCTCTGCAGGACCCCCAGGCCGCAGGCCCACGATGTCTCCAGCTTAGGACTCGGGCTCTGCAGGCAGGCAGCCCGTGTCGAGAGCTGCTGCGTCACTCCCACTTACCCCCATCCCCACCTCTGCCGACACCCTGGGGCTCGGGGCGTGACAAGCCTCTGCCCACGTCCCCCAGCTGGAATTCGGAGGTAAAGTGGATTCCAAAGCAAGTGCTCCCTCCCTGCCCCCGAACTTCTCAGAGGGACATGCCCGCTCCCGGCAACGCGCCAGATGATTCAAGTGGCGCAGACAGCGCCTGATCGTTTCCATAGTTCTGTGTTTATCTTAGCGTGAATTGGGGAAAGTATAACCTGTGCATTAGCTCCTCAGCTCACGGGCCGGATGTGGTCGGTTCCATGCGCGTGCCTGGAGCCACCCTCCTGGGTCAAAGCCCAGCGCTGTCCCGGCTGGCTGTGTGGCCTCGGGCTGTGTGCCCTCTCCTTGCCTCCGGGTCCCCGTGTAAAACGGGACCAGTCCTGGCTCTATCTCGGCTGGTTGCTGCAAAGTTTAAATGGCAATATATAAAGAATGTCGGGAACAGCGGCTGGTACCGAGGAGGCATGCAGCGAGTGTGAAGTATCCGTTAAGATGTTTATAAAGTGACTCTACTTAAAGAAAGATGTCACTGTTTAAAACACTCTAAATATGACTATTTTAAATCTTTCCTATTCAAAGAAAAATGGTACCAACATTTTGTGGTTGAGGAAACGACATCCCCTACATCCTCCATCACACTCAGTGTTTTCAGAGCGGGATTCTCTGCCTGGCTGTGCTTGAATCGCGGGGGGGAGCTTCCAAGATGCCCAGCGCCTGGGCCCCTCCTCAGACCACTTGAGCAGAATCCCCGGGGTGCAGCCTGGGTTCCAGGAAGCTGCAGATGCCCCCTCGACTGCAACACACAGCAAGTTCGAGAACCGCTCTTTCTGAACATCTGCTCTGCCCCGGGGTCAGGAGGACCTGGGGACCCAGGCAGTCAGGCACAGCGGGTCTCCTAGTGCAGGTGCGGAGGAAGGACTCTGGGTGTGGTGGGAAGAGTGCGGACGTCTCGCCGGGAGGTGAATATCACTGCAGAATAAGACAGCGGGCTGTCCAGAGCAGCGGGGGCAGAGGGCTGGCACCTCGGGCAGCGGTGGGGGGCTCTGGGAGCCCAGAGGCCGTGGGGGGCACTGTGCCAGCCTGAGGAATGACCATGAGCCATATTTTTAAATTAAGGTAAAGTGCATATAACCTAAAATTAACCATTTTAAAGTGAATGAGTCAGGGGCCTTTAGTGCATTCGTAACGCTGTGTGGCCATCCCCTCTATCTCGTTCCAGAGCCTTTTCATCACCCCAAAAGGAAACCCGTACCCATTAGCAACCCATCCCCATTCCTGCCTCCCCCCCAGCCCCGGGCAACCACGAATCTAGTCTCCATGGGTTTATCTACTCTGGAATTTCACGTAAGTGAAATCGTATGATACCTGGCCTTCCGCATCCGGCTTCGTTCACTCAGCATAATGGTTTCAAGGTTCCCACGTAGTAGCGTGTGTCAGTGCTTCATTCCTTTTCATGGCTGAGTCATATTCCACTATGTGGATGGACCACATTTTACTTATCCATTCATCAGCTGATAGACATCTTAGTGGATTCCACCTTTCGGCTGTTGTGAATGGTGCTTCTGTGAACATTCGTGTACAGGCTTTGTGTGGACCTGTGTTTGTGCTTCTCTTGGGCAGATACTAGGAGTGGAATTGTCAGGTCATGTGGTCACTCTACATTTAACTTTTTGAGCCCTGCACACCTCTCCCCAGCTGTCTGGAAGGACAGTGGGTGGACAGTCATGTCCTTGCTTCCTTCTGGCGGGGGTTTCTGGGCAGGAAAATGGGACCTGGAGGGGGCAGCATCAGAAACTTTTCTCCCAGGAGCATCTTTGGGGAGGAGGGCTGAGCCTCGAGCCTCCAAGCCCCTGTGACTAAGAGAACTGGGGAAGCTTCCCCTCCCGCTGGCCGTGCCCCGCCCCCCATGGGTTCATTCAGTGGACCTTGGTGAGGCTGCTCCTTTGTACAGATGCAGCACCATGTACAGTGTGGGACACACACCCTGAGAAGCAGATCCTACCAGTGCATGCAGGGTGTGCGGAACATGAGGGAGCGGGCAGGCACAGCTAGGGTGGCCCCAGGAAGGCTGGAGTACTGGTGGTTGGAGGAGCATCCAGGAAGACTTCCTGGAGGAAGGGGCTTTCCTCTGCCCTCTCCCCTCCCTACCCCCAGCACTAGCCTGGCATCTTGTCTTCCAAACCCCCCTCCCACTCATTTAATTACACACGCACGCCAAGGCCTTCCTGTCTGTTTTGCACGGATGGGGTTGGATCACATACGAGTCTCAGCACCTCGCTTCTCTCACCCAAGAGCACGTGGAAACCCCTCCAGCCAGATACACACCTCGCTCGCTCTTTCACAGCAGTAATCACAGCTAATGTTTATTTCTGAGAATATATGACATACCAGGCACTCTTCTAGACGTTTCCTTGCACCATCTCACTTAACCCGCAAGCCGCCCTATGAGGCGGGGAGTGTTAGTATTCCCACCTAAGGCCAGAGAGCTTGTGACTTGCCTACAGTCACAGGGCTCGCGAGGGGCGGGGCAGGGAGGGACGCAGCCAGCCTGGGGAGCCCCTCACCTCACCCTTGGCCCTCACTCTGACTTCCTGCTGAGCCCCCATCCACGGAATGAGGGGAGCCATTGACGCGGTGGGAAGGGGTGAGCTCCCGGGGGCCCAGAGCAGACAGGAGAGGGTGGTGAGCAGAGCTGGAGGGAGACAGGAGATGCGGCGCTGGGGATGGAGTTGGAGAGACGTGGGGTTGGAAGACCACCTGGAAACCTGGCATCGGTTATGCTCAGGCAGGGCCTGCAACGTGGGGTGGTCGTGAGAATGGAGAAGAGGGGAAGGGGACGGGCAGCAGGCAGACATCCGAGGCGCAGGAGACCGAGGACCGACAGGAGGAAGTACCCAGATGGCTCCCAGCGCTTCCTCGCTCCTCCCATCCAAACACTCCGCAGGGTGGTGGCTCTGGGCTCCCGGGAGAATCCACCGCCATCGATGGGAAGCTCCTCCTCTCAGGCCCTGCGGCCGACCCTGGGGATGGGCACCAGCCATCCTGTCTAGCCTGACCTTGTGAATGAGGAATCAGAGACCAGGAATCCACGGCGGGCACAGGCCTGGGGGCCGGCGATGGTGAGAGGCCCGGTAGGGGTGCTGGAGGGGCCTGCCCTGGGGTTCCAGCACAAGCCTGTCCTCTGCAGCGGCCCTCACTGTCACCCTGGGAGACCTGGAGAGACAAGAGGAGAGAATGCATGAGAGAAGGCACAGCCAGAGCCTGGGAGGGTGGCCACGGAGCACGGCCCACGAGCAAGGATGCGGACGGGGTCGAGGTGCCCGGCGTGGGCACCCTCGGCTACCTGCCGGGCCGGGCAAGCCCTCTCAGACCCCAATCTCATCACCTGTCGTGGGGAGGCTCTCTCAGGACGCTGCCAGCTCAGAAGGACGCTGCGTGGGACAGTGCTCACGTCACCTCCCACTTGGGCCGCACGGGCGCCGGTTCCGGGGTCCAAGGTCACATCCCGGCTGCACAGCTTCCCCTGTGAGTCTCATTTGCAAAACGAGGATAATAAGGCAACCAGCTCCTTCGGTCGGGGTGAGGCTTATGTGGGTCAGGCACGCACGTGTTCAACCCATGCTGGCTTTTCCCATCGCCATTCGGTCACCAAAAGGGACTCTTCGCATCAGCCTGGCCAGCCGTAACCAAATCAAAGTGGAGGAGACGGAGAGGAAGAGGGTGGAAGGGGGTGAGGGGAGAAGGCCGAGGGGGAGGAAGAAGCTGGTTTGAGCGCAGAGAAGGCCGCCCTAGAACCTCCAGGCTTCATCTCAAATACCGGCTTTAATTACACATAGGGGCCGGCAAAGAAAAATACGAACTCCAAGGGGGTCATGACCTCAGAATGTGTCTTTAAATATACAGAGGAAATTCCCAATTTGATTGTGCTGGATGGGCAATGTTTTTATGCTCTCCCCTCACTAAAATCTGCTGTGTGACCTTCAGCCAAAAATCAATGCTACCTTGACACTTAGCTGTGAACGTTGAAACAGGTTCCTAGCTGATGTCTGGTTGTGGGTGAGATGCTCACCCCTATGAGTGGTCCTGCGGCCCGAAACCCAGGCCCCCGCCTACCCCTGTCACACCGGATACACCTTCTGTTCAGGAGAAGAACTGAAGAGGTGCCTTAGGAAGGAGAGAGGTGGAGCCAAGCATACCGGCAACCTCCAACTTTAAAATGAGGGTGTCGTGTATTTTTCTTATCCAAAAGCACGTGCCAGGTTACGGGTCTACCTCCTTACTCAGTGGAACCTGGGCCACTAGGCCTGGTGGTTGGTTTCCTCGGCAACAAACCTGTCCGTGACCGCACTGCAGCCAAGTGACTCAATCAGGTCCCCACGTTGTTGGTGCCGCTTTAATCAACCAAACTTTTTTTTTTTTTAATTTCAACCATTTTCACGGAATTTTGTTTTCCGAAACAACTTGCACATTTCTCAGACGGTTTAGTCATAGTTTGAATTTCTTCAGATGCCGCAGGGCTGCTGCTGTGAGTCCGGACCACTGGGCTGGCCTTCATTCATTTCACCCGTTATGCTCCAGAGCTGCTGCGGGCACTGGGGATTCACGGGGAGAGAAAACAGACGAGCTCCCTGCCCACCGGGAAGGCCAGCACGAATCCCAAGTGACGTGGTGCTGGTCTTAGGAGGTGCTGAGTGCTGTGGAGACCAGACAGGAGGCGCAGGTGCTGAAAGATGGGCCACATTCCTCCGAGATGCAGGGTGTTTGCCTCGGTGCTAAATTGTCCCCGCCCGCTACTCCTTGCATGTGATCATCATATTGATTCTTTTCTATAATATTTTTCTTTCTCCTAACGTGGTCATCCTTGAATGGGAATTTCTGAGCAACCAGAAGAAATGGCAGGAAGTCCAGTCCATTTAAAGCCCTTAACGCTCCCCCCAGGCCCTCAGCGGTTACAGGCTGTGGACCTACTTTGCTTATCTGGTTGTCACGTCAGTGCCCATTAGAGCTGAAAGGTAAAAGCACTGCCCGAGGTGGGAAAGCAGCCGGAGATAAGAAGCAGCAGCTGGGCTCTTAACCCATCCTGACGGCTCAGAAACTTTTAAATTTACTTTCAGATACGTGCCTAAATTCTGAAGAAAAGTTCCTGGCTATGAAGGCTGTTTCTGCTGTATTCTGACTTAGATGGGTTTTCCTGGATTAACCGGGAAACTTAAAAACTAAATGAACGGTCGTGAGAGAGGAATGCTTTCATGGCAAAAACAACATGGTCTCTGGGAATGTGTTCTGCCCCCAATGAACCGCTGGCTGTCCAGGCCTCGGTCCCACGGGGACAGGGCAGCACTGTGACAACGGGTCCTGAGGCCACACTGTGTGCTGGGCACTGGAGCTGGCCATCCTGCTACAACAAGGGGGACCCTCACCCGTGCCTGGAGCAGGGTAGCCTGGGTGGGGAGGCCGACAGGGCTGCAGATCTCAGCGTTGACGAGCTACTTAACCTGGCTTTCAACCTCAGTGTTTCCGTCTCTAAAGTGGGGATAAGAGTGCTTTGTCGGAACGCTGAGAGAAGCAAATGGGTTAACCCGTGCGAAATACTTAAAACGGTGCCGGAGGGCTTCCCTGGTGGCGCAGTGGGTAAGAATCCGCCTGCCAATGCAGGGGACACGGGTTCAAGCGCTGGTCCGGGAAGATCCCACATGCCACAGAGCAACTAAGCCTGTGCGCCACAACTATTGAGCCCGCGTGCTGCAACTACTGAATCCCGTGCGCCAAGAGCCCTGCAGTGAGAAGCCCGCGCACCACAAGGAAGAGTAGCCCCGCCCACCGCAACTAGAGAAAGCCCGCACGCAGCAACGAAGACCCAACGCAGCCAAAAATAAATAATTTTTTTTTAAATTGTAAAAAAAAAACCCAAAACAGTTCCGTGATGTAGTAAGTGCCCGATAATTGTTACTCTCATTGCTACTGTTAATACTTAGCTTGGGAGATTTGTGAATTAGGCATTGATGTCAGTTTTGGGGACCTACAGCTGACGACCCCGCACAGTGCCGGGCACATCGAGAAATATCCACGATGAATGAATCTCCAACGGGTGTCACTCTGCCACCCTCAGAATCAGCTGGTGACCTTGAACACTCCCGCTGCCCCAGACAAAGAGATACCAGTTCACCTGAATCTCAGGGGTGGGACCCAGGCAGCAGGAGACGGCACAGCTCCCAGATTATCTCGACGTGCGGCCCAGCCGGGACCCATGTTGATCTAAAGCACACGTTCTCGGAGCGGGTCCTCAGACCAGCTGGGAGCTTGGGAGCTTGCTAGAAATGCAGGTTCTCGGGCCCCACCCAGACCTCTTGATTCAGAAATGCTGGGGAGTCCTTCACAACATGGGTTACTGATGAAAACCCAGTGCTTCCTTACACCTGGAAGCACCTGGGTCACGGCAATGGCAGAGGGCGCTTCCCGCAGGGCTGTGGGCCTTGCTGGGCCCCACGGCGGGCAGATCACCGAGGGACAGCGGGCCGCTTGTCCCTCCCACGCCCAGCTATCTCTTGTTCCTCAGCCCCCAGCTCCCACACACCCTCCCCGCCGACACAGCCGCCACTCCCGACCCTGCCGCCTCCTTCACGGCTCACCAGGAAGCAGCCTATCACAGCCATTTTTCTCCTGTCTCGGCTCTGCTGTGTGGGTGATAAAGGCGGCCCTTCCTTGTGGAGGCTCCACGGCTAATTAGATCCAGATGCGGCCTCATTAGGCCGTCGGCAGCAGGGCCTGGGCTGGCGTTGTGGGCGCTTAAGGCCCCGACTCCTCGGGGGCAGGTCTGCACGGGGACAGCGGCCCAGGCGTGGGTGTGCCCCAAGGCCTCTCGTTCCCCAAGGCTGGATCATGGCTGTCGCGTGCGCTCGTGTGTGTGCACGTGTGTGTGCATGTTTGTGCGTGTGTGAGTGTGCGTGCGTGTGCGTGTGTGTGCGTGTGCGTGCGTGTGTGTGTGTGTGTGGAGCCCCAAGCCGGGGAGACAGGAGCACCTGCTGAGGAGGGCGCAGGTGTGCTAGGGCTATCTCAGGGCCGCTGGGACACCTCCACGGGGAGGGCCCTTCCTCCAAGCCCATCAACCCAGCTGTCCCTGCAACCTCCTCAGGGAGACTGTCCCCTAGTTCTCCCAGCCCAGCTGGGTCCCCTGGAAGCCACTAGGCAGAGAGGCTCCCCCACTGGACTTTATGGCCAGGCTCAGACCTGCGGGGCGTGTTCCCTCCCGCAGGGCTTGCCCAGGAATGAAAGGGTTTGTGTTTTCCTCCGCACCTTAGAAGCTTCTAGATCGGTAGTTCTCCGATGTAGTGCTATCAAGATCACCTGGAGGGAGGGCGTGTTCATGTTCACACTGCCGGACCGCACGCCAGAATTTCTGATTCGGGAGGTCTGGGTTGGAACCCAAGAGTCTACATTTCTAGCAAGTTCCCTGGTGACCCTGATGCCTGCTTGTGCAGGCACCTCACTGAGACTCTCTGATCTGCATTAACACAGGGTCTCCAACTTGGCTGCATGCAGAAATCACCTGGGAAGGCTCCAGTGTTTCGTGACCTTCCGCTCCCTATCCTGGAAAGTAAGAAAAGGTGGTGGCCTTTCTTACTTTGGGGTGGCCTCACCGGTCATTTCTTCCGCTAAGAGGGGAGACAGACAGGCAACACTGAGGACAGAGGGAAACCGGTCAGGAGGCTCCGGAGATGCCCCCGGGACTTGCTGGGTGGGCCTTATCGATCCCAGTTTGCAGATGTGGAAACTGAGGCTCAGGAAGCTCTGGGACTCACTTGGGGTCGCTCCTAGTCAGGCACCGTCTGATACCAAGTTGATGCTGTTTCCATGAAGTCCTGCGGCCTCTCTAGGGGCTCTGTGGCCTCGGCTTTGTCCCCACCTTGGTCTTGGGAGAGTGCCTTCCAGGGGAGAGTGCCTGGAGAAGCAGAGCAGTGCTGAGACTGTAACTGGAAAGCCCACGTGTGGGCAGGGTCGCTTCCTGTTCTCAGAGCCCAGGGTGAGTGATCCCACCTGGCCCAGTGGCCGCCATCCTAACTGCGATCAGAGACCCACGTTCCTTCTGGCTCCTGGCTCTTCGACCACTGGTTTCTGAGGCAGATACGTGCGTCTGAGCCAGGCTGGCAGGAGGGCAGAGAGAGCAGAGAATGCAGGGAGATTTGGGACCAGGCCGGGGAGTGGTGTCCGTCACTTCTGCTCAGTCCCATGGGTACAGCCTGGCCTATGCAAGGGCCGCTGGGAACGTGGTCCAGCTGGGAGCCCAAGAAGAATAGGAAACCAGGTGTGAACTGCAAGCAGGTCTCCACCACCCCTGAAGACTGAACTTAAAATAACACCAGGTGGATTCCACTCCTAGATGTGTTTACCCCAAAGAAATGAAAATCTTTCCACAAAAGACTTGGTCACAAAATGTTCATAACAGCCTTAATCGTAAGAGCCCCAAACTGGAGACGGCCCGGTGTCCATCTGCAGGTGGGAGGGTGACCGCGTGGTGGTTCTCCGTGGCGTGGGGCCCCACTCAGCAGTCACAGTGGACCAAGCGCCGACACACGCACTCGTGGGCAAATCCCCGAAACACCAGCAAGCACAAGAAACCAGAAAGGAAGGGGTACGTGCGTGATCCCACGTGTGAAACTCCACAGCAGGCAAAGCCACTTTCGAGTGACAGAAAGCAGATCATGGGTGCCTGAGGCCGGGGTGGGGAGACGGGTGGGTGGCAGAGGGCTGGGGGCCTTTTCTAGGAAGGCAACGCTCTATGTCTTCACGGGGCTGGTTACAGGGGCATGCGCCCGTGTCAAAATTCATCAGATGGCACGCTTGTTCGGGTTGACCCTCGAACAGCACAGGGTCTGGGGCGGTGGCCCTACAC
Organism: Phocoena phocoena; assembly: GCF_963924675.1. Taxonomy (NCBI): domain Eukaryota; kingdom Metazoa; phylum Chordata; class Mammalia; order Artiodactyla; family Phocoenidae; genus Phocoena; species Phocoena phocoena. The sequence goes on along the minus strand of NC_089238.1, from coordinate 56,520,896 downwards.
ACGGTTGAAAATCCAAGTATAACTTATCGTTATCCCTCCCCATCCATGGTCCCTCTGTATCCAAGGCACCGCGTCTGCAGATTCAACCCGCCCGGGTGGTACAGGACTGCAGTGTTCACTATTGAAACAATCCCCGTACAGTGGACCCGTGTAGTTTAACGTATGCGTGTGCAGGCGGCTACCCGGCTTCACGGATGCCACGTCCGTGTTTTCTGTCCCGCACCCTGGGAAGCTCCCTGGGAAGCATCTCATCCCTCGTGGCCAGTGCCGCACCTCACGTATTGCAGCCTTTGAGCAAGTACCGGCAGTACCCAGATTTTACTGTTCAGAAAATGGGGTCCCAAAGAGGCTAAAATTTCCTGGAGGTCAGCAGACGGCAGGGATGGGGTTTGAATCCACGCAGTCTGGCATCAATGACCCTGATCTTCACGGTCACATGATTCTGTGTCCAGTTAGCCTTCCATCCAGCCATCTGTCCATCAAGAGTCCCCCCAGCCATCCTGCCAGCCCCCCATCCATCCACACACCCAACCATCCAGCCATCCGTCTGCTCAGCCGTCCTTCCATCCAAACATCCTTCCACCCAGCTGTCCACCCACTGAGCCATTCAACCAACTCAACCAACCAGCCATCATCCATCAAAACAAACCACACTTATTGGCCGCCAGCTGTGTGCAAGGCCCTGGAGACGTGACAGTGAACACACACTCCTCACACTCCAGGAAGCTGTAGTCCACAAGAGGAGACTGACGTGACAGTGGACCTTGGCGGGTGAGCGGGCGTGAGCCAGAGTGTACACAGGGACACAGCTGTTGGCCAGCGGAACTGGCTCCACCTGGAGTGAACTGTCCTTGCACATGGAAGCCAGAGCTTGGCCTGGAGGGCCTGAGAATTTGCTGAAAGTCCTGCCCTGCTGGGGCTGACCCAGGAGCGAAATTGTGAAATCACGCAGCTTGCCCACAAACCTCTCCCTCTGTTTGGAAAGTTCCAGCACCCACACCAGGGGCTGTCACGCCATCCTCTGAACGTCAGAGCCTCCCACAGAGACTTCCTGACCTCCAGAAGGCTCTCCCTGTCATAGCTTACTTGTCCCCTGCTCCAGACCTCAAGTCCCTGCCTGTGCTGATGACAGGGGGTGTTGGCGACTTATTCAGATAACCCCCGTCCCTGTTAATATACTAATGGCGGTCACCCCGTTAGAGTAGCAGAAGGTTACCACCCAGGAAAAAGGCCCTGTTCCTCAGAAGGTCTTGAAGGGGATGTGTCACGTGGTGGTGTTTCAGGCACCAGACTGGACAGTCGGCTTCAGGGATCAGCCTCTGAATTTCCTTCCGGGAACTATTCCTTCCCCACTCTCACTCCACGAGACTCAGGTGGTGGATGACACCACTCGGCTCCCATTTCAGGGGTGAACACAGGACCCAGACAACCCAAGTCACAGTGATCGGTTGGGAGATGTCACATGATGAGCCAGTAAGCATCAACCCCGGGATGTCGCTGGGACAACAGAATAGAGCACACTCTTCGTGTTTACATCACTAGACTGGTGGAGTATAGTCGGAGCTTCCAGAGGCCAGGACATGGGGGCAAACTCTGTAAATGAAAACAATCTAGAGCAAAGTAGAACCCCGGGAAGGGAGAGAGGCAGACTACCACATTATTCAAGCACCTGGATCCAGCTGTACCTGAAGTCCTAGGACTGAGTCCTCGTATTACTTGAGTCATAAAGACTGTTCTCTTTAATTTAAATGCGAAGCGAGTCTCTGTCACTTAAAACGAAGAGAACCTTGAGTGGGGGGGGGGGGGTCACATAGAAACACAACACGCAGACTGAAGTCCTGACGTCACTCCCTCTGAGAACGTTCCCCAACGCCATCCTCTTCTCTTCCACGTAGATACAAAACCCCTCCAGGAGGGTCTGGAGATGCTGCTTCTGGTAGTCGGGTGACCCAGAGCAAGGCACTTCCCCTCTCCCAAGCTTCCCATCCTCATCTGTAAAGGGTGGGTAAAAGTAGCAGCCGCGGTGCACCGCAGTGTCGCAGGAGAATCGGTGGGCTGCTGCAGGGAGGCTGTGCAGAGCTCACCTGCAACCTGGACACGCAAATGCGGGGGAGGGGGCTGGCGCCGGCGGCGACCTCGTCCCTGGGCCCTGACCCACTCTGGTCACCGCAGTGACTGTGCTGTTCTCTGTTTACGCTTTGCAACCCCAGGGCATCTCATTTCCTCAGTGAAGCCATGCGCTTGTCAGCTTGTCATTATAATTTCAAATGAGGGAAATAGGCAACGTGTACACACAGGTCAGCTTCCTCTCCCTATGTCAAGGAGAGAAGTGGAGCAGGGGCCGGGAGAGTGAGAGAGAGTCTGGAAGCACATAACCAGAGTGCTAAAGGTGAATTATTTCTGGGTGATGGGATTTCAGACGATTTTAATTTAATTCCTTATGCCTTTTTGCTTAGCATTTTCCCAGTTTTCTGTCAGGAAGGTGTATCCCTTTTCTAATCAGACCAAAACTGAATTTTATTTTAAAGGAAAAAAGGAATGAAAAACAGAAATAACCTGGACTTCAAAGTTGGCGGGAGGGAAGAAGTCGGCCACTGACATGACAGAACCAAGGAGGCGGGGATTTTCCTCCTGAGGAACACTGAGTGGTTGGCGTTCTCCTTGTCCTCTGGAATTTCATTCTGCTGTACTTTATCTAAAATGGCAGAGAACATGAGGTCTTCTTGCTAAGCCTGTAAAGAAAGTGGGCTGCTAAACCGCAGTACGGCCCGGGCGACAGAAATGGACAAGCCGCCTCTACCCCGCCTCACCCCCCCAACGAAGATGATCAGAGTTTTCCGATGATAAACTCTCCTGGTACGGAAGGAAGAGTTTTACCTAAATCTAGGCTGCAGACGCTGAGCCAGGAGCTCCAAAGCTGTCCACACCCACTCCCATGCAGACATGACTAATTGACCACCGCACTCCTCCCGCCGAGTCCGGGCAGGGCTCTGTGGTGCTTCTCAGGAAGCCACCCCGGTGGATCGGGTTGGCATAGGGTGTGAGACGTGTGTACCCTCCCCAGGCCTCAGGGAGAGTGTCAGACCTGGGGAGTCAGTGCTCAGCCGGGGCGAGGCTGGGAGCCCCGGAGCCGAGAGCGAGCGGACCTGTTTTGTGGCTCAGGGCAGAGCTTGTGCACAGATGCACCGGCTCAACAGGTCTGGGGTGGGGCCTGAGAACATGCATTTCCTGCAGATTCCCAGGGGATGTGGACGCTGTTGGTCCAGGACCCCACTTTAAGAATCCCCGGATTAGAGCAAGAAGAACTGAGAATTAGTTACTTAGTGAAGGAGATTGACTAGGGGCCGGTGGTTCTCAACGTTAACTGCGTTCAGATCAGCTGGGAAGCAACAAAGCAATCCGACCTGATTCCCCACCCCACCCTCGAGGCTTCGACTTGGTTGGTTTTAGCTGGGACCAATGTGGATCTCTTTTTAAAACCTCCTCAAGTGATTCAAAAGCGCAGCTAGATTTGGAAACCACCACTCTAGACCTTTCTAAAGGATTAGGTTTCTATTTCCTTTACCTCTTGCTCTTATGATGTCTTTTCCTTTTTACTTGTTTCTTTTTTTAGGCGGGGGAGGGTACACATTAGTTATAAGTGATCATGGCTATAACACATCAGCTCCTAAGATGGAGTTTGGTGGTGGACACTTAACAATTACTTGTTGAATGACTCGTTCTCTGATGAGTGACACAGAGGTCCTAATATGGATCTAATAGGAACTACTGCATCTAATGGGGACTACTGAGATGACAGCCCTATAAAGTCTGAAGAAGGGATACACAGTCTTGTAAATCCAGAACATGCTGTCTGGTCCACGAACAAGGTGGTTAAATCGGCCATATTGAAAAGCTTGTTATAATGAGTGTAACGGAAGGAAGGAAGGAAGGAAAGGGTGAAGGGAAGAAGGAAGGAAGGGGAAAAACATGGCAGGGAGGAAGGGAGAGGGCAGGAAGGAGGGAGGCGTGGTTCTGGAGCTCCCTAGCTGTGTTCTAAAGTTGCTGTCCTGCAGCTACCAGCTGACCCCTCAGCTGAAGCGTGCTCCCCCTGCCCCACCCCAGTCACTCCAAATCCCATGGCTCGGACCCCAGTCCCATGATAACCACACTGCATCTCCCCTGTGTGACCCTCCCCACTCACTCAGTCTCAGCTTTGAACCGCACAGATGAGGAAAACGAAGCTCCCGCAGGCGACACCGGACAAAGCTAGGGCTGGAACCTAGGATGGTTTGATTCCAAAGCCCAGTTCTTTCCGGGAAACCGAGCCAAAGGGAGCCCAGCTTCCACATGCAGCCAGAGTCCAGACTCCAGAGCCCAGGTCTGAGGGTGGAGCCTGCCAGAAGGGCCCCGGTCTGGAAGGGTCCACGAGGGAGAGGCAGACTGCACAGGGGCCTGGGCAGCACAGGTGAGGGCCTGCCGCAGGTGCGGGCACAGGCAGGCCAGAGGGCATGGGCTCCACGACCACCGGGCTTCTCTGTGGGTTTGAGGGGGCTGCATGCGGGACCCTGGGCCGGGAGAGATGTCGCCTGTGTCACTCCCCCATTATCCTCGCCCTGCGGGCTACCTGCATTCCAGGATGGCTGGAATGCCATCCAAGGGGGCAGAGGACAGGCCGAGATCCTTCTGGTGGGAGTGTGCCCCGAGGAGGAAGCAGGAGGTGGGGCTGGCAGGCCCCAGAGCCCAGCCCGAGGCCACACGCGATCGAGGGGCTATTTTTAAACCGATACCAATCTCTGCGCTAAGGCCAGGGCATGGCAGGTCCCTCCTCCCAGGGGTACTGCTGCAGGCCGGGGAGAAGGAGACCGCTCCAGCCCAATCACAGTTTTGGGGATTGAGTCGTCTTTCTCTAAATAAGTAAATTAGCTCTAATACCCTTATTTGCTATCAACCTTATAAACCTAATGCAAACCAGATGGGCCTCACTTCCCGAGCCCCCCCATGCCGTATGGCCCAGCCTCCTCGGGTCTGCCCATGGCTAACTGGCTTCCTTGGCCCCCGTGCCCCTCCCTCCTCGTTCCCACGTTAACAGCCCCTTGGAAAGGAAAAGGCTTTTGGGTTACTGCCTGCGCAAGAGGCTTCCTGGGGTCCTCCCAGACCCTCCTGGGACGCAGGCTCAGGAGCCAGAGATGACTCATTTTCAGGGTCAGCCCAGTGGCACCTTCCATTGCCCGATCTCATACTTTATTATTCTGTAGTAAAAAAGCATTGAGGATTTTTCTTCCTTATTGCCAAAGTAATGTTTTCATTTCCGACACTGAAGAAGAATTTGAAAGAGACATGAAGAGAAGAAAAATGCAAAATCGCCTATAATCTCTCTGTAGAGATAGTTAACATTCTGGGAACCAGCCATCCAGACTTTCATCTAGAGCAGAGGTCGGCAAATTTTTTCTGTAAGAGGCCAGATAGTGAACATTCAGGCCTTCGTGGCTCATACCGTCTCTGCTGCAACTGCTGAACTCGGCTTGTAGAGTGTGAAAACAGCCAAAGGAACTATGCCAAGGGATGGCCGGGCTGTGTACCAATAAAACTTTATTTACAAAAAAATCCCACAGACAAACAGGCTTCGGGCCACACTGAGCCCAGGAGCCATAACTTACCCCTGCTCTAGGTCAGTGCCGTACAACAGAAACAAAGTCTGAGCCACACTGTAACTAATGTTTTCCAGGAGCCCGTTAGAAAAAGTAAAAAGCAGGTGAAATTAGTATTCTCATGCTTCCAGCATATTTCGATTCAGAATAGTCACATTTCAGAAGTTCAGTGGCCACTGTGCTGGGTGGTGTGAGTCTACATCCCACTTCACCTCCCGCTTGGTTTTACGAGGCGGCATCCTCCACTCGTTCCATACCTGGGCGCAGTCAGCTACTTAACCTCTCTCGGTTCTAGTTCCCTCATCTGTCAAGCGAAGATTGTAAATGCACATCTCATAATGTTGGTGTAAGGACCGAAAGAGAAGGTGCTTAAAAGGCCAGCCTCGGGTCTGGCGAACGACAGGTATTCCGTAAGTGTAAACTCTTCGGTTAGCTGTTGGCGTGAAGGCTAAGGCAGAGAGAAGCTGGTTCTTGTCGGCATTGTCAGCATCCCCATCACCGAGACCGCGAGGGCCTTCGGCAATCAGCCATCCAGCGCCCCTCGCAACGTAGGGAGGGGCCAGCCTGACGCTAAATGACTTATCCGAAGTCACTCAGCCAGAAAAACCTAGAAGCCATCAGTAATAATGGGTACATAAGGCACTTCAAAATGTGATTTTTTTGTTCATCGAAAATTCAATGAACTTGAAAATCAATGAGTAGTATTTACTACATTAATAGATTAAACAAGAGAAAGCATAGGATAATTTTAGTAGATGCTGAAAGAGCGTTTGACAAAATTCAATATCCATTTACGACCGAAAAGAAAAGTAGGAGTACAAGGGTACTTTGGGACAGAAAACCCACAGTTAACATCGGGCTTAACAGTGAGAGGCTAAGACTGGGGACAGGGCGAGGATGACTTCTCCCACCAGTCCTGTCCCCATCTTACTGGAGTCCTGGCCAGTGCAGTAAGGTCAGAAAAAGCAATAAAGAGCACATGCAGGCTGGAAAGGAAGAAATAAAACTGTCTTTATTTGTGGCTGACGTGATTATCTATTCAGAAAATCCCCCAAAATCTTTAAATATATATATATATATTTTAGAATAAGTAAATGAGCTTTAGCGAGGTCACAGGACACAAGGTCAAGATATATAAAGAACTCTTAAACTCAACAATTTGACACATACCTCACACTTGACCCAAAAACTAGCTCAAAATGGATCACTCACCTAAATGTAAAGCCATAAAGTTCCCGGGAAAGAAACGCATAATAAAATCTACATCACCTTGTGTTTGGCAATGAGTGTTTAGATATGGCACCAAAAGCACAATCTATAAACGAACAAAATGAACACATCGTCCTGTATCAAAGTTAAAAGCATTTACTTTATGAAAGACAATGTTAAGAGAACGAAAAGACAAGCAACAGACTTGGAGAAAATATTTGAAATCCTATATCTGATAAAAAGGACTGGTATCCGGAATATATAAAGAGCTCTTAAAACGCAACAATAAGAAAACAAACAAACCAAATAAAAATGGGCAGAAGATCTAAACGGACACAGCTTCACCAAAGGAGATACACGGATGGCAAATAAACATGAAAAAGATGTTCAGCGTCGTGTGTCGTTAAGGAAAGGCACATTAGAACCTAAAGAGATATCGTGACGTGCCTCTCAGAATGGCTAAAACCCAAAACCCTGACGCGAATTCCCATTCCCTGCTGGTGCCGCAAAATGACACAGTCGCCTTTGAAGACAGTTTGGTGGTTTCTTATACAGTTAAACATACACTCGTTATACGGCCTAGCAACTCTGCTCCTAGGATTCATGTCATTGTCACGAGGGTCCGGCAATTAAATGTCAGGGCCACGAGGTGGGAGTCCCACTGGCAGGTGGTTGGGCGCAGAGAGCCCGAGTTTGAGTTTCCTGAGCCCCCAGCCCACCCGCGTGGATTCTGCACACCTCACCCCTGCAGCTCAGTCCTGTTTCTCTTCGTAGAGTCCTGTTATCTGTACAGTTTCTCCCGAATTTATAACTTGTAATCAACTCAGCCTATTTCTCCTGACTCATCTTGTAACTTCCCACCCCAGACGCCCCTCGGACGACTGTTATCAGTGCCACACACGGGTTTCAAAGTTTTCTTGACGCTGGGCTTCTCAGAACCTTGCTGCTCTGGACAGCACGTGACCGGCCGGCAGGGAGATGAGGATAAAGCATGCAATTTGTTCAGACTTATCTGACCACAAACCGGTTTTTTCCCACCGAGCCTTTCATGGGATTTGAAGGTGGTAGTTGAGAGTGCGGGATCCTCACCGAGCCCCCCAGCAGTCCTCCAGATGGGACTTGTTATCAGTCCCATTTTGCAGATAAGAAAGTCGAGACCTGGAGAAGTTAAGAGACTTGGTTTGTTCAAGGCCACGAGTGCGTAAACGGGCCGGATTCTGACCCACGTGGCCAGGCTCCACAGCCCACCCGGGGCCTAGCCCACCTGCCCTTCGGGGTCCCGTCCCAGCCTGCAGGGAGCTTTCAGCCACCCAGGCCCTCTCCCACCTTCAGCTGCCCAGTCACCCCATTGCCGATGCTCTCAGACCCACCGCCGTACGAGGCTCATAGGTGCACCCTCCCGTCCAAGATGCCAGCACCCCAGAGCTTGGCCTTCTGCCTGGCGGGAGCTACAACTACCAAGACTTGTCTGGGAGTCCTGAGGGTCCAGATGCTCCAGGAAGCTGACCTGATGTCAAACTTGGTGGAGGCCTTTTTGGGAAAATGAGTCAGAGCCGTGTCCTCCCGAAGGGCCAGAGGTCCCAAGCCTGGCAGCATCCCTGGGGCTCCAGTCTCCCTGGGTCTGGAGAAGGCCAAGGGCTGTGGGCGGGCGCGGTGTGGGAGGCCGGCTTGCAGGCTGTGGCCAGGTTTGCGCTTATCACGTCTGTGGGCACCCTGGCCCTCTGTGTTCGCTCCAAGACCTCAGGAAAGTGCAAGATCTTTCCTATGCTCCTGGCAGCCTCTTGTGTCCTGGTAAGTTGGGCCACCCAAGGCCATGGCCTTATCTGGGACCCGGCACTCTTCCTGGCCCTCGAGCTCCCGGAGAGCCCCTTTGCCCAAAACCCGCAAGAACCCTCAACAGCTCCCCTCTCAGAGGCCTCACTTCCGTCCGGGTAAAAAACACCCCCATCAAATTTATTCTGGAAGCACACCATCCTGTAAGGGGAGCCGAGAGAGGGAGTGGGAACTGAGTTCATGACGGAGATGGAATTCTCCAGACAGAGAAAAGGTGGAAGTGAGTAAGTAGTTATCAGTTTCCTTAACTGTAGAACGGGGCTAAGGTGGTTCTTATCTGGGAGGGTAAATCGTGAAGACAGACGAGGCCATAAATACACAGCTCTTAGAAGAAAACAGGGCACAGGGTTACCCTGCACTTGATCATCACGGCGACTTAACTGCTTTAATAATGACCGTTGTAACGATAGCAACAGGGTCATCACTACGCGCCCGCGTCACACATGTGCCACACACGGTGCTGGATCCTCTCCCGCTTCATCCCGCCCCTGCTCTGTGAAGATGAACGTTGCTGGCCCAGCTCCCCCCGCCCCGGCCTCCTGCCTCTCAGACTCTTGAACAGTTTTGCCGTGTCCGGGGAGGAGGAGTTCAGGAGAAATCCAGACCTCCCCCCACGGACATCTGTCCACATCCCGTGGGAGGCAAGGAGGACATCTGGTGAACTGAGTCAGCTTCCTCGGACTCAGCTCCTGCCCTTAGTGCTGCCTGGCCTCCGGCAGGGGCTCAGATGGCCCCGGACTCAGTTGCCTCCATGGAGATGAGGGTTGTTGTAAGGATTAAGAGTTTGGATAAAGAGCACGGAGCCCATGAAGTGGGCTGATAACCTCTAAAAATCTATGTCCAAACCCCGGAATCTGTGGATGGGACCTTTTTTGGAAAAAGGTCTTTGAGGGGGCGATTAAGTGAAGGATCTCAAGGTGAGATCCTCCTGGAATATCTGCGTGGAGCCTATGGATCTAATGACAGGTGTCTTAATAAGAGAAGAGCAGAGAGAGTTTTGTGACAGGCACACAGGGGGAGGCCACGTGAGGACGGAGGCAGAGACTAGAGCCATGTGGCCACAAGCCAAGGGACACACAGAGCCCCCAAGAGCTGGAAGCCACAGGAAGGACCCTTCCCTAGAGCCTCCGAGGGAGCCAACCCCTTGATTTCCCACCTCTTCCTTCCGGAACCGGGAGAACACATTTGTGGTGTCATAAGCACCCCCGGCCTGGGCCCCCCAGTTTTGTTCTGGGTGTGCCTCCGGTACCTGCGTGCCTCCACCCCCAGCCTGGCACCCGGGACGCAGAGGCGATCACTGTTGGCATCACCGTTAGTAACACCGCACCGTGGACTCTTCTTAGCCATCTTAGTGAACGCCCTCACGGCCGAGTCCAAAACACAGCAGTCTTACCCGCACGCCAGCACAGCGGAACCCAAAGCCCAAACCTCCCCGTTCCCTCCACCCAGTTGCCTCAATCCTCAGGGCTCCGCACACTTTGCAGGCTCCTCCAGCCTGGAATTTGAGATGGGCCTTCAGCTCCCAACGCAAGGGCCCGGGAAGCACGAGACCCGGTTACACACGGCCGCGTAGTCAGAGGGTGCGTCAGATCTTGGGTAAGCTGGGGTCCCCCAGGTCCACAGAGAATTCTGGAGTTTCCCACTTCCCAGTTAGGGTTCAAGCTGCCCCCTTGGACTGGAGAGCTCAGGAAACCAGAGACCTCCGAGATCACAAGACCTTGAGATCCGTGTCGGCAAGGAGGAAACCAGAGAGGTGCCTGGGCTCCCGTCACCCATCCCACTAAAGGCCTGCAGCGCTCACACCCCCAGAAGCCAACTAGAGCCAGGCTGCTGGGGCCAGTGACACTGCCTCCCGGGCCTCAGTTTCCTCACCTGTAAAATAGGCTTATTAGGAGTGCTTCACCTGCAAAGCACTTGCACGTTGGATAGTATTATATCATCTGCATTAAAATGTGGAGGTAGACACCAAAGTCTGTTCAAGTCAAGTACACCCTGATTCTAAGAGAAGCGTCCGCTGGCTTTTTCCTCCCAGAGAGAAACCAAATCAGTCCTCCTGGATGTGAGTCTTGAGATCCCGGGGAAGTGACTTGAGCGGGGGCTGGCCCAGGAGTGACTGAGTCCTCCCGCGGCTGCCCTCCACCAAGCCCGGCGGTGACTTAATCCATCCCACATGGAGCCCTGGTAGGCGCTGACCTTTGCCCATTAACCCCGAGCCCCGGCTGCCCTCGCGGAGAACTACCGTCTGTCCCCGATAACCTCCCCAACATAATTCAACCGGCCTCGCACAGGCTGCAGAGATGGGCCGATAACGCCGCCCCTTCTGGGGTCAAGGTAGCAGGGCACGGCTGCCAGCCCTCTCTGCCTATAAAAAAAAAAAAAAAAAAGCCCATGTCACGGGGCCCCTCGGAACAGATCCTGCCACACTTTCAAACGCCTTCTCTCTGGAAACCTGGAGGAAACAACAGAAGGCGTGCGGGACTGCAAGGAGACGCCGTCCTTGCAGCCGCCGGCCAAGCCTGCCCCAGAGAAGTTTCTTGTACACTCCTGAGCCCTGTGATTTGGCCAGGGAGGTGCACCGTGGCGCTGGCCTTGCTTGCTTCTTTCAAATATAAGTTGTAAAAATGGACCCAGGGTAGTAAGGGAGAGGCCCAGGGACTGAGGCCACAGCCGTCTTCCCCAGGGAGCGGTGCAGGGCCCTGAAGCTCTCGGCATGAAGACGGGCGGTCGCCACATCGCAGGGGCTCCAGGAACTCAGCTGGGAGGTGGCTTCCTAGGCGGGGAGCAGATCCCACCCTGGGGGCTCTGGAGCCACCAGGCCTGGGTCCAAGCCCAGCTCCCCACCCCAACCTGAGCAACCTTGGGGAAGTCACATGGCCTCTCTCGGCCTCAGTTTTCTCATCTGTAAAATGGGGATAACGGGTGGGGGTTGGGGATTAGCACTCCTAGAAGCTCCTAGCGCAGAAGGTAATGGGGTAATTGTTCAATCAATAGCACCTCCCGGCCTAACTTGAGTCACCCCGAAGGCAGGAGAGCCAGGACATGACACCGCAAGTCCGGCCAACCCCCTCAGGCCTGGATCCCTGCAGGCGACACTGCAGGAACAAGGTCTCCCCCAAGCCCTGCCTGACTCCCCCATCTGGGCCCCGCTTCTCACCTGTGAACCTGACCCCATATGTCCTTTCTGGGGAAACCCAGATCCAGGGAAAAAAGAGCACGTCCACCGGGCGTGATTCAAAGCCCCAAAGCGTCGGTGGATGTGGAGGAGGACGCCGTCTCAGGGTGAGGGCCGTGCCTGCCTCTGGGAGTCCCGGTGTCCTCACCACTACCCCAGGCTGGCCACCGGGACTGGTGCCAACACAGCGAGGCATCACCCAAGACAGTGCATGCTGCCCTCTCCTGCGGGTGGAGGCCACTCACCCCATGGCCGGGCCTTCAAGAAGCAGTCAGGTCTTGGAAACCTGGACGTGGGAGGCAGGTAAAATGGACCCGAAAACGTGGACGTGGCTTTGGAGCTGGCTAGTGGGTAGAGGCTGGGAGAACCTCGAGGAGCTTGATGGGAATAGCAAGATGGCCTTGAACTGACTGTTGACGGAAATGTGGACATTGGGGGCAGCCGGCAAGGACTCAGAAGGGGGGTGGTACGGGGAAGGCAGCCTGTCTCATCTGAGAGAAGACCTGCACCCATGAGCAGGCTGTCTGTGCCTTTGGAGCCCAAGCCTGCCCAGCATCTCGTTCCTCTGGGCCTGAAAAAGCGCAAGATGAAGGAAGGAAGGAGGAATGAGGTTACAGGAGTCCAAACGCCGTGAAAAACCACACCCAGGCCGGTCTTGGCCACGGAACGGCAGCGACAGGAGCTTCCGGAGGACGCCGTGTTGGGCTCGTTCTGGTTCCGGAATAGAGAGAAGGGGGCCACTTCCTGTGAACCCACTTTGCCAGTCTGGACTGAGCAGTTCAGAGACTTGCTGCTCAGAATGGGGTCCCTGGACCAGCAGCTGCAGCCTCACCGGGACGCTCGCTAGAAATGCAGAGTCTCGGGCCCCACCCCAGACCGAGAGGGGGCCTCCGACCTGTGTTCTGACAGCCCTCCTCCAGGCGCGGATGCCATAAACCGCTGAGAAGCTGTGCTATAGCCATCGGAACCCCGGGGAAGCTGAGGGGGCCTCGTCCCAGACCTGCTATTGTCGTCGTAACATGTGGGGTTTTCTGTTTCTTTGTACGTCTTGAACCTGTTTAGCAAGAGAAAAAGATATTTGTACTTAAGCGTATGTATGTATGAATACATATATAAAATATAAACATATATAGGAATGTATGTATTTATAAATCCAGTATTCATAAGATTTCTTGATAGAAAGATTCTCTTTTATAGGAACTTAACTCGTGAGTGGTCTTTTCAAAAATGCTGAGCAGGGGGCTTCCCTGGTGGCGCAGTGGTTGAGAGTCCGCCTGCCGATGCAGGGGACGCGGGTTCGTGCCCCGGTCCGGGAAGATCCCGCGTGCCGCGGAGCGGCTGGGCCCGTGAGCCGTGGCCGCCGAGCCTGCGCGTCCGGAGCCCGTGCTCCGCAGCGGGAGAGACCACAGCAGCGAGAGGCCCGCGTACCGCCAAAAAAAAAAAAAAAAAAAGCTGAGCAGGAATGTCTTTGTTCAGCAGACCCACGTTCATTTAGCTTTGATTTTTAGAACGCTTTTTTGAGGTGTAAAGTACGTACAGAAAAGTTCGTTAACCACGAGTGCATGGATGGGTGAATCCTCGTAAAGTAGCCCATCGTGTACCCAGCCTGCAGACCAAGAGACAGAAGGTGACCCGTCGACCCCCAAACCCCCCTCACGGCCCCTGCCAGTCACTGCTGCCCACTGGGACCCGTGATCCTGACTTTTAACAGCCTCGTTTCGGCCTCCCACCGTTTCTCATTCAAACAAGAAGAGTGTAAGGAAGTACGTCAACGTTCTGATTTCTCCCATATAACTTTTTAGACACGGCTACAACAACATCTATTTAAATTTATTGCAAAAGACAATGTCAGCCCCCGCTTTGCTGGGTACCCCTTCTGTCACTGTAACCTGGGATCCCTGCTCTGGACAGCCCTCTGGCCTGTGCTCTGTGTGCCCAGAGCCTCCTCCGTTTGCTCAGGGACCGACATCCTGATGCAGGAGGACACGGGTCGGAGTTCCATTCCCATCTCCACCATTCGGCACATCACAGCTTCTCTGACCCTCAGTCTCCTCGCCTGCAAAACAGGCATCCCAGCAGGACCTCCCTCCCAGGGGGCTTTGAAGGTTCAGTACATGAGCTGGTGTGGAAGAGCGGGCAGCCCAGCCCCTGGGGAGGGGACGCAGGCGCCGGCAGCTGACCCTGGGAGCGGGGGCATAGTTGCCTCCTTGAACCCCAGCTCCTTCAACTGCACCATGGGCCTGATGACAGCTCCCCCTACAGGGTCACCGGGAAGAGCGAGGTCTGTAAAGCGTCTGGCACGTAGGGAGTGAGTGTGGCTACCACAATTTGCTATTTATTTTATTATTGTTATCGACATCTACCTGGCTGAGGGCCGCCTCCTCGAGGCAGGTGGAGGTCACCCACAGGGCAGCTGGGGAGGTCTGGCCCCCGGCCACCTCCCCTCCTTCCGGGAGATAAAGTCCATCACGGACCATCTGGGCTGGGACGTGTCCGTCGTAACCTCTAAGAGAGCAGATGTGTCATCAGCCAGAGGCCAGCTCCCTGGGCGGCAGATAACCCAAAGACCCGTCGTGGACGGCTCTCACCCACGGAGGGGCCGGGAGGCACCCCCCGCCCGCCTCACGTGTCCCCATGCAGATCCCGTCAGCCCCGGCCTCCCCCAGTCCCGCCTCCCCGCCTTCAGCTGGCCACCGCCCAGCAGCAGGAGATGCACAAAGACACTTGTTTGATGAGTGAGCCAGAGGGATGCTGGGTCCCTTCGGCCACTTGGCCCATTATAAATCACCACCTTCCCAGTAACCCCATCTTTCCTCTGCCTAGGACGCCGTCCCCAGGAATTCCACCTGCCTTTTGAGATCAGCTGAGTGTACGGTCCAGCTACCCAAAGTCTAGCTATGTGTTCTCAGAAACTCTCCAACCAGGAAGCAAAGGTGTATCTGTTGCCCACCTCAAGTTATTTAAGAGGCAAAAAAAACCGTCTGGGACAACAGAAGCCTCACAGTAATGGCGATGGTGATGATTCCCACGTTGCCCACGGTCTCAAGGGGCCAGTCTGCCAACAATGGGTTAAACGATATTGATTAGTTGTATTTAATTCCGTCCACTGGAAGCCGTGTAGCAGGGACGTTTGTGTGGCCTGGCCTGCCACAGCGCAGACGAGCACCGTTGCCGTTTGGGATGACAAAGCCTCTCCCAAAGCCAGAGGTGACCAGGCGGGTACAGGACGGAGGGCCTGAGAGAGGAGCGAGGGCGTCTCAGGCCCAGGCTGAGGGCAGCCACCGCCAGCATGACTAATGGACCGGCTCGCAGGCTCCAGGCCAGATAAACGCATCCCCTGTCCAGGCCATTTTTCCTCCGCTATCTCTTGTTGAGACCACACTAACAGCCCCGTCAGCCCGCCGAGTGATGGATGGCCTCGGGAAGGCCCCAGCGCACCCCTCATGCCGACCCTTGCGGGGGCTTTGCAGGGCCCGCCTGCGAATCTTCAAGACTGGTTCTCTTTGGCGTGAAAAGTGAGCACCCCAGACTGGAGCTTCTCACACTCCACAGACACCTATGCACGCACACACGTGTACGCACGCACCACTGCGTCCGGTCAGCCAGGTTTTAAAGCTTGGAACTCTGCAAGCTCAGCTCCCAGGAACCTGCCTGAGATCACAACACCAGACACTGAGCTTCTTACTGACCCTTCGTGGGTCTTTATAGGGGTCGTGCTCAAGTTCCCAAGGGGTCAGGGTGCCAACAGAACGATTTTGGACGAGGAGGCGAGCTGACCACCACCTCCCGGGAAAGGCCCACACCGGCCCACCTTGGTCTGTCCAAATGCCAGATGACTCAGACCCCGCTATTTCCTGGGGAAAGTTGGCCAAGGGTCCGTGTGCCCCCAAATCCTCAAAGGCGGTCAGAAACGGGAGAGCGATTACAAAGCCTCACGCCAAACACTCCACCTTCAAGCCGTAAACTTCCTGTCGAGCAAAATAGAACGAGCTGCGGGGGCTCCAGTTACAAACTGAATGTGGAAGCGTCACGCGGCCACACTAGATAAACAGTGGGCTCCCCGTCCATCCTGACCTCTCTGCGTCTCATCCATGCCCGTCTCAAATCCCACCCCTCGCCCCGGCCGTCTCTGGGGAAATGACAAACACCGGATGGAACCGATGGGACCCCGGCGGCCGGATGCCCACCATCCAGGACTGTTTATGCCTGAGGCCGTCCTGGAAGAAAAATGTGAGAACGCCTTTTCAGAACATGGTGGCCAAGCGAGGTCCGACCGGGTGCCAGGGAAGCCATACAATAGGGGCAAATGCGTAGCGGAAGGATAGGGCTGGGCACGGCCGCCACGGGAACGGAGTGGGGCCGACGGGGCCCTTCCCTCCTCTCCCTGTCCAGATGCTGCAAAAGCCTCCCAGGTTCTGTTCCCCTACCTGGTACCCAGGGTTTGACCTCCCTTGACCCAGCAAGTCATGGGAACCAAATCCTGCTTCCCGCCGACTGGCCGTAAAAACACCGAGGTTTGGGCAGCGGACATTCAAGATGGACACACAGTTTCCTTGCGAGAGTTATTGGTACCGGTCCTTTCTAGAAGCAGGCTTTTTATTTTATTTCAGCTCAAATGCATCGTTCGTTCAGAGGTAGGCGAGTTTCTCCAAAAAGAGAGGGTATTTCTGAACGCGGCGGCCACGTCCGCAGCTCAGACGCGGCTCGTCACAGAAGCCTCAACTTTTTAGCAAGGAGGAACCACGAGGCGCGTGGCTTCCCAAGAATCTGCAGGAGAACCAGGCACCTTGGCAGTCGCCATGACTAGTCTCATATCTTAATAAGAACCAAATTTCTGGGGATATCAACCCAGAAAGAAAGCCAATGTATCAATGAAAGCCCCACGACGTACAAAGTGCCGCACATAAGACTCATCAATGCCCGAGGGAAAAGTTGGTTGCTTCTGTGAACCGGGAAAACTCATACTGGATTTCCAGGAGACTAGCTTTGGGGGCTCTTCAGATATTGTGTTTCAAGTAAGGGCTCTGCCTTTTTAGTAGCTACGTGACTGCGGCCACGTGATTTCGCCCCTCTGCCTGGATCTTCTCGTCTGGGAAATGGAGAGAGTAATCGTGCCTTCCCCTCTTCAAGGGTCGGTTATGAAACCTGAATGACAAGATGCACCTGAAAGTCATAGCCTTGCTCTCGGCCTCATAAATCTGCACTGGGGAGTGGAGGTCTGGGGGCGAGCTGTGTCTAACAGACCCCAACCAACAAGTCCATTTCTCTCCTTCATAGAAGTCTAAGCTCTGCTCCACAAAGCCCACAGGGGGCAAGGGTCCCTCCGTCCTGCCATTCCCACACCTCATGTGTCCTCACCCGCTGGGTCCACAGTGGCTCCTCCACAGTACGGCCCGAGGGGAGGGATACAGGGACCCCGGGCAGATGCAGAATCACTGGCCAGCGCCCATTCACACGACCACACCCAGCTGCAGGGGAGGCTGGGAAGCGAAGTCTTTATTTGGGGCCATCGTTTCCCTTGCTCAAAGTCAGGGGGTGTTATTATATAGAAGAAGGGAAGATGGATATTGGGGGTCTACAGGCAGTCTAGTTACTCTATAAGTATTGTTATCTCCGTTTTACAGATGAAGAGGCCAGAGAGGCTCAGAGAGGTGAAATACATTTCTCCGAAGCACACGGCTTTTTCTAACGTCCAGCCTTACCCACTGGGCTACAACACCGCCTCAGCAATGGCCAGAAGGGGGCATGTTTTCTCCGCGCGAACTCATGGAATCTCATTGAACAAAGAGTGTGGTCATCTGGGGGCAGAGTGGGCTGCAGACCGACATCCGCACGTTATCCGGGCCTTCCAGGAAGAGACCACAACTCCCCAGGCCAGGCAGGGCGTCTTCAGGAATGCAGCTGCTCCAAGGTGGGAGCCACCCAAGGAGGCCCTTTCCACGCTGGCCATTTTTTTTCAGCGTCTCAAGGGATTGAGATAGCAGAGAGGGAGCCTCTCCCGGAGAGCTGAGGCTCCCTCACCCCGCTCCGGCCCTCAAGCTCTCCTCCCCCGGCCTCGCTCGGCAGTGTCCAGTGGGGCGGCGAGGCCCGGCAGGGGCTAACGCGCCGACGTGGGCCGGGGGCTGGTCACACACTGCGCACGGTGCCAGACACTCCGCACACATCGTTAGCCCACGAGGACTGGCAACAGCTCCACGAAGCAGGCACTGCCGCCACCCCATCCCCAGCAAGAAAACAAGGCCCAGGTGACGGAGGGGGCCCGGGAGGGGCTTGGAATCCAGGTCGCCGGGCACCTTTACACCAGCCTCGTCCCACTGTCTTCTTCCTCGAGGTAGAGTTCAGCGGAACTGCGGCTCAAGGCGACCTCCCGGTAAAGGCTTTTACACAGCAACTCTGGAGGCACCTCGCGGACAGGTCTCAGACTCCGAGAGATTTAGGTTCATGTAAACACTGTTGCCACGCTGGGTGTTAGGCCTGGACGGCCTGTGTGCACACCTTGCCTCTGCCCTTCCTGGCTGTGCTTCGTCTGCTAAGACACGTCACCCTCTGGACCACAGTGTCCTCATCTGTGACATGGGCAGGAGAGCGACTGCTGGTTAGGGCTGCCGGGAGAAAGCTGTCTCTTCAGTAGTGGCAGCGGTGGGCATTGGTACCTTTGTCTTTTTCTTGACTTTTTTCTTTACATTCGAAATGAGATCAAAACTTCAAATAATTAGATGCGTGAGAAAAGAGATGGAGGTCAATCTACAGATTAAAGGCGACTTAGATGAGATCGTAGACCATCAGAGCGGAAACCACGGCGTCACCCTTCTGTCTACCTGGTGATGGCAGAACCCTACAAGTGCATGGGTGGCAGAAAAGAAATACAGCTAAAGTTTTAAAACTTCTTGAAATTTAAAGCACAGTTCTAGCCCTCAGAGAAGCTGGTCTGGGACACAAATAACCCCAACCCAGCGAGAGGGGGCAGGAGGGCGATGCTGAGACCAGCCCTCGAGCCTGGATGGCCCTCATGTGAGGTCATAGGGGAGGCCTGGTTCCCGCACTGTTACCTCCTCAAAACAAAAAGTGCCTGTTGGGCTTCCCTGGTGGCGCAGTGGTTGAGGGTCCGCCTGCCGATGCAGGGGACACAGGTTCATTCCCCGGTCCGGGAAGATCCCACATGCCGCAGAGTGGCTGAGCCCGTGAGCCATGGCCACCGAGCCTGCGCGTCCGGAGCCTGTGCTCCGCAACGGGAGAGGCCGCAACAGTGAGAGGCCCGCGTACCACAAAAAAAAAAAAAAAAAAAGTGCCTGTTGCAGGGACCTCACTTCCCCCGTGAGGAGACTGAACCTCAGGGGTGCCAGGGTACGGGTCACCCCCTCGTCAGTGGCGGCTGGGATCACACCCCCAGTGTTGTCGGTCCAGAGCCCCCTGTTCCCAGGAGGACCAAGGTGCCAGACGGTGTGCCTGAGGTGTCCGACGACACGTACAGAGACTCACATGGGGGAAGGGGGACTTGCGTCCATCCCAGCGGCCAGGGAGCCGAAGTGTGCATCCACCAGCGCCCACCTGTACTGGGCTCAGGGTAGGAAGCCAGCCGTCCAGCTTGAGGGCCGAGGGGGTGTAGGCGGGGCTGCCACGCGTGAGCCCACACAGCTACACCTGCGCTCTCGCTCTTTCCGTCCCTCTCCCCAACTACAGTTTCCTAAGTCGTAATATCCTTGCTAACGAGAGAAGAGCAACAGAAGTCACTGAATTTTTTAAAAAACACAAGGAATGTTTGCCCAGAACTTCCCCCCAGAAGATCTGGTTCACAGTGGGGCACCTGGACGCAGCTTCCTTCCAACCAGGTCCCGCCTCTGGCCACATTCCCCCACCCCGCTCCCGTGACCCATCAGGTGACACGTCATTATATACTTGAACAACAGTGGTGTCCATCAGCAGCCTGAGGCCACCGCTGCCTGGCTGTGATGACGCGGTCCTGACAAGGCCCGTTTTAGACAGAAGTTCCTCACTCTTGGTGATCAGGCTTGGACTGACCCTCATGTGGGAGTTTTTGCGTTTTTCGTTTTGGGTCATTGAAATTATTATTAAACATCACCCGGGGCAGGGAGTGAGGGGAGCATTCACGATGCAGTGAGTGTCTGGGCTGTGGTGGGGGCTGCAGTCCCACAAGTCCCTTCTCTTCCTGGGCTCCGACTAACCTTGGGATGCCCCACAGCAGTGAGAATGAGGCGTCAGGCCAACCCAGAGAATTCCAAACCGGCTCCTGGCAGGTCTGGGGAACCATTTGTGCGTTTGCCCCCAACAGAGAACCGGGGTCATCCCCTGAGCAGAATAAATGGAGAGCCACTTCCTGGAACTCTGTGCCTCAGGGGACAGAGGCTGAACCTGAAACCCTGCAGGGACCAGCCATGCTGTGTGACCTTGGGCAAGTGACTTAAAGTCTCTGTGCTATAATGATACTTGCTACTAATATAGATAACACCTAATCTTGTAAATGTAATAAAATAATACGGCAAGGGTAAGAACTGGGAGCCGTGGTGGTTGTGGTGGGGATTGGATGAATTTCTATATTTAGAGAACTCAGAACTTTGCTGGGCACAGAGCTAGGGTCTCAAGGTGATTATTATTATTAGCGACATTGTCATTACGAGGCAGGGTGTTGTGTAGGAGAAAGACTGGAGAGGCTTTGGAGACTGAGAATTCCGTGGGCTCAGCCACTTACTGTGTGTCTTTAGGAGAATCACCTAACCTCTCTGAGCTTCGTTCCCCATCCATAAAATGGATTGTTGTTGGGGCAAGTAAGATAATGCAGCACTTTCAGAAACGTACAGCCTAGGTCCTTGGGTGGTAACAGGAGATGATTTTAGATGATCAATGGGCAGATTTTTATTTTAATGGTAAATGTCTTTCTTTTCACATTTACCAAGGAAAAGAATGCAGAATTGTATCCAACCCGTCATTTTTCAGGAATTATTACTGGGACCGAGATTCCTTTTACGTATACTTGAATGTCTTCTGTAGTGAATCTATTTAGAGAAAAATATTAGTAAAAAGTACAGGGGAAGGACTTCCCTGGTGGCTCAGTGGTTAAGAATCCGCCTGCCAACGCAGGGTACGCAGGCTCGAGCCCTGGTCCGGGAGGATCCCACATGCTGCAGAGCAGCTAAGCCCGTGCGCCACAACTACCGAGCCTGCGCTCTAGAGCCCACAAGCCACAACTACTGAAGCCTGCGTGCCACAACTACTGAAGCCCGCGTGCCTAGAGCCCGTGCTCTGCAACAAGAGAAGCCACCGCAATGAGAAGCCCGCGCACCACGACAAAGAGTAGCCCCCGCTCACCGCAAGTAGAGAAAGCCCAAGAGCAGCAACGAAGACCCAACGCAGCCCAAAATAAATAAATAAATATGTACAGCTTTAAAAAAAAATAAACTCAATTTATTTTATTTATTTTTAAAATTTATTTATTTATTTTTAAAAGTTATTTATTTATCTTTGGCTGCACTGGGTCTTCGTTGCTGCTCACTGGCTTTCTCTAGTTGTGGCGAGCGGGGGCTACTCTTCATCGTGGTGAGTGGGCTTCTCACCGCGGTGGCTTCTCGTTGCAGAGCATGGGCTCTAGGCACGCGGGCTTCAGTAGTTGTGGCACACGGGCTCAGTAGTGTGGCACACGGGCTCAGTAGTTGTAGCACATGGGCTTCAGTAGTTGTGGCTCCGGGCTCTACAGCGCAGGCCCAGTAGTTGTGGCGCACGGGATTAGTCGCTCTGCAGCATGTGGGATCTTCCCGGACCACTGCTTGAACCCGTGTCCCCTGCATTGGCAGGCGGATTCTTAACCACTGTGCCATCAGGGAAGCCCCCCAAAATAAACTCAATTTATTTAAAAAAAAAAAAAAGTACAGGGGAACCGACACATGGCAGAAATGGGGGAGGCGGTACTTGGATGAAGTTAGGTTTGTGCCGTGTGTAGCCCTGGGGGCACTGGCATCCCCGCAGCTGTGTCCGCATCTCTCTGCTTCTCACCTGTGCCGGGGAATTGTGCCACACTGCAGAGGGAAGCCTGGGAGTGGCGGAAACCTTCCCACAGTGAGCGATGGGCTCTGGGGATGAATGCATCGCTTCCCATCTAGCCCCTCGGGGCACAGCTCTGAGGCACCTCTATGGTCCCTCAGAGGGTCCCCGGTGGGGCTGAGCCCCAGTTGCCTGCGTACTTACTAATGAACTTCTTCAGCATTCCTGGGCTCGTGGCCCCTTCTCTGTCTTCAGAGTCAGCAGAGTAACATCTTCAAGTTTCTCTTCCATCTTTCAAGGATCCTCATGGTTACTCTGGGCCTACTCAGATAATCTAAGCCTCTCTATTCTCTTTTCTTGTTTTTTCCTTTTTTTTTTTAATTTTTATTGAAGTGTAGTTGAGTTACAGTGTTGTGGTAATTTCTGCTGTACAGCAAAGGGACTCAGTTGTACGTATATATTCTTTTCCATATTCTTTTCCATTCTGGTCTATCACAGGATATTGAATAGAGTTGCCTGTGCTCTACAGTAGGACCTTGTTGTTTACCCATCCTCTGTGCAAAGACATAGCTGCTCACCCCAAGCTCCCACGGTCCCCTCCCCCTTGGCAACCACAAGTCTGTTCTCTATGTCTGAGAGTCTGTTTGTGTTTCAGAGATACGTTCACTTGTGTCATATTTTAGATTCCGCATATAAGTGATATCATATGGTATTTGTCTTTCGCTTTCTGACTGACTTCGCTTAGTATGATAATCTCTGGGTCCATCCATGTTGCTGTGAATGGCATTATTTCATTCTTTCTTATGGCTGAGTAATATTCCACGCTATGTTATGTATGTGTGTGTGTGTATATATATATGTATACACCACACCTTCTTTATCCATTCATCTGTTGATGGACACTTAGGTTGTTTCCATGCTTTGACTGTTGTAGATAGTGCTGCTCTGAACATAGGTGTACATGTGTATTTTCAAATTATAGTTTTGTCTGGGTATATTCCCAGGAGTGGGATTGCCAGATCATATGGCAACTCCATTTTTAGTTTTTTGAGAAACCTCCATACCGTTCTCCATAGTGGCTGCACCGGTTTACGTTCCCACCGACAGTGTAGGAGGGTTCCCTTTTCTCCACACCCTCTCCAGCGTTTGTGGTTTGCAGACTTTTTAATGATGGCCGTTCTGACCGGTGTGAGGTAGTACCTCATTGTAGTTTTGATTTCTCTAATAATTAGCAAGATGATGAGAATCTTTTCATGTGCCTATTGGCCATCTGTATGTCTTCTTTGGAATCTCCCTATTTTAAAATGTTTAACTCAATTATACCTGCCAAGTCCCTTTTGCTGTGTAATGTCACATATTCACAGGTTCCAGGGATTAGGGTGTGGACGTCTTTGGGGGCCATTATCCTATCGACCACAGGCTTCCTGGATCACACTCCCTGAAAAGCTACCCATACCCAAATCCTTATCTCAGGCTCTGCTTCTGGGGGACCCAACCCCCGCCCCGAGATAAAGCACACCACCACTCGGCCTCAAGGGTCTCTTGTCCTGTGCTCTTGGGAGTCCGTGTGAGGCTTCTGTGTATGGAATTGGACTTCACGCTGCTGTAACTCCCACTCAGGTGCAGACACACCTACCAGCAGCCATTGTTCCCGGCTGCTCTTGAGTTTCAGCTGCGGGAATATCAATTCTATCTCAAAGTTACCCTAACAGCCTGTTCACCTAAAAGAAAGACCCCGAATAAGACAATATTGGCTGCTTTCCCCAAACTTCTCAGAGCCCCTCTGTCTCCAGTAGCTGGGATGCCCAAGCCACTGGCAGTCAGGCACATATTTGGAACAGAACAGACACCCTGCTTGGCTGAGGTGGGGAGGCGGCAGGAAATGGGGTCCTTGCTGTGAGAGGGGAAGACTTTTCCCCAAGCTCCTGGACTTGGGAGCGCAGTGTGGTTACCCTGGCTTTGAACCCGGCTCTTCCACTTCCTAGCTAAGTGAAACTTCATTCCCCCAAGCCTCCACTTACCCATCTGTGAAATGGGATAACAATATTCACCCACCTCCAAGGGGCGATAGTCAAAATATCTAGCAGCTCACAGAGGACAGGCATCAGACATTCTGAGCAGGGCCAGGCATAAACAACCGACACGACGGATCCAGCACTGCCAGCTGAGCACCAGCCTTGCCCGCCCCCAGGGCCGTCATGAGGGTGTGATGAGAACGCAGGAAAAGCAGCGTGTCCTCCAGCAGCGGGGCCGCGATGAGCTGCCCTTGTCCTACCAAGGCCATCAGGTCATGTCACTGTGCTGAGGACGAGTCCCTCAGCTGGACACAAACTGAGTCTCTCGAAAAGCAAGTCCAAAGAATTGCACGGAAGGCAGGCCTTGCTGATTCCACGCCTGGACGAGGCAGCAGAGGCCGCTACGCTCGAGGAAAAGGCAGGACCGGGACTGGTCCCAGCTCCACCACGTCTGGACTTTATCTTGAAAATCAGGACACGTCTCACTTGAGGCTTGCCCCAAATTGCTCAACGAGAGCATCAGATCTTGGCATCGATTGTCTGGACAGAGGGCCATGTGGAATTGAGTCTCTGAAGCCAGGGTCCTAACGGGGGCAGGCGGGCACTGGTACAGGGCAGCTGCCCCCCTGCTCTGGGGAGGGAGGCAGAGGGCAGGAGAGGGTGGCTGGCCAGGTTCCGAAGCTCGGGAAGACTCAGGGACAGTGTGACCTGGAGCCCAGAGAGGCCAACATCTGCAGATTCCGTCTGAGCCGAAGCCAGAGCCCAGCCGTCCTGTTACCTATTAGGGGACACGAACCCTGCAGAGGCCCAGCCTGGCTTTGGAAACCAAATGTGGGTGATTCCTACGCCCTGAGTCACGCCTGGGAAAGAGCGTTGGTGGGCCACGTTGCACAGGGTGGATTCCTGTTTCCCATTTTGTTCCTCCACATTTGCATCCTGTCCTGGGCCTGCAGGAAGGTGGGGTGGGTTATGGAAGGAGGGCAGGCCCTCACTTCGGGGGTCCTGGCGGAGAAACAGAACAGAGGAAAACGATGGATGGGACACAGCGCCACCCCTGCTGGCCTCGCGGAAGCAGTCTACCAGAGAGGACCTTCCCTGTGGCTAGCCTGGGAGGAGGGGCGGGAGTTCAGAGCCAACCCTGCAGCTCTGTCCCTAAGCGGCTCAGAGAACTCAACCACCGGCTCACACACAGCCACCAAAGAGAAAAGTGGCACCGTTTATGCACAGAACACTTTACGTATGTTATCACATATGTGATCTCATTTAATCCGCACAGTAACCGTACAATAGAACCCGAGGCCCAGAGGGGTTAAGTAACTCGCCCAAGGACACACAGCCAGTGAGTAGTGGAGCCCGGACTCGCCATCTGGTCCATGAGATGCTAAAACCCCTTCAACACGCAGAGGGGGTAGAGCTGTACATGCACAGTGCGTCTTCTAGACATGCCTGCAGTGAAGCCCCATCGATGGCATCAACCAGCGAGAACAAAGAACGTGGTCATTCAAAGGGAGGAGCTGTTTGCTCAGAATCAAGGACCTTTTTGAGCGGATGAGATCCTGATACCAGGAGATCCTGACACCAGGGCCAAGCCCTCTGACCGCTGAGCCCCCAGCTGAAAGCCCGTGCTTTGGTTCCCGGTCTGAGTGAACGCCGGCCGGGACCATCCCTTTCAGTGCTGGAAAATTCCAACTGCCAGGGCCAGCATCTCCACGCCCGGAAGCTGCATGAAGCGTGCCCTCAAAACGCTTGTCCACCCAGAACCTGTGAATGGGACCTTATTTGGAAATTGGATCTTTGCTGAGGTGATTAATTGAAATGAGGTTATGGCGGACGTGCGTGGGCGCTAAAAGCACCAACTGCTGTCTGAGAGGAAGGCCACGTGAGGACGGAGGCAGAGACTGGAGTGATGCGGCCACAGCCAAGTATCACCAAGGGTGGCCGGAACCACCCAAAGCTAGTAGCAAGGCCAGGAAGGACTCTTCCCTAGAGCCATCAGAGCGTGGCCCTGCGACACACTGATTTCAGGCTTCTGGCCTCCAGAAGTATGAGAGAGTAGATTTCCGTTGTTTTAAGACACAGTTTATGACAGCGGCCCTAGACATCTGGAAATAGCCGTTATACCTGAGCACAGGTAAACGGGAGGTGCTGGGTATTAACACTCCGCAGAGCAGCCCTCAGCCAATGACAGACGAGAGAGACTTGGCTCCTCACCCCTTGGGTGAGACGGTCCACTTCCTAAAGCCTTGGTGGGAAGCAGCGACCGTCTTCACCACTCGCTCCTATTGATGAGAACCAGTCACGTGACCACCTGGATGCAAAGAAGTCTGGGAAATGTAGTCCCTGGCCAGGCAGCCACAACTAAAGAGAGTTCTATAGAAAGGGGAGCAGTTTTTGGAGGACAACTAGCCGTGAATGCATAATAAATATTTGTTTGACTCATTAATGTACTAACTAATGAATGAGCAAACAAGCCACTTGGAAAGGCTATTTCATAAATGGTGGCTGGATGCTGAGCTCACTCAGGGACCCTCACATTGAATAGATCTGGATACGGATCTGGAAGAGAGTCTGCCATGTGCCCCCCCTCAGCCCCCTGCCTACTTCCCTCCCTACACATCCACCAGGTACATCACCCACCGAGGGGCCTTAGAGGGGTCTTAGAGGCCAGCTCGCCAGCCTCTGCCTTTCCCACGCAGAGAAACAGGCCCAGGGTGGCACGGGGACAGGCCAGGGTCACACAGCAAGTTTGTCAGTGAGGAGCCGGGCCCCTGGCTGCTTGACCCCACGCCAGTGCCCGAGCCACTCAGTAGCTGCTGGACCCTCATTGTTCAGCTAATTACTGCAAGTCCAGGCCTGTGCAGCATCTGCGTGGGGACGCTGTGTAAACATTTCCTCTTTGGCAGAGCAGGAAATGAAGGGATGATGAGGTCAAGTGACTTTGCTGGGCTCCTGCTGTCCTGCCTATCATCCAGGCCCCACCCGAGCTGCCTGCGGCCCTTCCCAAGGCTCCTAAGTCAGGTCAGAGGGACGGCCACAAGGCCTGGGCCCTCCATCGCCTTCTGCGCCTGGGCCAGGGAGGCCTCGGGTTGAACCCTGCTCTGCACTTCCTGGCTGGGTGCTCTTGAGAAGGTTCCTCAACCCCTCTGAGCTTCCATCTCCTCCTCTGCCAAGTCCCTTCGTCCCTCGTGCAGTGGTGAGGATCAAAGGACACCATGTGGGCAAAGCATTTGGCACAGACGCTGACAGACAGTCCTCACCACTGTTTTCCTAATTTTTAAGCTCTTTTGAAAAGATTAGTCACTGAACTGTACATTTTAAAATAGATAATTGTGTGTTATGTGAATTCCACCCCAATTAAAAAAGGATTATGTATTAGATGTTTTTCCCCACTGTCGCCCCATCACATACACACTCACACACATATGCACACTTACAACTCCCACATCCACATACTCTCTCACACACACACACACACACATACTCTCATTTGTTATCACACTGAAAACTCACAACAGCCCTGCAAATGTACACCCTGATCCCAGCCTGCAGATGGGTAAACTGAGGCTCAGAGAAACGAGCCACTGGAGGTCACCCAGCCAGTTAGTGGCAGGGCCAAGAATCAGCCTCAGTTCCACTCCAAAGCTGGAGGTAAACACTGACTGCAGATCCATCCAGGTCCGCCCCTGAGTCCCACACAATCCGCCAGCATTTATGAAGTACCTCCAAGGCCTGCTCTATCCCAGGCACTGGGCTAGGAGCCCTCCCCTCCCCATGGACTTTTGTGCTCAAAGAAACTTCAAGATGAGTTGATCCGATCTGGCACCCCATTTAAAGAAAAGTAAACAGACCAGAGAGGTTAAGTGACTTGCCCAAGGTCACACAGCTAATTAGTACCAGACCAGACACACAGCCGAGGCTTCCTGTTCCCCCGCCCCCTTCCCTGGCCAGGGCGGCCCCTGGACTTGCTGCAGACATCTCCTGGGGAATTCTGCTCCAAAGACGGAGCTCTGTGACTGTGACGCCAGCAGGCAGGCTGGCAGTGATGGGCTGTGGCAGATCCGATGGACTTTTAAAAGTCTTTAGATAACAAGCTCCATTCCCGAGCTAGTCAAAATCTAAGACCCGTGCCACAGGTCTCTCTGTGTCCTGAACAAAGAAAAGTCACTTTGAAACTTAGGAGGAAACAATTTCCCAAGTGCCTGTGTATTAGATCAAGTTATCTTCCCCCCTCGTGTGGACTGTGGGAGTTTTGAAAAAAATATTTCCCATTAAACTTCAAAAATAAGTTCAAAGAGGAAAAAAAAGAAATGAGCCCTTCTGAGCGTGGCAAGATTTCCAAGCTGTCAGGAACGGGCTGCCCTCTGCTGGACAAAAGGGGCACGGCCACTTTATAATCAGAACCCTCTCACTCCCCCAGGTATCCTGGATCCAACATGGTAGTAGCTGTGCTTTTCACAAGTGGGTTTGCATTTTCTCCGTAACTAATGGCTACTCAGAAATCAGAAACGCGTTCAACGTGTCATCTGTGTTGTTCACCCACTCACTCATCTATCCATTCTCCCTGCCTCACATCTTTATGGAGCGGCTACTGTCTGTTGAGCAATGTCCCGGGATGTTCTACATAGCCAACGCATTCCAGAGGAGACCACAGACAATAAGCAACTTAAAAATTAACAGACAAAGCAAATTAACCAAAAAAAAAATCCAGGTGGCTATAAATGCTGTGAGAATAAATCACAGAGGCAGGGAAGGGGCAGTGGGGGTGAGGTGGGCAGGGAGGCCACACGGAGCACAGACGGAATGCAGGGAGGGATGGAGTCGCGTGGGCATGGGGGGGACAGCGCTCCTGGTAGAGGCAACAGCCAGGGCAAAGGCAGGGCCGATGGGGTGCGCTTGCCCGGACGGAGGAGAGAAAGGGGGCCAGTTGGCTGGGACTCAGGGATGAGGGAGAAGCAGGAGGACACACCGCGGATGGGGCCGTCCCCGCCGCCCTGCAAGGAATTGGAGCTGTGTCCAGCAAACACGCGAGAGAACCGGACCATGGACAGAGGAAGCGGGGGCTCTTTGCACTGAGGGACCCCCGAGGGCTGGACCTCAGAGGAGTGAGGGGCGAGAGCAGGGACTGCACACGCCACCTCCGGCGGGGAGTCCCAGAGCCTCCCGGGAAAGAGGAAACACACGACCTGAGATGCAGCCTCTCCCTCTGTCCCAGGGAAGTCGTGGCCTTGCTCACGGTTCGGGAGAACTAACTAGATTCTAAACCTTAGTAAGGGATCGGGGGCCGGTTTCGCTGTCGACTGCTTCCCACTGATTACCCGCATGGAAGTGGTCCTCGTGGGAAGCTAGAGCATCCACAGGCTGCCGAGCGCTGGAGGGAGGGTGGCTTCGCTGGAGGACACGTTCGGCAGCCCCGCCCACCCCCCATTGACCCCACCGCCCCCAGGCTGCAGGCCGGGCCCGCAGTGCTGAGCACAGGCCTCCGTGTCCCACACCCGGTTTCCTCTCGGGAAGGGGCCTTGCCTCCCTCCAGCTCAGGCCATGATGACGAATGGAGGACAGCTGACCCCTGGCCCCAGGGTCAGGCGCCCATGTGCCCCCAAGGCCAGGCAGCACCCGAGGGGCTCAGGCTGGAGCCCCACAGGCAGGCACTTGGTCCCTGTGAGGCGTGAGGGTAGGGCAGGGTTCCATCCTATTCCTGGGCCCCTCTGGAGCTGGCTTCGCTTACCGCAAAGGAAAGAGTGGCCCCGCCCGGAGGCATCTGCATTGCCAGGGAGCTGAGAGAAATGCAGACTCTCAGGCCCACCCACCCCCCGAATATGCCCACCTCACCGGGTCCTGTTGCTCCGGGCGGGTGAGACCAGCCTGTGCCCAGCCAGCTGCTCCCGGCTTCTGGCATCATCCGAAGCGAAGACTCACTTTCTCTCTCCACCAAGGCCAGTCCACGCAGGACACAGGAGCCAGCTCTAGGCTAGTGCCGGGTGCCCACCCCGGGACAGCTCCGGGACAGCCCTCTGCCCACCGTGCCGAGGCCACGAAACTCAAGTGCCAGGGTTCTCCTCCTGCCCTCCCACCACCAAGCTGCACCCTGGCCTTCCGGGCAGCTCCCAAAATGCCCCCGACGTCCCCTCCCACCAGGCGGCAGCGGGGCCACAGCTAGCTCACACCCACCAGCACTTTCCAGCAGGCCCCGAGAGGAAAGCGCTCCTCAGACACTGACATCTGAGTGTCTGGAAGGGAGAGGTGTCTTCACTGCCCCGGGGTCCAGGGCAGCTCCTGGGACAGCCGGGCACGAGGGGACCCTCCAGGCGGAAGCAGGGTTGTGGGAACGAGGCCGGAGCCCCCGAGGTGCAGCCTGGGACGCCAGGGCAGGAGGCGAGCAGCCCAGCCAGGTGGGCCGGGCCTGTGGTCAGCCAGTGGCTCAGGTGGAGACGGCTCCCCCTGGCTGAGCCCTCAGCACGCGCAGACACTTGCCATGGGGGTTTTCTGCCCTCAAACGAGTATTTAAAAGTTCAATATGGGAGGAAAATTAGTAATAAAAGCAAATGGTTCCCATATATCCACGGCTTAGACTCAACAATTATGATCTTTTTGCCGAATTTTCTGCTCAGCAGAAAGGCGGATAGATGTGATTGAACCATCGGATAGATGTGGTTGAACCATTTTAAAGTATCTCACAGACAGCAGGACACTTTCACCCTAAATACTGCGGCAGGCATCTCCAAAACCAGAAAGGCATCCTTCTGTGTGCTCACAACGCTATTAGCTCACCTATCAAAATTAGCAATACTGGGCTTCCCTGGTGGCACAGTGGTTGAGAGTCTGCCTGCCGATCCAGGGGACACGGGTTCGTGCCCCGGTCCGGGAAGATCCCACATGGAGCCTGCACATCCGGAGCCTGTGCTCCGCAGCGGGAGAGGCCACAACAGTGAGAGGCCCGCGTACCGCAAAAAAAATTAAAAAAATTAGCAATACTTTCCTGATATCGTCTGATACCCGGTCCACATCCAGATTTCTCCCGGTTGTCCCCAACGTGTCCTTCATGGCTAGCCTTTTAACCAGGACGCAGACAAGGACTGCACGTGGCGCTTGGCAGTCACGACGTCTTGTCGCTCTGGAGCGGTGTCCCCGCCCCTCCCGGTTTCACCGCTGCCGCCAGCCCCACTACTGTGGGCTGTTGAGGAGGCCAGGCTGTGGCTGCAGAGCGGCCCGTCTTCATCTTCTGGATGGGCCCAGCGCTCACAGCCGGGCCTGTCCTTCCTGGCAAGAAGGGGCCCTGTGACGCCCTCAGGGCGGCATCCACGGCACAGGCCAGCCGACCAGCACCAGCCTGGACACAGCTGCAGCCATGCAGGGACAAAGGACCCCGAGGGATACTGGCCGGAGCTGCCCAGACCCCTGCAACCGCAGCTCCCGATTGTGGGGGGGGCCCAGGGATGGGCTGCACAGGTGCCCCCCCCGGGGGTCTCGGCTGGGCAGAGCTGGAGGGAGATAGAGGCCGGGAGGCCCGGGCGCCGACGGGGCCGGAGGAAGGTGGGCCAGCAACATGCTGGACCCGGGCCTGTCCGTTCACCCGCTCCGCCCGGGGCATTTGCGGGCTATCCGAAGGGCACGCTCCACACCGTTCTCCATCAGTGCTGACTTCAGCTCGCCAGCATCGCCTCCTCCAGACCCCACCCTGTCCCCCACACTGTGAACTCCCCAGGGAGGGGCTTCTTGCCCCCTCCGCCCCACCCCCACGGCTTCTGCGGAGCCGAGCCCAACACCGGTACTTGGAAGATGCTCAGAAATGTTGAGACCGAGGGCATGGGTGAACAAGAAACAGAACAGCAGCAGCGACAGCTCACCCGCTCACCAGGCTGAGCCGGCCTCTGGTCTGAGCATATCGCCGTCCACGCTTCACAAGAGAGGAAACTGAGCCCTAGAGGGCAGTGACTGCCCCAGGTCCCCCAGCCAGTAGGGGGCGTAAGGTGGTTCACCTGCGCTCCGGGCGGCTCGCAGACCCAGACCGGGAGGAGGAAGGTGGGCACAATCCGTGTGGTGCTGGGGGCTGCGTGAGCACCGGGCCTGGGGCTGCAGAGACTCGCCCCCTCCCCCCGACCCAGGCGAGCTGACACCTAAAGGGAAACGTGAAAGGGGGCAGGTGACAGCCCAGGGCAGACAGGTGAGCAGTTGGCTGGGGAGGGACTGGAACAGAGAACAGGGTGCAGGGGCCTGGGGGGGAGTCTTAGCTCCGGGATGCCTTGTGCAGAGACCCATTCAATTTTGTTTGCTTGCTGTTGTTTAAACTCCTGCAAGGTAAGGAATTCCTGGCTTTGGGGGCTGGCAGAGATTGGGATTCAATTCATATGCCCTTAGGAAGATCCACAGGGAGCAAAGTGGAAACAGATGCGCCTGAGAGGTAGGCCGCGGCCAGATCCCACCCTCAGGAGCTCGCTAGAGAACTTGGGTGGGGTGGGCACACGAGGGTGTTATGCCTGTAGGTCTCCCTGCGGGGTCAAGCCCCACTGTGAGGGCTGGAGGCCCCAGGGTCTCCAGCAACAGGGGCCCAACCCTTGTCTGCAAGCCTGCGGGAACCTGGGTCCCTACCTGGAGTCACCATGGCATGCACTCGAGCGGGGTCTAACCCCCTAGAACGTGAGCCCCATGAAAAAACAGGCTGCCCCAGGGGTCACTGCTGGACAGTAGGAGCTGCCCACAGTAGGAGCTCAAAAACATGTGATGATTTGGCCAGAAGCTCGACATGGGGCAAAGGGAACTTGGCAACCGCCCAGACGACAAAGAACCAGGCCCCGTGTGAGACTTTGCACTAGGCCACCCTGCGTTGAGGGGTGCCGGCCCCTCCCCCTGCTGTGACTCCTAGCACCCGCCTCTCTCCCCCTCCCCTCCGTCCTCCTCACCCCCTTCCCTCTCTCTGTCTTCACCATCTCACCCTCCTGGACAGGCTGAGGCAGCACCTGTTACATGGCACATGGCCGAGGCTGGAGCCGTCTGCAAACGCACAAGGAGGGTCAGGCTGAGGGCAGGCGCGTAGGCAACGTTAATGAGAGCGGGAAGGGAGTCACAGAGGTGCAGCAGGAAGGAACGAGGGAATCTCAGTGGATGGGGAACGGAGGGACAAGGGAGAAACTCGCCCAGATTCACCGGCAAATTGGAGCAAAGTGCGCCCTGAATCCTGGCGGCTCCGTGTAGGTCACACTAGTCCCAGCCCCGATATTCCAGCAGTAGCGGTCAACCTACAAATAGGCAGCAGGTACCGCTGGCGCCCCAGCCGGGTGATGCCCCACCACTTTTAAGGTTTTGGTGTGTTCTTCCGCCAGCTTCTCTGTGTTTCTGCTTCTCCAGGCTTTCACCTGGGACTCTCTTCCGAGAACTGGCCAAGGGCTTCTGGAACCGCCTGACACAGTCCTCAGGGCAGCCCTTAGCCGCCGGCTTAGCGTATGGGACTAGGAAAGCAGCTCTGCAGTGTGGCTCACCCTCCAGAGCCCCCCCCCCCCCCCCCCCGCCGCCACGGGATCAGGCTGAGGCTGTGTCTTTGCCTTGAAGTCGCTGGTGGCCTTTTTCTTCTGTTTGCTTCACCCCTTCCTGGTTTCTCCCGGAGTCTATCTCTAGGGAACCCAATATATGACAGTCAGTTGATTACCTTCCCAATTAGCCTGTTTAGAGATCTTATAAATCAATGCAGCTGCTCGCCAGGGAGAAAGAATTCATATTTACATCAATTTGCATACAGCTCTGGATCCCCCAGAAGTCTACCCGCACCTGCCTTCCAGACCCTGAGCCCCAGGTTATGATCTGCTACCATAGTGTGTGTGTCCAGTGGAGGGTGGGGGCAAGACAGGGGTCCGCATTTGGATACCAGCCACCCGCCGGCACTTTGAGTGATCTGGGGCAATTCATCCCCCTCTCTCAGCTCAGTTTCCTTGCTGCAAAGTGGGTATAACAATACCACAATCGCAGGTTCTCATGGCGACTGGTTCTACTAATCTATATGCAGCGCTGAGCACAGCACCTGGCACCTGGTAAGCATACTATAAGTGCTGACACTATTATCGTTGTTATTTTACTGTAAGCTTCTGCAAATCCTTACTGACTTGCTTGTTATTAGAATAATTAAATGTGCCAAACCACTTAGAGGCTATTTGGAAGGTCTGATTCACTTCAAGGATCCAGATATTCAACATCATATGTAGTAGCTACTTTCTACATACAGTAGGCCACCTGCCCCAGGTCACACAGCCAGCAGGGGTGACGTGGGCTGCCTTGGGACCTGCCATGACATGGGAGACTCCCAGGGGCCACATACAGTGTTTGCCGCTTTTCTGGAAAGCCTTCTTGAGGGCCGGAAATCTGGATCTGTTGTCTTGACTGCCACGTCTTCTGCTGTTCATCAACCTTGGAAAGCAGCTGCTAAAATATCGTTTCCGCCTCGTGGGTTCCCATGCAAATCACTCCCGGAGCTGGGGAAAGTGCAGCGCTGTCAATAGTTCACAGCCTTCGCTCTTTCCTCTCCTTTCCAATTCAGGAACTGAGTCTAGTTCCTTTCTCCACAATGCGGGCAAGAGAGGAAGCAGTTTCTGCCCACCGCAGCCTGTGCAGGCAGAGACTTGGGTGGGCTGCTGGCTTCCTGCCTGCCCTTTGACCCCTGACACCCCCTGCCCATCCTCCACTAATGAATGGGCCGCCTCCAGACACAAGTTCCTGCTGCTTCTGCCAGGCAGCCCACCTGGATTTCACCCACTCACCAGACAAGAACAGGCAAGGGTGGCCAGGGTTGGCAGGGGGATCTCCTTTGAAACAAAATGATGAGCTTCACTCGCCAGTGACACAACCATCTGTCCCTCTCCTCAAGGCAGCCACCAACCACACTGGGGTCCCCAGAGCTCACAGGTAAAACATTTTTACATGGCCTTTCTATTGCACCACTAATGTCTGCTCAATGGAGAAACACCTAGCAGAACAGAGGAAATAAATCACCCACAATGATATCAATAAAATAAGAACAATAACCAGTAACTGTGAAGGACTTACTGGACCAGGCACTGTGTGATAGACTCTCTCTTTGTGTCCATCCACTGGCTAGATTCTAGTCTAACTCCCTGCCTGGTCCAGAGCTTGAGTAAGAAGCTGTCATCCGGAACTTCCCTGGAGGTCCAGTGATTAAGACTCCGCACTTCCAATGCAGGGGCACGGGTTCGATCCCTGTTCGGGGAACTAAGATCCCACATGCCACTGCAGCACGGCCAGAAAAAAAAAAAAAAAAAAAGCTGTCATCCGGCTTGTATGCCTCCAGGAGTAGGGAGCTCATTCCCTCGGGAAAGTTCTTCCACGTGATGAGATGAAACTGGACTCCTGCCCCTTTCTCCATGGGACCTTTGGAGCCAACCCCACAAAGCAAGCCTGGTTACAGCCCGTGACACACCTGAACATAGCTGGCCTTCCGCCTTCAGTTCCTTCGCCCTTTCTCTGGCTTCGTCCCCATCGCACCACCTCTCCCTAGACACTGAAGCCAACACTGACTGAAGGCGTCCTTTATGCCAGGAGCTGGGCCATCCTCTGAGTCTTCACAACAGCATGGCCACGTGGGCACTGTTCTCATCCCTGTGTCACAGGTGAGGACACCTGAGTGTCACAGAGGTAAGGTATGCACCCCCCCCCCCAAGGTGCACGGCCGGAGCCCAAACACCCTCTCAACCCTTAGCCCTCAGGCCGGAAGTACTTTCCATAAACCCGGAAGTGCGTTTCTGCAAAGCTGAGGAGTGCATCTGTGAACCCAGAAGTACTTTTCAAAGCCTGGGTGTTTCCATGAACCCTGAAGACGTGGGGATCTTCCAGAGCACCTATTAAAGGGCTGTGAGCCTGAGAAGACGGAGGGAGCGTCTTAGGAACTGATGCGGAATGTTCTCCATGACATCCGTGTGTGTGTCTGTGTGTGTGTGTGTGTGTGTGTGTGTGTGTGTGTGTGTCTGTCTGCGCCTGTGTGTGTCTGCCTGGAGACTGTTACAACTCATCTCCCGGGAGGGCACGGGGACCAGGAGGCAAGAAGGGAGGGGAGAGCTCCTTTTCACCCTCTGTCCTTTTTCACTGTTTGAAATTAGTTTTACCGTATGTAATTATTGCCTCTTTGAAATGATTTTTGTTTTGTTTGTTTTTTGCGGTATGCGGGCCTCTCACTGCTATGGCCTCTCCCGTTGCGGAGCACAGGCTGTGGACACGCAGGCTCAGCGGCCATGGCTCACGGGCCCAGCCGCTCTGCGGCATGTGGGATCTTCCCGGACCGGGGCATGAACCCGTGTCCCTTGCATCGGCAGGCGGACTGTCAACCACTGCGCCACCAGGGAAGCCCTCTTTGAAACGTTTTTTAAAATGGAAAGATTCGAACTCCTGGAGGGGAGAGACCACGGAATAGTCCTCTGTGCCCCCACCGGAGAGGGAGGGGGGTCTAATATCTGTTTGAAAGGAGAGGGGTGGAGGGGAAGGAGAATAGCCTTTTGGAAAATTTTAGCCAAATTTTATCACATAGCAGGCATCACGTGTTGTGTAGGGAGAGCACTGGAATGAGCTAGAAAAGGGCCAGAGACCTGTTTTTGTAGCTTCTTTCCTGGTGTGGCCAGCCCTGTAGCGATACAGTGGACATATAACTTACCAAAGTCATTACCTGTCTTGCTGACCATGGCAACCATTTCTCAGACACCAGCAGGAAAGATGAGGAAAGTTTCTAATTTGGGGTGTGCTCTGGCCCTTGGCCACCAGCTTCACCCCCAGCCCCAGGCCAGGTCCCTGGGCAATGCCCCAGCTAACGCTGCTTCGGGAATGACCTGGACCAGAGGTGTTTGCTCGGGAGTGTGGCTCCAGGCCTGGCCTGCCTCCCAGCCCTTCCAGGCAAAGGGCCTCCCACCGGCAGGCCTCCCTGAGCGCCAGACGGAGAAAAAAAAAACACTCCTGGCGGCTCAAACATTTCTCCCGGCAGGTGCCAGGTCCCTCCCCCGCACACCTCCACTCACACGCCCCCTAGAAGAGCAGATTCTGCAGGTTTTCCTCAGTTCTTGTCTCTGATAGAACTAAGGTGGGAAGCCAACAGGAAAGAGGCTGGCTGGCTCCTGGAATTCGTCCTCAAGGGCATCTCACACTCTGATGAAGGAAATACAGATCCCTACAATGATGGGGTCCTGGGATGTGGGGTGGTACTCATCAACCGCCTTAACAATGTCCCTATCTTTAACCCAGCCGCCTCCACTGCTCGGAATTCAACCAAGGAAGCCATTTGACGAGCAAAGAGACATAACTCTGGGGACGTTTAGCCCAGCATGGTTTTGATAGCAAACAATGGGAAACAGCCTAAGTGTCCCACAGGCAGGGCCAGGTGATATAAGTGAGGATATAGTCATAGGAGGCAATTCTGCCACTCGCATTAAAAGTGCAGGTATAGGAATGCTTTTGTGGATGTGGAAATATGTTTTCAAGATGTTGTTAAACGGAAAAAGGAAGTTACAAAATAGTAAATGTAACATGACTCTGATTTTGTAAAACACTACGTATACATGACCTATGTACGAAGAAAATGTCTGCAATGTCATTGGGGCTATAGGCCAAAATACTTACACGATTATTTCCAAAGGGTAGGATTACAGGTGATGTGTTTTGTTTTTGTTTTTCAATTTCAGTTAATCTGTGCATTCTAATTGTTTGTGAAATGATAGCTATTCTTGAACTTTTTAAAGGTAGCATTTGTGTACAATGGAAAGCACTCATTTTAAGTGTATGTTTCCACAGATTTCGAAAAATTCATGCCATCCATGTAAATACCACCGCAAACAAGATATGGAACATCCCATCATCACCCAAAACAATTTCCCTTGAGCCCCTCTTCAGGCAGTCCTTGCCCCCTCCCCCAATCCTGGCTCCAAACAACCATTGATCTGCTTTCGGTTGCTAAATTAGATTTGTCTTTTCTGGAGTTTCATGTAAGGGGAATCATACTGTATGTTCTCTTCTGTGTACGCCCTCTTTCACTCAGCATAATATTTTTGAGATTCACCCACATGTATCATTCGGGGTTTTTTCCCGTTTTAAAGCTGAGTAGTGTTCCACTGTATGGACTTGCCGTACTTTATGTATCCATTTACCTCCTCGTGGGCATGAAGATTGTTTCCAGTTTGGGGTCACAATTACAAAGTGATTGTGAGCATTGCTGTTTAAGTATTTCTGTGGTCCTCTGTTTCCATTTCTCTTGGGGGGAAAATGCATAGGAGTGGAATTATTGGGTCACGTGGTAAATGTAAACTTGGTTCTATAAGAAATTATGAAACTGTTTTCCACAGTTACTATATAATTGCACACGCCCATCAGCAACAGAAGTTCTAGTTGTTCCAATCTTTGCCAGTGGTTGGTATTATTAGCTATCTTAATGGGTGTGTATCTCATTGTGGTTTTAATTTGCATTTCCCTGATGACTAGTGAGGCTGAACATCTTTATTGTGTTTATCGACCTTTCATATATCGTTTTGTGTGCCAGTACTTTCACACACCTCTAATAATTCTTCCTTTTTTCGTGGTGCTGTTGGCTTATTATTCAGCGTAACAGGTTTTTGGTTTGGGTTCGTTTTTTAATATTACTGGATACAAGTTCCTTCATTAAATATATACATTGTGAATATTTTCTCCCAGTCAGTGATTGGCGTAGGCTTTTTTGTTTTCTGAAGAACACAAGTTTAAAATTTTGATTAAGTTCACTTATCAGTGTTTTTCTTTTATGGTTTATGCTTTTTGTGCCTTATCTAAGAAATCTTTGACTGTCCCAAGGTTATAAAGGTATTCTCTTTTCTTCTTGAAGTTTTATAGTTTTGGCTTTTATACGTAGGTCGATGATCCATTTCAACTTAATTTCATAAATGGTATGAGACACTGTTCAAGGTACTCTTTTTGTCCATAGTCTGCATTGTACAGAGTGGTAGCCACTGGCCACAGGTAGCTCTTGTGCCCTGAAGATGAGGCTAGCCTGGATTGAGATGTGTTGTAAGCATAAAACATACACCAGATTTCGAAGACTTGGGACCAAAAAAAAAAGTAAAGTGTCAATGTTGAAATGACGCGGTTTTGGATATATTGGGTTAAGTTATATATATATATTTAGTAGATGTTTATTGGAGTATAATTGCTTCACAATACTGTGTTAGTTTCTGCTGTACAACAAAGTGAGTCAGCTGTACATATACATATGTCCTCACATCCCTTCCCTCTTGAGCCTCCCTCCCACCCTCCCTATCCCACCCCTCTAGGTCATCACAAAGCACCGAGCTGATCTCCCTGTGCTATGTGGCTGCTTCCCACCAGTCAACTATTTCACATGCGGTAGTGTATGTATGTTGATGCTACTCTGGCTCTGCCCCAGCTTTGTCCTCCCACACCATGTCCTCAAGTCCATTCTCTTATGTCTACCTCTTTATTCCTGCCCTGCAACTAGGTTCATCAGTACCTTTTTTTTTTTTTAGATTCCATATATATGCGTTAGCATACAGTATTTGTTTTTCTCTTTCTGACTTACTTCACTCTGTATGACAGACTCTAGTTCCATCCACTTCACTACAAATAACTCAATTTCATTTCTTTTTATGGCTGAGTAATATTCCATTGTATGTATGTGCCACATCTTCTTTATCCATTCATCTGTCAATGGACATTTATGTTGGGTCCGTGTCCTGGCTATTGTAAATAATGCTGCAATGAACATTGTGGTACATGTCTCTTTGAATTATGGTTTTCTCAGGATATGTGCCCAGTAGTGGGATTGCTGGGTCGTATGGTAGTTCTAGTTTTAGTTTTTTAAGGAACCTCCATACTGTTCTCCACAGTGGCTGTATCAATGTACATTCCCACCAACAGTGCAGGAGGGTTCCCTTTCACCACACCCTTTCCAGCATTTATTGTTTCTAGATTTTTTGATAATGTCCATTCTCCCCAGCATGAGGTGATACCTCACTGTAGTTTTGATCTGCATTTCTCTAATAATTAGTGATGTTGAGCATCTTTTCATGTGCCCCTTGGCCATCTGTATGTCTTCCTTGGTGAAATGTCTATTTAGGTCTTCTGCCCATTTTTTAACTGGACTGTTTGGTTTTTTTGATATTGAACTCCATGAGCTGTTTGTATATTTTGGAGAGTAATCCTTTGTCTGGTGTTTCATTTGCAAATATTTTCTCCTGCTCTGAGGGTTGTCTTTTTGTCTTGTTTATGGTTTCCTTTGCTGTTCAAAAGCCTTTAATTAAGTCCCATTTGTTTATTTTTGTTTTTATTTCCATTACTCTAGGAGGTGGGTCAAAAAAATCTTGCTGTGGTCTATGTCAAAGAGTGTTTTTCCTATGTTTTCCTTTAAGAGTTTTATAGTGTCTGGTCTTATATTTAAGATTTAATCCATGTTTATTTCTGTATATGGTGTTAGGGAGTGTTCCAATTTCATTCTTTTACACGTAGCTGTCCAATTTTCCCAGCACCACTTATTGAAGAGGCTGTCTTTTCTCCATTGTATGTTCTTGCCTCCTTTGTCATAAATTAGGTGCCCATATGTGTGTAGGTTTATCTCTGGGCATTCTATCCTGTTCCGTTGATCTATATTTCTGTTTTTGTGCCAGTACCATACTGTCTTGATTACTGTAGCTTTGTGGTATAGTTTGAAGTCAGGGAGCCTGATTCCTCCAGCTCTGTTTTTCTTTCTCAAGATTGCTCTGGCTACTCAAGGTCTTTTGTGTTTCCATACGAATTGTAAAATGTTTTGTTCTAATTCTGTGAAGAATGCCATTGGTAGTTTGATAGGGATTGCATTGAATCTGTAGATTGCTTTGGGTAGTCATTTTCACAATATTGATTCTTCCAATTCAAGAAGATGGCATATTTCTTCATCTGTTTATGTCATCTTTGATTTCTTTCATCAGTGTTTTATAGTTTTATAGTTTTCTGAGTACAAGTCTTTCTCCTCCTTAGGCAGGTTTGTTCCTAGGTATTTTATTCTTTTTGTTGCAGTGATAAATGGGAGTGTTTCCTTAATTTCTCTTTCTGATTTTTCATTGTTGGTGTATAGGAATGCCAGAGATTTCTGTGCATTAATTTTGTATCCTGCAACCTTACCAAATTCATTGATTAGTTTTAGTAGTTTTCTGTGGCATCTTTAGGATTTTCTATGTATAGTATCATGTCATTGGCAAACAGTGACAGTTTTAATTCTTCTTTTCCAATTTGTATTTCTTTTTCTTCTATGATTGCTGTGGTTAAGACGTCCAAAACTATGTT
This sequence comes from Phocoena phocoena, assembly GCF_963924675.1. NCBI lineage: Eukaryota > Metazoa > Chordata > Mammalia > Artiodactyla > Phocoenidae > Phocoena > Phocoena phocoena. The sequence continues at coordinate 56,479,764 of NC_089238.1, read as the reverse complement.
GAATAATAGTGGTGAGAGTAGACATCCTTGTCTTGTTCCTGATCTTAGAGGAAACGCTTTCAATTTTTCACCATTGAGAATGATGTTTGCTTTGGATTTGTCATATATGGGCTTTATTGTGTTGAGGTAGGTTCCCTCTATGCCCACTTTCTGGAGATTTTTTATCATAAATATGTGTTGAATCTTGTCAAAAGTTTTTTCTGCATCTATTGAGATGATATTATTTTTATTCTTCAGTTTGTTAATATGGTGTATCACACTGATTGATTTGTGTATATTGAAGAATCCTTGCATCCCTGGGATAAATCCCACTTGATCATGGTGTATGATCCTTTTCATGTGTTGTTGGATTGTGTTTGCTAGTATTTTGTTGAGGATTTTTGCATCTCAATATTCATCAGTTGGTATTAGTCGGTAATTTTCTTTTTTTGTAGTATCTCTGTCTGGTTTTAGTATCAGGGTGTTGGTGGCCTCATAGAATGAGTTTGGGAGTGTTCCTTCCTCTGCAATTTTTTGGAATAGTTTGAGAAGGATGGGTGTTAGTTCTTCTCTGAATGTTTGATAGAATTCACCTGTGAAGCCATCTGGTCCTGGACTTCGGTTTGTTGGAAGATTTTTAATCACAGTTTCAATTTCATTACTTGTGATTGGTCTGTTCATATTTTCTATTTCTTCCTGGTTCAGTCTTGGAAGGTTTTACCTGAATTCCAAGAATTGTCCATTTCTTCCAGGTTGTCCATTTTATTGGCATAGAGTTGCTTGTAGTAGTCTTTTATGATGCTTTGTATTTCTAGGGTGTCCGTTGTAACTTCTCCTTTTTCATTTCTAATTTTATGATTTGAGTCCTCTCCCTCTTTTTCTTGATGCATCTGGCTAAAGGTTTATCAATTTTGTTTATCTTCTCAAAGAGCAATCTTTTAGTTTTATTGATCTTTGCTATTGTTTTCTTTGTTTCTATTTCATTTATTTCTGCTCTGATCTTTATGATTTCTTTCCTTCTACTAACTTTAGGTTTTGTTTGTTCTTCTTTCTCTAGTTCCTTTAGGTGTAAGGTTAGATTGTTTATTTGAGATTTTTCTTGTTTCTTGAGGTAGGATTGTATTGCTATAAACTTCCCTCTTAGAACTGCTTTTGCTGCATCCCATAGGTTTTGGATCATCGTGTTTTCATCGTCATTTGTCTCTAGGTATTCTTTGATTTCTTCAGTGATCTCTTGGTTATTTAGTAACATATTGTGTAGCCTCCATGTGTTTGTGTTTTTTACATTTTTTTCCGCTGTAATCGATTTCTAATCTGGTAGCATTGTGGTTGGAAAAGATGTTTGATATGATTTCAGTTTTCTTAAATTTACTGAGGCTTGACTTGTGACCCAGGATGTGATCTATCCTGGAGAATGTTCCGTGAACACTTGAGAAGAAAGTGTAATCTGCTGTTTCCAGGTGGAATGTCTTATAAATATCAATTAGATCTATCTGGTCTATTGTGTCACTTAAAGCTTGTGTTTCCTTATTAATTTCCTGTCTGGATGATCTGTCCACTGGTGTAACTGAGGTGTTAAAGTCCCCCACTATTATTGTGTTACTGTTGATTTCCTCTTTTATAGCTGTTAGCAGTCGCCTTATGTCTTGAGGTGCTCTTATGTTGGGTGCACATATATTTATAATTGTTATATCTTCTGCTTGGATTGACCCCTTGATCATTATGTAGTGTCCTTCCTTGTCTCTTGTAACATTTTTTATTTTAAACTCTATTTTATCTGATATGAGTATTGCTACTCCAGCTTTATTTTGATTTCCATTTGCATGGAAAATCTTTTTTCATCCCCTCATTTTCAGTCTGTGTTTATCCCTAGGTCTGAAATGGGTCTCTTGTAGACAGCATATATATGGGTCTTGTTTTTGTATCCATTCAGCCAGTCTGTGTCTTTTGGTTGGGGCATTTAATCCATTTACATTCAAGGTTATTATCGATATGTATGTTCCTATTCCCATTTTCTTAATTGTTTTGGGTTTGTTTTTGTCTTTTTCTTCTCTTGTGTTTCCCGCTTAGAGAAGATTCTGTAGCATTTGTTGTAAAGCTGGTTTGGTGGTGCTGAATTCTCTTAGCTTTTGCTTGTCTGAAAAGCTTTTGACTTCTCCATCAAATCTGAATGAGATCCTTGCTGGATAGAGCAATCTTGGATGTAGGTTTTTCTCTTCCATCGCTTTAAGTATATCCTGCCACTCCTTTCTGGCCTGCAGAGTTTCCACTGAAAAATCAACTGATAACCTTATGGGGATTCCTTTGTACATTATCTGTTGTTTTTCCCTTGCTGCTTTTAATATTTTTTCTTTGAATTTAATTTTTGTTAGTTTGATTAATATGTGTCTTGGTGTGTTTTTCCTAGGGTTTATCCTGTATGGGACTCCCTGTGCTTCCTGGACTTGGGTGACTATTTCCTTTCCCATATTAAGGACGTTTTCAACTATAATCTCTTCAAATATTTTCTCAGACCCTTTCTTTTTCTCTTCTTCTTCTGGGACCCCTATAATTTGAATGTTGTTGCGTTTAGTGTTGTCCCAGAGGTCTCTGAGATTGTCTTCAATTCTTTTCATTCTTTTATCTTTATTCTGCCCCTCGGCAGTTATTTCCACCATTTTGTCTTCCAGCTCACTTATTCGTTCTTTTGTCTCAGTTATTCTGTTATTGATTCCTTCTAGTGTATTTTTCATTTCAGTTATTGTGTTGTTCATCTCTGTTTGTTTGTTCTTTAGTTCTTCTAGATCTTTGTTAAACATTTCTTGTATTTTCTCAATCCGTGCCTCCATTCTATTTCCGAGATTCTGGATCATCTTTACTATCGTTACTCTGAATTCTTTTTCAGGTAGACTGCCTATTTCCTCTTTATTTATTTGGTCTTGTAGGTTTTTACCTTGCTCCTTCATCAGTGGCATATTTTTTTACTGTCTCTTTTTTTTTTTTTTTAATGAGTGGGATTGTGTTCCTGTCTTACTGGTTGTTTGGCCTGAGGCTTCCAACACTGGAGTTTGTAGGCTATTGGGTAGGGATTGATCTTGGTGCTGAGATGAGGACCTCTGTGAGACCTCACTCCGATGAGTATTCCCTGGGGTCTGAGGTTCTCTGTTAGTCCAGTGGTTCCGACACACAGCTCCCACTGCAGGAGCTTTGGCCCAACCCCGGGCTCATGAACCAAGATCCCGCAAGCCGCGTGGGGTGGCAAAAAAAAAAATAAAAGCACAATAACAAAGTAAAAAATAAAATTAGACTAGGAAACTAACAGATATGTTAGGAAGAATATAAAAATAAAAATACAGATGAATCAACAACCACAAGGCACATCGCTACCACAGTAGTAAAAAAGAGTAAGAGGGAAAAGAAAAAAAAAAAGGTGGGGGGTAAGGCCTTGGCTGTGGAGGATGGGGCCTAAGCAAGGGTGAGGTTTGGGTGGTGGGCGGGGCCAATGCTCAGGACCCACAGGACCGGAAAAGGCCCTGGGGGCTGTGGGAGGTGGGGCTTAGGCTCAAGGAACAGACGGGGCCCAGGCGTGCCCCCCAGCCCTGGTCTCAGAGGGTGGGGACCTCATCTGGGAGCCCAGCAGGCTCCCAGGGCCGAGTGGGCGGGGCAAACGCCCTCCTCTCCCTCCTGCTCCTCTGGTCTGGGAGGGCCCCTCCCGCCTGCCTCTCCTGGTCTCCCCTGCCTCGGGGGTGCTTATCCTGTCTGGCCTCCACTTCTCCTCCCCGCTCAGTTCCCCCACGTCCTACTGGTTCACTTTGGGGTTCCTCCCATCTCCTTGGGCGTCAGAGTCCCCCCCAGCGGTGGCAGGAGCCCTATTTGTGGGGAGATGCTAACTCCAAGTCTTCCCACACCGCCATCTTGACTCCGCCTCTAAAATATTAACATTAATTTCCCTTATTTCCTTTTACTTTTTTAACGTGACCACCAGGAACTTAAAATTACCTATTTAGCTTGCATTATATTTCTGATGGGAAGCAGTGGTCCATATGGATATCCATTCCAGCACAGGTTCTTGAAAACGCCATCCTTTCCTTGATTTTCATTGGCACCGTTGTCGAGAATCAGCTGACCACATGGATGCAGATCAGTGAGTGGGCTCTCTTCTGTTCCATTGATCTATAAGCGTCCTTGTGCCAATCCCACACTGTCCCAAGTACTGTAGCTTTTTTTAAAATATATATAAATTTATTTATTTGTTTATTTTTGGCTGCATTGGGTCTTTGTTGCTGCACGCGGGCTTTCTCTAGTTGCGGCGAGCAGGGGCTACTCTTCGTTGCGGTGCATGGGCTTCTCATTGCGGTGGCTTCTCTTGTCGCGGAGCACGGGCTCTAGGCGCGCAGGCTTCAGTAGTTGTGGCACACAGGCTCTAGGCGTGCAGGCTCAGTAGTTGCGGCGCACGGGCTTAGTTGCTCCGCGGCATGTGGTATCTTCCCGGACCAGGGCTCAAACGCGTGTCCCCTGCGTTGGCAGGTGAATTCTTAACCACTGCACCACCAGGGAAGTCCCACTGTAGCTTTATAGTAAGGTTTGAAATCAGGTCAGATACTCTCTCCTATTTCATCCTTGTTTTCCAAAATTGTTTTTCTTATCTTAAGCTCTTTCCATTTCTGTGTAAGTTTTAGAGTTGGCTTGTCAGTTTCTTTCTTTATGTCTTTCTTTCTTTCTTTAGCCCGTTGGAATTTTATTAAGATTGCATTAAATCTATAGATCCATTTGGGGAAAATTGTCTTCTAAATACAGTGGCTCTTTTGATCCACAAACATGGCTTATCACTCTATGTAGGTCTTCCTTAATTTCTCTTAGCAATACTTTATGGTGTAATTTGTTCTTAAATATGTTATGGGTTTGATATTATTTTAAATGGTACTTTAAAATTTTTATCTTCCAATTATCAATTGCTACTATGTAGAAACACAACTAAATGTATTTTGGTAAAGTGACCTAGTATATTGCTAGCTTACTGCATTCACTTAATACTTCAAGTAGCTTTTTGCAGACTCCTTAGGATCTTGTGTGTATACGCTGATGCCATCTATGAAGACAGCCATTTTCCTTCCTTGTTTCCAATCAACCTTTCTTCTGTTGCCTTCTCATATTAGCTAGAAGCCCCAGGACAAAGTGCAATATACATGGTCACAGTGGGTATCTTTTCCTTACTCCTGACCTCAGGGGGAATGTTCAGTCTTTACTATTAAGTATGATGTCAACTGTAGGTTTTTCATGTAGTCATGAACCTTTATCAGGCTGAGGAAGATTTCCTCTATCCCTAGTTGGCTGAGAGCTTTTATTATGAATTGGTTCCGAATTTTTGAAGTGCTTTTTTCTGGGTATATCAAATTAGCCATATGGTTTTTCTCCCTTATTCTGTTAATGTGGTTATTTTCATATGTTTAACCAACCTTGCATTCCTGGAATAAACTACGTGATCATAGTATCATAGATCAGAGATGTGCTAGGCCCATCGCAGACACTGGACACTCTTCTATGGGCTGGTTAACGCTGGATCCCGGCCCTGATCCTTTCACCTGAGAGCCCAGGAGGTCGGGCATCCGTGAAGGGCAGGAGTCCACGAGCCAGGTCAGAGCTGGGGTTGCTCTCCGCACATCTCGCCGCAGAGTCCTTCTGCTCTCTAGGCTGGCCACACTCCCAGTGCTATCAGAGCCACATTGTGGGGAGAAAGACTGAGCGCCTACGCTTTTGAGAACCTCTGTGGGGCAGCCCCGTCCAGACATCACTGGGACCAAAATGGTTCGGCTGTCCCCATTGCTTTACCCTCAGTTTCCACCATTAGTTCAAAGGGCGCTTCATGGGACGCTCACACCTTCTATACAAGTGGGTGGTCCAATGCCGATTTGCCAAAACCCTCACGCAGTGGGGTATCTGGTCAATTATGCTTCGAGGTAATTCAGAGGCAGAGAGGCACCTTGATGCTTCAAGCCACTTCCAAGGTCAACCTCCCGGCAGCCTACGCAGCCCTGCAGAGAAAGGCGCCTTTGTAGGGCCGAGACCATGAGGTCGCACCAGTCCAGCCTGACCACAGGAGCTCCAGCCCTGTGCCTGTCATCAGGTTCACTTAATCCCCAGAAAACATCACAGTCTGAAGCGTCCTCGGCAGGACTGAGGACAGAAAGCGTGATTTATTGCCGTGGAAGCACGTCCTTGTGTATTTCCAAACCGCCTTAGGGAGCAATTCCTCACCATGTCAGCAGCTGGCTCAGGAGAGGTGGGAAGGGGGGAGTGTGAGGAAGAGAGACGTGAGACAGCGCATGCGCGCCCGTGTCTGGGCACCCTCCCCAGGACTGCTGCTGACCACCTCGGCTCAGGAAGACATCTGGCCTCAAAGTCCTTGGGAGGGGGCTCCGAGGACCCTGGTGTGACCGGGCCCATGGGCTCAGGGGAGCAGCCCCGGCTCTTCTGCACTTCCTGCCCTCCTGGCCCAGCTGCCCCAGTTTTATTAGAACCAGTTGCAGATGAGTTTCCTAGAAACAAAGGGGCTGATCTCAGTGGCCTCCCCCTGTGCAGAGGAAATGCCAGCGCAAGAGCCTCGGCCGTGGGCTCAGAGCCTTTCCAACACCGCTTCCTGGGTCCTCACAGCCACCCAGGAAGTCACTGGGGGATCTCCTTTGTCCCTGTACAGGAGGGAAAACCGAGGCACAGAGAGGCTGGGTGCCGGGCCCAAGGTCCTAGAGCTGGACCTGAACTGGTGCCCTTCAGGCCCTCCGTGGCGTTGCCATTGGCATCAGCAAGCCCAGCCTGCCCCCGAGATCTGCAAGCTTGGTTTCCTGTCCCACGTTCTGCCCGGAGGGAAGAAGAGCCCCACAGATACTACAGACCCGTCCCCTGTGCCCCTCTGGCCCTGGGATTCCTCTACGAGGGGACAGTGACACGTAAGAGCCTTCACCTGCCGCCGATTCCTCACCTTTCCAGGTGGGGCAGGTCCCCCTCGGGAACAGTCGTTGAACGTCAACATTTGCTCAGGACTCCCTCCCTGCCGGGCGCTGTACTGCCAGCTTCCCGGGCTTTATCTCATTCGGTCCTAAGAGCTCTTATTCTCAGACGGAGGACAGGGGACCTGAGCTGCAGTAGGCACAGCCAGGACTGAGGCTGGTCGTCCTGGCTGGCGTGGAGGCCCTGGCCTCCCACGAGGAGTGTGGACGCCTCCCCCATAATGGCACATGGTACCAAAAACTGGTCAGTGACGTCTTGGTAAGGCCTCAGCGTAGCCAGATTCTCCCATGGTGCTGAAGGCTCCAGAGCAAGAGTCCCAAGAAAAACTGGCAAGAGCCACACGGCCTTTTCCAGCCCAGACCCCAAGTCACCCAGCGTCAGTTCTGCTGTGCTCTTTTCTCCGAGGCAGCCAGTAGCCAGCCCAGGTTCAAGGGGAGGAGACAGATTCACCTCCACATGGGAGGAGGGTCAGAGAAGGTGTGGACATGTTTTAAATCCACTGCAGATGATCACTACTAACATCTCCATTCTACAGATGAGATAACTGAGGCACAGAGAGGTTAAGTGAGCGGCCCAGGGTCACACAGCTGGTCAGTGGAGAACTTAGGAGTTGGACCCAAGAGAGTCTGTGCTCTTGACCACCTCACTGTGCTACAGTGTTAGGGGTTCATGTTTTCCTGATATTCCTGCCTGGGTCCCAGGCCAAAATCCTAGGTCTAATTAGCGCCATACATTGAATCCTCAATTTCTGGTCCACCAATATTTCCCAAGCTCCCCTGTGCCCCAGGCCCTGCGTTAACCCGTGGTGACACTAATGAGGACACAGTCCCTGCCGTCGGGGAGCTCCTGGCCAGGCAGGGAGACGGACTCATCCCCATCTAACTGCTGCCCACGCAGCTGGCTTCACAGGCCGGAGAGGGGTGGGACACTGATGCCTGGGGATCTGATGGGGCTTCTCTGAGGACACGTGGCATCGATGGGCTTAGAGCAGGCTTCCTGAGCCTCAGCCCGGTTGAGACTGTCCTGTGCATTATAGGATGTTGAGTGGCATCCCTAGCTTTGACCTGTAACACACACTGTCAATTTATGACAACCAGAAATAGCGCCAGATACTGCCAGATGTCCCCTGGGAACAAAATTATTCCTAGTTGAGTACCACTGGCTGTGGAGAAGGAGCGGGATTTTTTCCAGGTGGAGAATAAAGAAAGGGCATTCTGGGACTTCCCTGGTGGCGCAGTGGTTAAGAATCCGCCTGCCAATGCAGGGGACACGGGTTCGATCCCAGGTCTGGGTAGATCCCACATGTCGCGGAGCAACTAAGCCTGTGCGCCACAACTACTGAGCCTGCGCTCTAGAGCCCGCGACACAACTACTGAGCCCATGTGCCACAGCTACTGAGCCTGAGCTCTAGAACCGGCGAGCCACAACTACTGAGCCCACGTGCCACGACTACTGAGCCTGAGCTCTAGAACCGGCGAGCCACAACTACTGAAGCCCACGCGCCTAGAGCCCGTGCTCCGGAACAATGAGAAGCCCGCGCACCGCGACAAAGAGGAGCCCCCGCTCGCCGCAGCTAGAGGAAGCCCGTGTGCAGCAACGAAGACCCAACGCAGCCAAAAATAAATTAATTAATTTTTTTAATTAAAAAAAAAGGACATTCCAGGTGGAAGAAACGAAATAAACTAAATACAGGCAGTTTCAAGGTGAGGCTGAAAGGTAGGGTGCATCACAAGATATGAAACCAGAAAGGCGAGATTAAGCTAGACTGGGAGAGCCTTGGATATCTTGTTAGGAAATTCGGACTCTATCTTGTAGGCAATGGGGAGCCATGGAAGGTTATTAAGTAAAGGAGTGGCATGGTAAACCTTGCTATTTAAAAAGATCACTCCGTTAGTGATGTGCAGGCTACTGTAATGGTCCGAGGCAGAGAAGACATGCACGTACAAAGTAGGAATGTCACCATATAGCAATGTCACCAGGCAAGACCAGTGAACTTGGAGGAGGAAGGTGTAGAAGGCAGAGATGGTTGAGGGAAGTTCCAGGCCATTGGATGCTTTGCCTTGAAGGGGTGGCCAGGAGGGAAGGGGTGCTCCTTGCTTTTGAAGAGGTGCGTAACCAGTGGGGCAGGGCTCCAGGTCCACCTGGCTGCAGTGGAGGGCCTCTCCTCTCAGAAGCCAAGCTACAGGACCTGGGCTTGGTCTGGAGCCGCCTGCTGGGGAAGGACATTCTCACACAGGGGTTCGGAGGATGGTGTGTAAGACAGATCGTGTATGCATGTGCACATCCACTGCCATGGTGTCACTGGGGGTAGAACCCCAGGATGAAGCCCCCCAGCCCCCATGTCCTTACAGCTGTCTAGCCCAAAGGACCTTGCAGTTGCCCAGAGAACAGGCCAAGGGCTGCCGTGCCCAAGTGTCACCCCATCAGCCAGAACAAAGCCAGCAGTTTTCTCAGAGCAGGTGTAAATCCCAAAAGGAGACACCTAATTTAACGTGACCAAAAAAGAATTTGGGTGAACCCTGGTATTGCAAAAGCAGGGTCTGGGGGTGTCTTTGTGCAGACCCCTCCACCGTCCCGTCGTGTGCGTCCTCGTGTCTCATCTCACCGGCCCCACGAGGTCTGGGAGGTCCCGTGGCACACGCCAGAGAACGGGGCTGGGGCCGCTTCACTGCTGCCTGCTCTACATACCTAGCTCTGCGCCTGGCACGGAATTGATGCTCAGAGAATATGCATGAGTCCCAGCGCCGCTTTGCCCATTAGACGACTTCTGGAACCACCCCATAAAGACGCCTTAAAAAGACCAGCGTCTTATGCAAAGCACAATTTTATCCAAAGAGAGAAGCCTGGGCCTTTTTTAATCTGACCATCGGAGATCCAGCCAGGCCTGAGAGTTTGGAGAAACATGCCCCAACAGAAGGTAGACGTATGAAGGACATACAGGTGAACTGGGCAGGGCGCTTCCAGCTGCGGACACCCCGGGTGCCGGCCCACGACTGACCGTCTCACGGACAAATACCTGCTGATCGCATTTTTGCTGCCATTTTTCCCCCGAGCCTAACCGCTCCGATGGGTAATGTTTAACGACATCTAGGAAGCGGTGGGTGACACTTACAGAGCTGTTCCTGCAGCCAGCCTCTTGGCTAAGGCCACGGGTCTCATTTGAGCCCCGCTGCCATCCCCTGAGGTCATTGCCTCATTTCACAGACAGGTGATGGAGGGCGTGAGATTCAGGCGCCGGCAAGGACTGGAGCCCATGTCCCGAATGCTGTGTTCTGCTGTCTCGGGAGCTCATGCGGCGGGTGGCGGGGCGGGGCGGGGCGCGGAGAGGGGAGCGTGGTTCCCAGCACGGAGCCTGGTGCGTGGGGAGGGGGGTGGAGTTCACAGCATCACTCCCCCATGACTGGGCTGCAGCCCCCTCTGCCTGCACACTTGGGTGTAGTGGAGCATTGTATGCCCTCATTATCCCCATTTTACAGATGGGGGCACCAAGGCACAGAGAGGTTACACGTCGCATCCAAGGTCACCCAGCTGATAAGCGGCAAAGCTGGGAACGGCTGCCCTGAACTAGGAAACCACACAGACTCTCACATCGTTTGTATTCGGTAAACCTGTGCTGTGCGAACAAGAAGTACATGAACAGAGTGTAATGACCACACTCACTGCCCAGCTGTGATGACCACAGCCACCGTCGTTATTCCCAGCACAGGCCGTCGTGGGGCCTGCAGCTCAGTCGGCTGCGGGGATGGGGGACAGCAGTGCTGCCTGCCTGGCCAGGGTGGGCTGGGGTCGTTGCTGTGGGCCCAGTGGTCATTGTGTGGGCCCAGTGGTCATTGCTGTGGGCCCAGTAGTCATTGTATTGGCCCAGTGGTCATTGCTATGAGCCCGGTGGTCATTGCTGTGAGCCCGGTGGTCATTGCGTGGGCCCGGTGGTCATTGCCATGAGCCCGGTGGTCATTGTATTGGCCCAGTAGTCATTTCCATGGGCACAGTGGTCAAGGTTTTGGAGATTCATCTACACCGTGGCCTACATTGATCCTGGAATCTTTCCTGCTGCCTACTGGTATTCCATTGTCTGAACATCTCACAGTTGACGTACCCATCTACCACCAGTGGACCCTTGGCTTATTCCCAGTGTAGGGCTGTGATCCATGAAGCCACCGTGGACACCTTTGTAGGAGTCTTTTGGTGACCGACGTCCTCATTCTCTTGGGACTGTGTCTGGGGGGGAACTAGTGAACCGTTTCCCTATGTCCCTTTGTCACTTTGGGCCCCGTGGGCAGGGCGTGAGTCCCGGCTGCTCTGCCCCTTCTCTAGCCCTTGATATTCTGTGGGCGGGACCCATGCCTCCTCGCGACTCTGTGACATTTCTCCGTGAGCAGTGATGCCCGGGGGGGTCGTATTTGCTCCCTGGCCATTCCGTATCTTCCTCGTGGAGATGCCGGTTCTAGGCGTTTGCCTGGATTTTACCCAGCTCTTTGTCTTTTTCTTATTGATTTGTGGGATTGTGGGAGTTCTTTGTATATTCTGTGAGTCCTTTATGAGATACACGTATTTGGAATATTTTCTCCCAGTCTGTGGCTTGTCTTTTCGGGTTCTTAATGGTGTCTTTTGATGAACAGAAGTTTTTAATTTTGATGAGGTCCATCGTACCCACTTTGTCTCTTAGGGTTGCATTGTCTGGGTCGTGTTTAAGAGACCTTTGCCTGTCCCAAGGTCATCAGCGCCCCACAAATGTGCATATCCTTCAGTCTCAGCCCTGAGAACTTCACACGGTCAGGGAGGCCTCTCTTGTCACTGCACCCCATCCCCGGCACAGCACCTGGCACACCGTGGGGCTCCCCAGATATGTGGCTGAAGGAGTTATTAGGTTCCCCTGCAAAGCCAGAGCTGCCCCCCACTGGCTCCCTCATTGCCCCTCAGATAAGGGAAGACAGCCGTTTGATGGAGCTTCAGGTTCGGAAGGCGAGATGGCAGAGGCGCCCCCAGCTCCCCATGAAAACTAACCCCTACAGTGTCCCCAGGGAGCCCACCTGGCCAAAGGCCAGGACTCAAGTCACCTCACAGCCTGGCCTGGACCCCAGGCCCTCCGCTGAGCTCAGATCTTCCCCGAAGGGAAGATCAAAGACCCAGCTCCACTTCAGAGGCAGGAATTTGGACTGCGGAGATAATTGGGTCCTGGGGTGAGCCAGCACAGAGATAACTGTGTGTGGGCGGGGGGAGATAGCTGGGTCACTTGAAACCCTGACTCCTTGCACTTGAGGCAGACTCGCCAGACCCTTGCATCCCGGGATCCTGGCTGGATTAGTGGCCCCAGTTTAGAGGACGCAGTGGGAAAAAACTCACCCAGGCGTCCAAGAACCTAAAAACCCATCGCGAGAGATCCGGAAAACTCCTGCGTTGCAGGTGGGAGCTCACGTTGGTCCCCTGACTTTGGAAAATCATCTTATAGCATTTGCTGCAGTCGAGCCCGAGCGTGGTTGCCCGTGTCGTGTCGTGTGTGCCCCACAGCCCCAAACTGGGACCCACCCAAATGCCTATCTACAGTGGGATCGGTAAACAAATTGCGTGGAGACCGACATGCTGTCGCTACACGCAGCAACACGTATGCGTCTCACACGGGGCTGAGAGAAAGAATCCAGGGAAGAGCAGAGTGTTCCGTGAATCTGTTTGTATGATGAATTTCAAGAACAGATAAATTAATCTGCGCTGTTGGAAGTCGAGAGAGGCCAGGGCGTACACGGGGCGGGGGCTCCAGGGGCTGGTCTCGTCCTGAGCTTTGACCCGGGTGCTGGACTGCGTTCAGTTGGTGAAACTTCCCTGAGATGTCCCTTATCTCCTGTGCATTTCCCCACGTGTATGTTACACTGCAGTTGGCAGGGGGGCTGGGGGAGGCTCTTTTTTTTTTTAATTGAAGTATATTCGGTTTACAATGTTGTGTTAGTTTGAGGTACACAGCAAAGTGATTCAGTTACACATATATATATTCTTTTTCATATCCTTTTCCATTGTTGTTTATTACAGGATACGGAATCTAGTTCCCTGTGCTATATACATTACATCCTTGTTTTTATCTATTTTATATATAGTAGTGTGTATATGTTAATCCCAAACTCCTAATTTATCCCTCCCTCCCCACTTTCGCCTTTGGTAACCATAAGTTTGTTTTCTACATCTGTGAGTCTACTTTTGTTTTGTAGATAAGTTCATCTGTATCATTTTAGATTCCACATATAAGTAACATCATATGGTATTTTCTTTCTCTTTCCGACTTACTTCACTTAGTATGATAATCTCTAGCATCCATGTTGCTGCAAATGGCATTATTTCATTCTTGTTTATGGCTGAGTAATATTCCACTGTATATGTGTACCACATCTTCTTTATCCATTCATCTGTCGACGGACACCTAGGTTGCTTCCATGACTTGGCTATTGTAAATAGGGCTGCAATGAACATAGGGGTGCATGTATCTTTTTGAATTATAGTTTTGTCCAGATATACGCCCAGGAGTGGGATTGCTGGATCATAGTTCTGTTTTTTTAAGGAACCTCCGTAACTGTTCTCCATAGTGGCTGTACCAATTTACGTTCAGAAGGGGTGCTCTTTTTAAAAGGGGAGGGTCATCTTGGCAACAGAAAAACCTGGGCTCCCACCTGGAGTGCCCCCTTGGCAAGCAGCTTTGCCCCCTGCCCCTCGGTTCCTCCCCTGTGAAATGGCCGGGCAGCAGCCCCGCTCCTTGGCTTGCTATCAAGATCTGAGGAGTGAGACTGTCCCACGAGTGTCAGGCTGACCCGTGGAAACTTCATCTGAACCGGAGGAAGCCAGTACCTGCCGAAAGGAATAAAAATGAGAGAAATGTTACATTGTTTGACAGGGTCCCCGAGTTTTACTCAAGGACTGAGAAATAAGGATTGAAACAAGGAGTAACAGAGCAAAGTCTTGCAGTGTGAGGAACAGATTTCCCTTTCAACCCGGAGACAGGCTATTTATTTGAACAAGAACTTGCACAGGTCTCTTTTTATCCCCTTTGGAGCATATGTCATGTCGCCAAGAATTTCACGGCTATTAAAAGCTGCAAAGAAAAAATCCTTTTAAAACTGCCTGTTTGTAGCACAGGGTGGTTTCCAAAGCCCCGAGGACAGGAGGCTTCAGAAGCGCTTTTAAAGTTGACGGTCCTCAGAATCCACCAAGGCTGTGCGTGCTCCCCGACCCAGGACCGAGCAAGGCCATTTCTGGGTGTCCCCCGCACCAAAAGGGGATGTGTGCTCACCCAAAGACAGGTACTAGAATGTTTGCTGCTGCCCTACCCAAACATCCATCGATGGTAAAGTGGAGAAGTGAGTGAGGACATAGTCTCACCATGGAATAGTATACGACAATGAACATTAAAAAAATCAACAGCTACCGAAAAAAAAAAAATTCATTTGGGCTTCCCTGGTGGCGCAGAGGTTGAGAGTCCGCCTGCCGATGCAGGGGACGCGGGTTCGTGCCCCGGTCCGGGAAGATCCCACGTGCCGCGGAGCGGCTGGGCCCGTGAGCCGTGGCCGCTGAGCCTGCGCGTCCGGAGCCTGTGCTCCGCAACGGGAGAGGCCACAGCAGTGAGAGGCCTGCGTACCGCAAAAAAAAAAAAAAAATTCAACAGTCACATACCCACAAACAAAACCAGACACAGATTTTGATTCGGTCACGAAGCCCAAAAGCAAACAAACTGCTCTGCGGTGATGGAGGTCAGCATCCTGGGATGGGGTGGCTGTGGGAATGGGGCAAAGAGGGGCTTTGGGGCTGGGTCACGTTCTGTGTCTTCACCTGGGAGCTGGTATCACAGGTGTGCACACAGTGATCATCGCTCAGGGCTGTTCTTACAACACCAAGGCATGGGTGTTCCACTCCAATAAAAAAAATTAGTACAAGTTTAAAACACGTTTTTAAAATATGGCCTAGCTAAACCTGGGATGAAGAGTTGGAAAATCACCCCGGGTATCTTCCCGAAGGACCCTTTGGGCGGGACAGCAGGTGCCTCGAGGCTCACACCCAACCAACCACACCCAGGGAAATGCGTGACCACGACTTCTACTCCCCACCCGTCCCCAGCCCGGGCCCTCGGAACACCGGCTCAGAGAAGGAGTGCATCTGACAGACCTCTGTGTCCAGCCTGCCTCTGGCCTGAGGCAGGAGGCTGGGTCTAGAGCCAGAAGCAAGTGCCCCAGACGTCCTCCTGCAAGACTGGAGGACAGGAGGGAGGCAGTGGCCTTTTCGTAGTGCATTCCCCTCCTCCCGGTTGCTCGTGCAATGCTAGTCTAGTTGCTGCTGGGGAGAGATTTTGCAGATGGGATGTAAGTCCCTAGGAATTTCTTTTAAATTAATCTAAACAGAGCTCATCTTGGATGGGCCTGGCTTAATCAGGAGGAAGGTCTTTATAAAGGGATGTCAGTTTTCGGTGAAGGAGAGACCAAACAGTCACAGGGTCGTCAGCGCCCTCCCTTATCCCTGAATCCTCCCGCCTGCAAGTCTGCCCCCTGGGACAGCTTCACCCGAGCCCACGGGTCCCAGCCTGCCCATCATGTTCCCTTCCTAGGCCTCTGCCCTGCGGACACTGGACATGCTTAGCCCCCACTAGAGTGTAAGCCAGTGCCTTGCGCTCTGTCCATCCATCCTTCTGTGCATCTGTACCTATCCATCTGTATCCCTATATCCATCCACCTAGATAACTAGATCTATCCATGTACCTGTATCCATCTGTATATCCGTGTCTGTACCTATATCTACATCTTTATCTCTCCACCTGCTTCTGCTTCTGTGGTTGAGCCCTGCTGCAGACGCCTCTGTTCCCCCATCTGATGGATGCTTGCTAGAGTGTAGGGGTTAACTACACAGGGTCCCCCCCTACCACTCATTAGGTAATGGTTCTAGGCGGGTTACTTCACTTCTGTGTCTCAGTCTTCTCATCTGTAAAATGGGGATAAGAAGAAAGTCTCCTCCTCCCAGAGTTCTTGTGAGAATTAAACAAGGTAGTATATTTAAAGTACATAGACAAATACCAGCACATAATAAGTATTTGATAAGTATTAGCTATTATTTCCTGCAGAATGGAACTGGAAAGACAATCCATTAGGCCCTCCATGTCGCAGTGGGGCCCGGGTTAGATCTGTGTTCCCTAAATTTAGGTCATCGCTATTTTTATTGTATCTGCATGCCACTTGTATTTTTTGTTTACTTAATATATTTATGTTAATCAACTTTTTTTTTGTAACTTACAACTTTTATTCAGAAGGGAAACTGTGTATCACCAAGATAAAAGGAAAATCAGTTTCACTTTCCATAAATGGAAGGTATGGTTTTCCATAAAAATCAACACAGCCCCGCCACCCCTTTTCACAATCCTCTGAAAAGCACACAATTATTTGGGGGTTTTGTTTGCTTCTGGTTCGTTTTGAAAATTTGATGCCAAACCTGACCTGATCTGACTTGAGTCTATTCCGTCTGTTTATTCCACTTAGCGTGAAAATCACGTTTCACTGGAGAAACAGAAATAGAAAAGAAATAGAATCCACTAAAGGTATTAAATGAATCCCCGTATAAGCACCATATTGTGTTTTTTAAAAATCCAAGAGAGGGCTTCCCTGGTGGCGCAGTGGTTGGGAGTCCGCCTGCCGATGCGGGGGACGCGGGTTCGTGCCCCGGTCCGGGAGGATCCCACGTGTCGCGGAGCGGCTGGGCCCGTGAGCCGTGGCCGCTGAGCCTGCGCGTCCGGAGCTTGTGCTCCGCAACGGGAGAGGCCACAACGGTGAGGGGCCCGCGTACCGCAAAAAAAAAAAAAATCCAAGAGAAATACGGATTTCAAAGTACGTCTGGCTAAACATTTTGACTAAGAGAAGACCCTGAAGAAACATTGGTTGTAGAAATGAAGTTACGTGCAAATAGATGATTCTGCGTATACTCCACACGCGAAGTGAATGGGGAAAAGCCTCATGCTCTGCCCAAGCTCCAGATTCACGTGTCAAGCGGCCTGGACACCCAAGCCGACAGCTGTTGCTGACGGCCATCTGGAGATCGGCTGGACTGCGGATGGGAGCCCCCAGTGTGGTCCCTCCAATATGGCGGCCTTGGGGAAGTTGGACGGCTTACGTGGTGGCCTGCAAGCACCCTGATGGCACCGGGAAGAAGCTGCCTGCTCTCTGACCTAGCCTAGACGGCCTCATTCCTGCCAGCTCTCTTGGTCGAGTGGTCAGAGAGCCTGCCCATACTCCAGAGGGGGAGATAGAGCCCACCCGCCAGTAAGTGGAGGATCAAAGAAGGCGGGCCATATTTTACAGGCTTTCATGCTGTTTGAATTTGTACAAGCACGTACTTCTTTTCTGATTAAGAAAGAAGACATTTGCGCATCTATTTTCTCTGCAGTATGGGCTGTAGAGTCCAAAGATCCCAGTTCTGTCATCTACTGAGGATGTGAGGCCGGTGAGTCACTGGGCCTCACAGGGTGACCTTCCCAACCTCAAGTGATGTGGCCCCTTTCCTGTAACTTCGACAGTTCTCTCGTGTCTCCCTCAGTGACAGTTGTGCCTCCATTGGAGGCTGGAATGCTGGCAGGAGGGAGAGACCCCCGTGGAGCCGCCTACCATGCTACGCTGGCGTGATGACCCTTCGGGGATCTCCCTCGGGCCCCACTCAGTCCTCTTCCTTCCCCACCCCGCCCCCAGTTCCCTCCAGGCCCCTGCACACTGGGAAGTCCAGAAGCCTCCCCATGCTCCATCCTTCCTTCTGGTGCCAAACAAGGGCCCAGAGGGAGAGAAGAGCCTCGAGCCCGAGGAAGAATGGCCATCCCGGCGTTCAGAGGCCAGTGGTCCCTCTGAGACTCCATAAGGACAGTACTCGGCAAAACAGCTTTGGAGTTCTAGGTGGTTTCCAGGGCTCGGAACTTATAACCTTACTTTCTGTTTTCCCACGTAGAGAAAATGTCTTGGCTGCTGGCCAGCCTCTGACCAGCAGCTTCTAATTATGCATGTGTGGAGGAGAAGGGCAGGGTGGAGACTGAGAAGGGTGTGCTGGATCGTGGGGGAACAGGGGCAGGAAGCCCAGAAACTTCCCTCCTCCCCAGGCCACCGGGAAGCTCGGCAGGGGAGGTCGGGCCAGTATAGGGAGGCCTGCACATTTTCACTGAGGCCTCACCCACCGGTTCCTGTGACCTGGACATACAGCTCTTCAGGGCAAAGGACTGTAGTTAGTCAATGCACCAGCTGCTGTAATAAATGGGCCCTGAAATTTCGGTGGCATCTCACAAGCAAAGTTCATTTCTCACTCTGGACATAATCCAGGGGCAAGTTAGCGCAGAGCACGGCTCCACACGCTTATTAGGGACCCAGGTCTCTTCCACCTGTGGTTATGGGTCCCCAGGTGTTTCCAGTTTCTTCTCTGGGATCCTCACCGTCCCGCCAGCAAACAGGGGAGGAGGAGAAGGTGGAGAAGGAACATTGCTCTCAACCCTCCCTCCTTACCTGTGAACTCATTCCTCATCCTACAGACCTTCCTCCCAGATGCTTAGATGGCCTCAGGAAACAATGGGTTCTAAGTCTATTAACGTCTAGATTACAGGCAATTGCTCTTAAATTTAAAAGTGCTGCGTACATATCTTGTATTCACGTTGAGAGATCTTGACGTTCAACTTCACGCAAATCAGGAAAGGCCCTCTTGTGCAGTCAGCAACCTGCACAACTGTGCCCGGCAACTCTGTTGTAAATTCCATCAGCTGCCCAGCTTCAAAGTGGGAATGGTGTGAGCTAGCCCTCAGCCCAACCACAGAATCACAGTGGGAAGGAATCAAGGTCACCGAATCTGGTGGTTTTGAAAGCCCCACCCCCTCGGTTTCCCTCCAATAACCCAAATCCACTGGTCCAGCCCAACCTCCCCAATTTGGTACTGGGAACTTGAGGTTCAGATAGAGTTGGGGCTTTCCCAAGGTCACAGAGCCCTGTTATTGGTCAACATTAGAACGGCAGATAAGTTCAGACTTCCAGTTTAGCCATCGAGACCAGCACTGCCCCACTGCAAAATATAACATAAACCACATGCGTAATTTTAAACCTTCTAGTTGCCATATTTTAAAAAGTAAAAAAAAAAGGGGTGGGGTGGGGGATGGATATTAGTTTTAATAATATATTTTCTTTAACCCAGTATACCCAAAACATCAACACGTAGTGAATATTAAAAATTGACATATTTTACATTCTTTATTTCACCCTAAGTCTTCAAAATCCTGCGTATATTTTACACTTACACTCTACAAAATCTGGTGCAATTTCACACTTCCACATCTTAATTTGGGTGGTCAATTTTCACTGAAAATACTCGCTCTGTCTCTACAGTTCATAAAACTTACAGTTGTAAAGGTAGACCCACACGCCAAGTGGGTACACACACACTTAAGAGTTTTCTTAATCCCTGGAGGATCTGTTTTCAAGTTAAAATTAATGGAAGTTAAATACAATTGAGAACGTAGCTCCTGGGCCGCAAGGGCAGCATATGCAGCGCCGAGAGGCCACACCAGGCTCGTGGAGACCGTATCCAAAAAAGTAGCTCTGGAACTTGCCCCGAATCCTCAGTGACCCTGGGACCCTTCATTACAGGGAAAATCTGTGAGGAGAAAGAAACCATCGTACTGGGAAAATAACGGAGGCTCTGAGACGGCTCCTTACTCTTAGTTTCCTACGGTCACACCTCTGGTTTGCCAGGGCACTTGTCTGATAAATGGCAGCGTTGCACCCACAGCGGAGGGCGGCCTGAATCTCCGGCAGGAAAGGCCCACGGAGCCTGGGGACACGTGGACGAGCGCCGGACCTGGGTCCCTGTAGATGGGGAGGATTGTGGGTGAGGCACATGGCTTTGGAGCAGAGCCGATGTCCTGAGACCTCGAAGGCCCATGAGCCACGTGGCCAGGGAGAGTCTGGGTGCAGTGATGGGCCCTCAAAGGTTGGGTTTTCTAAGGCTACCGAGTGAGTGTTCTAGGGCTGCTGCCCAAGTACTGTAGCGTGGGGCAGAAGACGGAGATCAGGGTGTCTGCATGGCTGGCTCCCTTCCAGCGGCTCTGCGGGAAGATCCTTCCTGCCTCTTCCAGCTTCTGGGGTCGCCGGGCATCCTTGGCTTGTGGACGCATCACTCTGACCTCTCTGTCATCACATGGCCATCTTCCCTGTGTAGGCGTGTCTGTATCCAAATGTCCCTCTTCTTATAAGGACAATGGTCAGCCTGCATTTAGGACCACCCTAATCCTTCTGAGCTCATCTCTTTTTTGTTTTTTTGCGGTACGCGGGCCTCTCACTGTTGTGGCCTCTCCCGTGGCGGAGCACAGGCTCCGGACGCGCAGGCCCAGCGGCCATGGCTCACGGGCCCAGCCGCTCCGCGGCACATGGGATCTTCCCGGACCGGGGCACGAACCCGCGTCCCCTGCATCGGCAGGCGGACTCTCAACCACTGCGCCACCAGGGAAGCCCCCTGAGCTCATCTCTTAATCGCATCTGCAAAGACCTCATTTCCCAAAAAGGCCACATTCACAAGCACTGGTGGTTAGGCCTTGAACGTATCTTCTCGGGGGACCCGAGCCATAACACTGCTTCACAATCAACTATGCGTTGACCCTCAATCCACCCTAAGAGGTTGGTGTCCCCGGGATCCCCATTTCACAGGCGGCAAATGGAGCCCTGGGGCTGTGGGAACCTTGCCCTGCTTGTCGCTGGCATTCTAGGACTCGAAGATGGTCCTTCCCCAGAGCCATGCTCTTAGGCACTTCCTGGGCCTCGGGCCCTTCTGGCTCAGAAACCAGGATACTTGTTTTGCAAAACAACTTGTAAAACCCAGGTCAATCTGCTCAGGCTCCAGCCTCCCCCATCCAGTGACCCAGGAGGACAATTCTGATTGGTTTCAAATGCTTGCCTAGGGAATCATCCAAGATTCTGGAAAAGATTCTCTGCTCCTTCCAACTCAGCAAACTGGACCACAATATGGGAAAGTGCAGACTCCACGCGTGAGCATGTAGTTTTCCTCTAACGAGCTGGCGAGCACGGCCAGGGATGGCTTGGCTTACTCCTGCCGAGGGGACGTCCCCACCTCCCGGGACCCCTTCTCCAGTCTCAGCTCGTGGCCCCTTCCTGTCCCCCGCACAGCTCAGCCCTCAGCCAAGTGGCACAGAGGACAAGGCAGGTGCTGAGAACTCCAGGCAAGTCCTCCACACCAGGACGGGTGCATTGGAAACCACACGGGCACAGCACCCACGAGGGGAGACAGAGAAACAGGAGGCTTTGGAAACGTCCACGGGATCCCTCCTCAAACCTGGCCAGACGTGCTCAGGGGAGAGCGTCCGTGCCAACAGGGGCCATCAGGAGCGACCCTGCTGCCGGGTCCTGCCCTCCTGGCAGAGAGGCCGGGGCAGAGGGCAAGCTGCCCCAGAGAGGCTGGGGAGCCCTGCCCCGGACGATTCCCTGGGGAGCCGAAGCCTCTTGCCAGGTGGCAGTGGGCGGGAGGCTCCTCCAAACGCTCCCTGAGTTTGGGGAAGTTGAGGCTTTGATCACAGGCCTGCGTCTGCCGGCTGAAGCCCGACCACTTTCCTGCCTCTCATTAGGGAGCCCTGTGCAGCCAGGGGATCAGACAAGCCTGGCATTCTCTGTTTGACCTAATAAAGCCTTGCCAAGTTGCACCGCTCTCATTCCTGGAGAAATGAGACCTGCTCCGATTACTCCCATAAGAAAAGGCCTCTTAGAAAACGCCGGAGCGCAGGCAAAGGAAGGCTCTTCCTGCCGGCCTGGGAGCGGGGCTCGGAAATCCCAGGCGCCTTCTCCAAACAGACCCAGAGAGGAGGCTGTGTGGCGCTGAGGGTGCTCTGGGAGAAGTGGGGACCTCAGGAGCCTCTCAAGGCAGCGCTTCCCTCCCACAGGATAGGGGGCCGTTGTCTCGCAAGTTGGCAGGTGAAACTGAGCATTAAGAAGAAATTGGCCTGGCCAGGTCAGGGTGGAGACAGAAAGTGCTTCGCTTTGGTAGGAAATAGAGTGGAGAGAGAGAGAGAGAGAGAGTGCCTTTCACAAGGTGTGGGTTTCCGTGAATTAGCGATGGATTGTAGCCCTGCAGGACTTGGTCTGAGGTTGTCCAGTCTGGGTTCGGAAAACAGGGTGGGATTGATGTAGCTACCGCTCGAAACCTCCACTTCCCCCTCCCCTTCCCTCCCCTCCCCTCCCCCCCCTCCCCTCCCCTCCCCCCCTCCCCTCCCCCCCTCCCCTCCCCTCCCCCCCCTCCCCTCCCCTCCCCTCCCCTCCCCTCCCCTCCCCTCCCCTCCCCTCCCCTCCCCTGCACCTTCCAGCAAGGGGCTTTAGAAAGTGCAGGCTCCCCAGGAGGCTGACCCCTGGTTTTCAGGAGGCTTGGCGGGGGAGCCCTTTTGGGAAGGGAAAAGAAAGGAAAGACGCGGGCCTGGGCACCCGGAGAAGCTGGGCTGGGATGCCATTTCAGGACCAGCCTCCACTGTCCCCACGGAGAGCACCACGGATTCAGTGACCCTCAGAGCCGTTCCCTGTTGGACGGAGAGGTCTGGGCCTTTAACCCCCATGTTGATCAGCCATTGGACGCGAGCTGCCCCGCGCCGTGCAGAGTGTTATAAAATTATGCAAAGCAACTGTACACGTTGGTCTAAGAATTAGCTTAGGTATGCAATTACGCATCAAATTTAATTAAAGAGCGTATTTTTTAAATGGGCTTCTTTTCGTAATTGGGGGCTCACCTGACTGAACTTGCAGTTCATTTTAAGCAGGTCCACTCTTTCAGTGCGTAGCTCACTTGCCACTGTGCCACACCCATGGCACGCGTTGCTAATCGTTCACAGAGCACATCAGTCTCCCGCTAATTCGCAAGCGCCCTTCCTGAGCCTTCCCCTGGCTGCGTCTCCATTTACGTTCTCCTCCAGAACTACTTTTCTGGCCTTGGCCAAGCTGCGTCAGCTGTCCCTTCCCCGTGCTTGCCCTGTCATATGCATAGCCCACTGCACTGCATATGTCTGCTCTCTTATCTGTCTCGCTAACGTCCTGTTGAGCCCCCGCCCCCCCCCCCCCCGCCGGGGCCTGGCACAAAGACTGGCACGTGATAGGGGCTCATGGTGAGCATTGCCGGAGTGTCCCCGAGGCCCCTTCCACCCTGCCTCTTTGTGATTTAGACAGAGGTGTTGAGGAGGGGCTGATCCTATGCCAAGGTTTAGGTGTGAATCCTGTCCCAGAGATCAGCCCAGGTAAGTCGGACCTAAACCATCAGAGCACGTTATTCCTCTGGCCAAAGGCGTTGGTCCGGGAATGGGCACACCATCCATCTGGGGCCAACGAGACGTGACAGGGAGCTTGCTGGAGGCTTCTGGGAAAGAAGAGGCCTCTCCTTAAAACAAGCTCTTTCTCCTTGTAAAGGAATGGTGTTTAGGTGTGATGCCTGGAACTCCTGCCGCCCTTTTGCAACCTAGAGGGAAGTCACCCTGAGAATGACCTAACACTACAGAAAGAAAGAAATAGGGTCCTTGGTGATACCATCCAGTACTAAACCAAATCAACACCAATGCCCTCCCCATCTCCAGAACATTCCTTACATGAACTGACAATTGCGTCAGCCAATACAAGTGGGCTCAGCCCCCACTTCCCACCTCTCAGACTTGGCCACTTGTTAGAGTCACTTTGTCTCATGGTCTGGGGATCCACAGGTTCCACCACCAGCTCCAGGGCTTCCTCACTATGGACCTTCCTCACTATGGACCTCACTATGGCACGTCACATCGCCAAGTTGAGCCTCCATTTCTTCAGACCAAAAATGTGGCTTAATAGGAAAAATCACTCTGGATCGGGTGTCGAGCATTACTTCTCCTTTGACGCTACCTCCCTGTGCCCTCACTCCACCTAGCCACAGCTGATAACCACGAAGAGAATGGACGTCCCTCCGGCATGCAAGCAAAGGGTTGCACCAAGGCTCAGGGCCCCACGTTGCTGGCTCTTTCTGGAAGAGACGAGTATATTTTTTCAGCAAATACCAGTATAGTACTTACTCTGTGCTGGGCCCTGTTCTACATGCTTTCAAATATTAACTTGTATATCATCAACAACTCCATGAAGTGAGTACTGCAGCTATACCCACTTACAGGTGAGAAAACCAAGGCCCAGAGAGGTTAAGTGACTTGCCTGAGGTCACAGAGCCAGTGGGCGGTGGAGCCCGAGTTTGAATTCCAGAGGCCTATGGCTGCAGAGCTGGAACATTTAGCCACCCTCTCGTGTCAGAATAATCATCTTGTGTGTTTGCTGTGTCTAGGCACCAAACACGAAATATCTCATTTGATTTTCCCAGCAGCCCCCCTGGCATATGTGTCATTACTGCCCCATTTTACAGATGGCAAACATATCTCTGAGAAACAGAGAAAAGACTACATCCACGGGTGAGTGAACGAATGAGTGAGTGAATGCTGGGGAGCCGGACCTGCTGAGTGACCTTGGCTTGAGCCCCACGTTCCCGGCCAAGAGTGGACTCAGGAAGTCCCAGCTACCCCGGGGTGTGCTCTTGGGACCCAGAGCCTCATCCTGTCTGGGATCCCTGAGAGCGGCCCTGGACACTGAGTTCCCAGTAGCTTCAAAGGGAGCCGGAGCCGGCCAAGCTCCCAGGGGGCGAGGACAGCAGGACAGCTGGGCTAGCCCCACTGCCAGACGTCAGAAGCGCGAGGCGGCTTTGGTCTCGGGCCCTGGCTGATGGAACCAGGGCAGCGCAGAGCCAGGCGCTTCTGGGACCACATACTGGCATTTCCTTGTTTTGTCAACTCCACCGAAGGGCCCCGGAAACCACACGCAGAACAAAGTCTCCGGGGCGCTGTCTGGAAGGCGAGAGGATTAGAGAGGGAGCGGGGAAAGTGCCTCTGGGCCAGCCTCCCAGGGCCTGGGAACTTCTCCCGGCCTCCCCTGAGATGTCAGCTCCACCCACACGTCCCAGGGACCTCGCACTACGCACTACATCAGCACCACTGGGCATCAGGAGCCACCCAGGTGCTGAGCGCGGGCTTGTCAGCCAGGTGTGCTGGCCAAGTGTGTCTCAGCCATCCTCAGAGCCCCCAGGGTAAGGACCAGCAGTGTCCCCGTTTTACGAATGGGATAAACAAGGCTGGGAACAGTGAGTAGCTCGCAGGTGATGCGGCTGGGTTTGGGAAAGCCCATTTCAGCCCCAGGGCCAGGCCTGGGGTGTTTGTTTGCTCTTCTCTTTGCTTGTTTTCGTGGATGACGTGGTTCAAAAATGAGAACGTGGAAGAGGTACTCATGAAGAGTCCCCGCATCCCTTAGCGATGAGGCAACTGAGGCCGAGGGCCCCGCTCTCAACCCCGCTACCACACGCGCCACGAGGGTTGGAAGGAGGATGGACGCTCTGTGACGGCAAAGCCCTCGGCAAAGCGGGTCCTGGAATCGCGGTGATTGTGAAGGGAGGCCTCACGCAGGACCGCCCGGGGTTGGCGTGCGTGCGGGCAGGGGTGGCCAGAGTGGGTGAGGGGACACCCAAGCCCCAGCAGCCCCACGTGGAGGCGGGGGTCCCCCAGGGCCAGCGGGTCGAGCCCTCCGCTTGGGATGCGGCCTCAGGCCCTGGGTATCCTGCCCGTCCGGCAACCTGCTCGAGGGTCCTGGGAGTGGGGGCAGATCTCAGGATGAGAAACGGGGCTCCTTCAGGGAAGGGAACCAGATACACACGCAGGTGTACGCGGTCCCCAGACGGGCCCGCACACATGCTCACGTGCGTGCTCTGCGTACCTGCAACCCAGGTTCCCACTGGCTGTTCCAGGCAGGGCCGGATGAGGGTCTTGGGAGGGTCACGTCCCAGACAAGGCGCCCCTCCCCTGCCCCTCCCGGTGCAGCTGGAGGCTGGCGTCACTGTCTCTGTCCCCATGTCTCTGTCCTCTGCCTCACTTGTTCCCTCCATCTCCAGTGTGTCTCTGACACTGTCTGCGTGTTGGTTTCTTTGCATCTCTGTGGGTGTAGCGCCCTCCTCACCCCACCCCAGGGGTCTCCCCTGTGGGCGTTTCAGGGTCAATCCTCTAACGAGGCCCATGACTGATCCACTATTAGACCTGGACCCTCGTGGCCCTCGGAGCCCTGCGCAGGCCACATCCCTGGAACCAGGGGCGGCCAGGAGGCAGGAGTGGACCCCGGATGGGAGGCTTCTGGGGCTTTGCATGGGGGCAGAGCGCCTTTGCAGGACGCAGCTGGGCCGTCCTCTAGGTGTCCTCCACGTGGTGTGGGGCGGTGCTCCTGTCTGGAGGGATTTGCGTCTTATCACTGCCCCACCAGCCTCCCCCATGCCGGGGCTCCCGGGGGGGCATTCTTGCGCTCCCCTGGAACGTGTGGAGGGACCCGCTAAGCTCCCCTGGAGATAAACTATGCCTGCCCCAGAACCCGCTCCTTTTCTCCGTGCGTGGCCCTGGTCCGCTTCCAAATCCTGAACCTCCTGCGGGGAAGGGCTGAGCGGCCAAAGAAATCCAGGTCTCTGCTGTGTCTTGGGTGGGACATCTGACCAGTCCTGTCTGTCCGGAGGCGGGGTCAGCAAAGACCCTGCCCGGCCTCGGGGACCACTGCAAGCGGTGCGAGAAGGACCAGGCTGGGGGCTGGGGGCCGAGGTGAGCAGACAGTGAGACAGTGAGAGATGGTCCGAGAAACCGACAGAGAGAGAGAACTCTGCGAGAGACCAGTGGAGAAACAGAAAAGACAGACATGGACGGAGGGAGCGGGGAGGTGCAGGGCAGCCCAGAAGAGCCTAGAAGAGGGAACGCAGACGCACGGTGTTGTACGGTAACATAGTGGGGATGGAGGCCACTCCCACTGCGCTTGGCCGCCTTGGGAACACGCGGGCGCTACAAGCCAGTTGTGTGCCTGCAGCCCGGCTTCAAATCCCTAATCAGCCACTTACTGGCTGTGTGACCTGCAGAAGGTGACTCAACCTCTCTGAGCCTTTGTTTCCTTACCGAGAAAATAGGGATAAGTGTCTGCATCGTGAGACTGTCACAAGAACTGTGCGAGCTCATACACTCAAAGCAGTGAGGAGCCCGGCTGGGGTACCACCTGCCAGGCTGCCCTGAGGACTGAGGTGTTCCTGCCCGAGACCCCCGGCCCACGTCAGATCAAGAAGAGGCATCAGGAAAACCAAATTGAGGGACATTCCACACAATAAGTGGCCCGCTCCCTGCAAGCGTGTCAAGGGTCCGAGCGACACAGAAAGAAGGAGCGACCATCGCTCTGAGCCACATCCGCTCAATGCACTGTGGCAGACCAGACGGGAGCCTTTGCCATAAAAACTTATTGGGACGATCGGTGAGACCTGAACGGGGCCTGAGGACCCGGTGGCAGTGCTGGGTCAGTGTCGGCCTGTGGGTGTGGTTCTGCAGGGGATGTCCGGTGTGCAGGACACTCACACTGACCTCTACAAGGGGACTGCACGTCAGGTGGGAGACAACTTACAAAGCCCGGTTCTCCACACTGGCAGCTCTTCTGTAAGTTTAAGATGACTTCTATTTTTTTTTAATATATGAAAAAATTAAAAGTAATAAACTTGGATCTGAAGCAAGCAACGATAACAATAAAACCTCAAGACAGACTAGCAGACGTTACACAGCGGTCAGGACCTGTTGACACCACCCTTAGACTTTCCTCTTGACAATCGAAAGGCCTAGAAGCAGCCTTTCCCCCCAGGTTTGAGTCTGTATTTTAGGACCCAGCCCCAGGACCCCCGCCCCTGCATTTGGGAAGCATTGGTGTCCTAGGAAGACCCTGGGCTGTAGGTCAGATCTGCGTGCCCCAGAACCCTCCACTGCTTTATAGCTGGGCAGCCTTGGACAACTGGCTCACCTTCTCTGAGCCTGTCTTCTCATCTGAGGAGTGATGGCTGACACCTCCCCTCAAGTGACTGTAATGAAATGAGACAGGTATTCAAAATGCAATGGAAAGGGGAGGATCTTTTCAAGGACTCCTTTCACTTCAGTTCTCCAAGACCAGGGTCCCTGTCCCTCTTTTGCTTCTTCTCAGACATGAGCCTGCAGGCTAGCAGGCTCCCAGGCCAAATACAGGCCACCTCCTGGCTGGATAAGTTCCCTCTGGAGCCACTGAGCTGATTCAAGTCCTGGGGGAAGTGGAGCCATAAACCACCCAACCCACTGCTCCTGTCACTGGAGATCAAACCATTATCAGAATCAAAGCCGCCCCACTGATGGATGAGCCCTCTGGATCCGGGGCCCAGGCCTCCAGCCCCCTCCTGTTCTTGGAGTTCAGAGCACTCCAGCCACCTTGCCAGGAGCCCCTGCACAGTTTAATTGGGGCCAGAACACCTTCTGCCCCTTGTTGCCTCCTCGGGAAAGATGCTTATCTCTCTCTGCAGGGAGGGAGGGTACAGAGGTGTCAGCAGACGGGGCAGGATGAAGAGGCCTGATAGGGAAGGCCTGGCTGGCGGCCGGGCCCCTCTCCTCTGACAGCCTCTCAGCTGTAGGACAGATGCCTGGAGCCCCAAATGGCTTTCCAAACCCAGGGAGCTCTGAGATAAAAAAAAATGTGGCAGCAGCCGACAGATCTACCAACTGAAAACATTTTATTTCAGGAGGCTCTGCAGGGGACAGACAAGGGGCGGTGTCACCCTGACACCCTCTGGACTCTTGGCCTCCCAGAAGAAAGGAAGACACAATACCCAGGGGTCGGAAGATTCCAGAAGGGCCTGGCCAGCCTGAGAGCTGGCTAAAGCCCCAGCCTTGGGAGATCCCCAAAGGAGTTCACAGAGCTGAATAATTATTATTAATTATTATTAGGAACTGGTTGTGATATAACATCAAATGAAAATTCAAGTGACAGTACGTGGGGTGGTGAGTGGCGTCTGAAAGGAAACACCCCAAAATGCCAGTAGTGGATTTGAGTGTCCAACGGAAGAGTTCTCATTTTATCCATGCAATTTCCAAAGCCTTCTTACTAAACCTGTACTCCCTTTTAACTGAAGAAGCTAAACCCAATAAGTCCTGTAAGAGACGCCCACGCAGCCAGGCCTGGGGCAGTGTGGCAGGTCCTCTAATTCTGCTTCTCGGAGAAACCCCGAGTTGCACCGGGTCACGCTGCTGCCCTCACCGGGTCCTCTAGCTATCGAGAGCCGGTATAATTGCCTGCCGCCGTGTGGAGGTACTCAGATTGTAACTTTCCTGCCTCTGTTTACGAGCCACTTGCCTACACTGCCTGTGGCGTCTGGGCCACAAGACATGCTGTCCCTGTGCGCCAAGGCTGAGCTCCGCCTGGCAATGCGGCCAGCCCAGCCGCTCTGCACGCCAGCTGCCTGCTCCGGGTCCGCATGGCTCCACGTGCAAAACATGCTTTCGGCTTCGCTACCCTGGGGCTTAGCAATGAGTGAATGAAAGAATGGAGGTTAAAACATCACAGTCTCCGGAGGAACATCGCTGGGTAGAATGGGAGGAGGGCGAGCTTGGGCACGTAGGGAAGACTGATTTTCTTCTCTGCTAGGACTGGAAAGCCAGAAATTAGAGGCACAACAGGGAAGTGGAGGGACTCTGGAGGCAGGGGGGGCCTGGGTTCAGCTCTGACCTCTGTCCCCCATTAATTGTATGGCTCCGCCCCCCCCCAACCAGGTGCCTAGTTCAGGGGTCTTCGGTTTTTCCTGTGCAAAACTGGTTAACAATTTATCCCACGTGTGTTGTTTGTAAGGGCCCGACAAGATGCTAAATGAACAGCGCCAGCACGTAGTAAATGTTCACTAAACGTGGTTGTGGAGATAAGGGAAGGAACATCCTTGCTCCCCACGCCCCTGCCCCAGGCCAGTGGCTCTCAACACCGGTTCCCATTACAGTCACCTGAGGAGGTTTGAACATCATGGGTGCCAGGCCCCAAGCCCCTTGGAGAAACGTCTGATTCCAGGCTGGGCGGGGAAAGCCAGGAGGAGCCCAGAATCAGTCCTCAGGAGAGGGTGTTCGGGGCTGAGGGCCTGGAGCAGAAGAAGTGTTTATGGTCGCTTCCAGTATCCGTCTTATGCGGTTCTGAGAGTGAAACAACGTACCCAGAGTCCACACAAGAATTTTGCAGAACCAGGATTTGAATACAAAAATATCTAACTCAAAAGCCCAGTTTTTCTCCTGACCCATGGACATTCCGTCCTCGTTTCCACCAGGGGTTTTTGCAGGACTCTTTAGCTGGAGCAACGCCGTCCCTAAAATACCTTAGAATAAATGTGCGCCTCCCACTTCCACGTTACCCACAATGTGTGTGTATTGTGTGTGTGTGCGTGTGTGTTTTAGGAGTCTGGTCCTTCTGGCTGTGTGGCATCGCGGTGGCCGCGTCCCCTCTCTGGCCAGTCTAGAAGCACCTCTGGACCCAGTTTGGGAGAACAAAGGCTGAGCCGGGGAGTGTGGATTGCGAGAGCTCTGGCCCGGGGCCTCCGGTGGGGTGGGGGGGGTGGTTACCATTGCAGCAGAGGGCCAGGGTCCCTCGGGCTGTGCGAACCCGGTGTTCAGCAGTGACACCATGTGGCCACCCCTGGAGCGGCAGCTGCAACGGGCCGGGCGTCAAGCTTGTTCCCACCCTCTCTCCACCTGCCCGGTGCGGGCAGCCTGACCTCCGCCTGGCACCGAGAACACGTTCCAAAGCTCTTGGACAACGGGGAAGTAGGGTCTTTAAGGGGTGATACCAGACTTGGAGCAAATAAGGACAAGTTGAGCGTAAGTGGTTACGTTGTTAAAAATGTAATGTGGTCATGTTTGACCTCCGCGCTGGGGATCTGGGCAGATGAGTTATATTTCATCATAGCCCCCACGACTGCTTTTTTGGGAAACACGGCTCTGAGATCATAGTAGCTCATATCTGTCAATGAGAAGAGAATGGCATTGGATTTGCAAACACATGATGAACGCGAAAATTCCAGGGGCGGACAGGGAGGTGGGCCGGCCTCTGGGGCCACTTGCCCAGCGTGGACTCTGACCGCTTCCTCTTGCTTTTCTGTGTGCGTGAGTCCCCCAGAGGGTCTTTCCTTGCGTGACCGTGTCGTGTTCTCACATTGTTCTGTTTCTCTGACAACAGCTGGTTGCCAAGGAAACCACTGTGGAGCCCCAAATCAGACCCGTGTCTTCCCTGCAGGGAAATTCAGCCCTTAATCATCTCTCCATCCACAGAAAGCTGTGCCAAACCCCAAGCAAGGAGTCCCCTCCCTCCCGCTGGGACCTTTCCCTGGGGGCTGAGCCCTTCTGAAAGAAGGAAGCAGGGGGGTGGGATGAGAGCACCAGGGACAGCAGAGCCGGAATGGCCCTCAAACCATGTCGTCGACCCTTCCTTGTTTCAGTGTAAACGTTTTACCCAAGTGTAACGTACCGTATAAAAAGCAGGAGGGGAAAAAAAATAAATAAAAAAAAAAGCAGGAGGGGGCTTCCCTGGTGGCGCAGTGGTTGAGAGTCCGCCTGCCGATGCAGGGGACACGGGTTCGTGCCCCGGTCTGGGAGGATCCCACATGCCGCGGAGCGGCTGGGCCCGTGAGCCATGGCCGCTGAGCCTGCGCGTCCGGAGCCTGTGCTCTGCAACGGGAGAGGCCGTAACAGTGAGAGGCCCGCATACCGCCAAAAAAAAAAAAAAAAAAAAAAAATCAAAACATACAGATGGCCCCAGGCACATGAGAAGATGCTCAACGTCGCTAATTATTAGAGAAATGCAAATCAAAACTACAATGAGGGCTTCCCTGGTGGTGCAGTGGTTGAGAGTCCGCCTGCCGATGCAGGGGACACGGGTTCGTGCCCCGGTCCGGGAAGATCCCACATGCCGCAGAGTGGCTGGGCCCGTGAGCCACGGCCGCTGAGCCTGCGCGTCCGGAGCCTGTGCTCCGCAACGGGAGAGGCCACGACAGTGAGAGGCCCGCGTACCGCAAAAAAAAAAAAAAAAAAAAAAAGCAGGAGGAACACCCTTTGCATCCCCTTGTGGCCACGCCCCCCCCGTGCCCACGAAGGCAAGCACTCTACTGACTTCTGAGAGCAGACGCACTTGACATAATAGGATCACACGGTGTGCGCTCTCTGGGGCCTGGGCCGTGTTCTGAACACTACGTTGGTGGAAGCCACAGGTGCCATAGCCCGTGGCAGGCTCGCTCACTCTCACTGCCGTGGCCTAGCCCACTGTGTGCACAGCCTAGGGCTCACTCCTTCATGTGCCATCGATGGGCACTGGGACACTTCCCAGCTTTGTCTGAAACGAGCAACGTTGCTGTGACCTTGCCTGTCTGTGTCTGCGGGGGAACCGGTTTACGTATCTCTTGCGTGTGTATCCAGGATCGGAGATGCCGGGTCACAGGGGATGGATCTAGTAGCCATTGCCAGAAGTTTTCCAAAACACTTGTTGCAAATGTCACTCCCACCAAATGGTATGAGATTCGGCCCTTCCACCTCCTCGTCAGCGCTCGGTATTGTCTGCCTTTTTCTCTCAGCCATTTTTCCCTCCCTTTCGTGTTGTGGTTGGAGATACTAAGGCCAAAGAGATGGCCACTCCCAGGATCACAGAAGCAGAGGCGCTGGCACCAGCCTGGAGCCAGCTCTGCTGTCATTTCATCCTCTCTATTGTGCAAAAGGCACCAACTCAGTTTCCATGTCAGGTCTCATCCAATTAAGCCATACTTAGAAATCAAGGCAGGCATTCCGCCGAGCGATAGCAATAAATGCACTCATAACTAGCGTTTGTCAGACACTGACTGAGAGCCAGGACCACGTGAGAGCTTTGCCTGCATCGCCTCACTCGATCCTCTCGCGGCCTCAGGAGGGAGGCCCTTCTCTCTGTCCCCGTCCTAGAGGTGGGAAACCGGAGGCCCAGAGAGGTGGAGCAGCCCTCCCAGGATCACACAGCCATGTCCTCTGTCTCCGGAGCCCACGTTGTTGGCCCATCCAGTGGGCCAGTGGGAGCTGAGATGCTCTCCCCGGTCTCTCCCAGGTTTCTTTCTCTTTCCGGACTCAGTCTTAACAGGCAGTGTTTGTCTTTTCAGAATTTGCTAATCTGAAAATTGTATTTTTCAAAGATTAGGTAGCTAAGTAAACCGTTCCAAAGACGCGTGATTTTCAGGTCTCTTGATTGACACTTGAAAGCATTCCACAGTGGATCTGCACGTGTTCCCCACATGTGCATGTGTGTGCGTGTGTATGTACCCTAGTCTCGCTTCATCCCAGGTGTCTTTACACCACGTCAAAGCGTACAGGTCAGGAATCATCTCCCGCCTGAAGGGGTTTGAGGCCACAAGGCCCGTCTCGTTCCTTCACTGATCCCACATGTCGTGATTCAGCCCCGTAAGCCTGGCCGGGGCACATGATGTGAACTTCCGACACGGCCAGTCCCTGTGCTTGCACAAGGCAAATCCAGTGCAGTGAGAGAAGTGCTATGATGGGGACATTCGGGGCGCTAAAGGGGTGCGGCCCCCATCCAGTTCTGGGAAGACAGAAGGCTTAGAGGGGGAAGCTGAGACCTACAGGGTGAGTAGGACGAGCCAGGCCAGCGGGGAAGTGGGCTCCCAGCAGAGGGAGGGCAGGTGCATCAAGGAGACTAATCGGGCAGCAGTCTCCAGGAGCGTCCAGGGGGCGCTGTTCTTAACATGCTAATTTGATATGCTAATTTGATATGCTAATTCAACATGCTGATCCAATATGCTAATTCAACCTGCTAACTTAACACACCAGTCTACATATGAGCCTCCAAGAGCACCTCCCAAGCTCTTCAACCGAGGAATACAGTCACCCAATGATGAATCCTTAAAATTTATGAGACACCTTTCCCCGTGCTGTCTCCTTTGATCTCTTAAACCCTTGTGGCCTGTGCACCAGCGGCACTGGCCTTCCCTGGGGGCCGGTTAGAAATGCAGAGTCTCAGGCCCCGGGACCGACCTACTCCATCAGAACCTGCATTTTATCAAGATCCTGCGTGACTCGTATGCCTGTGAGAGTCCAGAAGCACTGCTGCCCTAAGAGTCGAGGAAGAGCTTTTGTTGTACCCATTTTACAGTGAGGAGACGTAGACCCAGAAGGGCAGAGTCCGCAGCTAGGAAGTAACTGGCCACTCTTGCTCCTCCCTCTCCAGTCCAGACTGCTGCTCTGTGGATGAGGACACAGAGGCCCAGAGAGGGAACATGCCTCGCCCAAAGCCACACAGCAAGACTATTATCCTGGTCTTCAGACGCCACAGGCACACGTGTGCTTTCCCTCCCCCTAAAATGCTGGGGAGCCGTGGTCACCCCGGATGCTAGTTAGAATGCACATTTCCAGGCCCTT
This sequence comes from Phocoena phocoena, assembly GCF_963924675.1. Lineage (NCBI taxonomy): Eukaryota > Metazoa > Chordata > Mammalia > Artiodactyla > Phocoenidae > Phocoena > Phocoena phocoena. The sequence goes on along the minus strand of NC_089238.1, from coordinate 56,445,512 downwards.
CCCAGAGCTGCTGAATCCAAATCCCTGAGGACGAGGCCTTGAAATCTGCATTTTAGCCAGCTAAGTCTTGCTTGGGAAATGGCTGAGGACCCCGAGGGAACATTGTGCAATTCTCAGGCTATCCACCAGAGGGAGCCCGCACCCCAGAGACGCAGCCTCGTGGTGCCTTGAGGCCCCAGATAGCAGGTTCCCGTGGCTTTCTCCCAGTGGGTCCAGCGTGGTTGCTGTTTAGGAAAAATCCTCAGGTCACACCAGTCAGAGGTGTTCGGGAAAGGGAGCCCTTCTGTCAACACGGGAGCCAGGAAGGCTGAGTTCTGATCTCATGCTGTCCACCTGGACCCTCACATCCAGGCCTCTTGCAGGCGGATTCACAGTGAGGCCTCAGGAGCGCCCTTCACCTCTAGCATCAGCGTCCTCCTCTGCAGATCAGGCTGTCGTACCTACACGTCCTGAGTCCCCAACGCCAGCCTCAATGTCGTACAAGGCACACATTAATGTCTGTAAAACGTTAGGAGACAGAAGGCATGTTGTCACACAGATGTTCACAGGTTGTTTTTGGAAGGCTCTGCTGTGATGACATGTGCTCTCCCGTGTATCTCCGTGAATCAAAGGCTCTCCAGCCAGGGTGAGCCAGGGAATGGGACAGGAGGTGGTTGTGCCCTGTGTGAGGGCTGGAACTGTGGCAGCCACCTTGGGCCCCTGAGGGGAGACGGATGGCTGCACTTCTGAGACCATGGTTGATTGTGACCTGCAGCACAGATGCAGAACACTTTCAGTGAGTTCTATTGGACAGCACTTTGAATACTACATATACATACTTTTAATGGGGATAATTAACACTGGGTCTTGAAGTTCAGAAGTTTTTCATCTCTGTCTGTTCTCACAAGAACCCTGTCAAATTTGGATCAATATATTACTATTCTCGTTTTTAATGAGGAAACTGGGGCTCAAAGAGAGACTTGCCCAAGGATGCATGGTCAGAGGCAGCAAAGCCAGGGCTCGAACCCTGATCTCCTGGCTTTTCATTTTATGCCCATTTGCTGCCTCTCCTCCAGGTTGAACCCATCACAGTGACAGTTTCCTCATCAGCCCGATGAGGCATGTTTTTAAACCCATGCTCCTCAGAACGAGGCTCAGAGTTTTGCAGTTGCTGTCCTTCCCGTGGATGAAGTGGAAAGTGTTAGAATTCAGGAAATAGCTCTGCTTGGTTCTGAGAACAACACCCACTGAGTCCATGGCTCTGGAGCTATTTCTGAAGATGCCAGGACCAACGCTCCCTCAAAAGAGCAATTACCTTATTGCAAAACTATAATCAGCTTTCCCCTGGAATACAGCTTTGCTCTCCCTGAGCAGAATGGAAGGGCAATCAGGACTACAGTCAGAGGCCCGGTGTTGCCACCTACTGATCTAATTCTAATCACGGCTAGGGATTGGAATCCAAAAGATTACCTCACCCCACCCTCTAAATATCGTAGCTCCTAAGAATTTGATTACTTTTCCCACTGCATCAACACTGCCCCCCTGTACGCAGCTGATTTGGAAAGGCAGAAGGCGAGAAACACTGACCAGGGCTCTGTGATGGTGGCGATGATAGTGATGGCGATAAAGATGGTGCTGATGGTGGTGACGGGGGTGGTGATGGCAGTGATGATGGTGGTTTAGGTTAATGATATAAATCACACCCTTGCTGGTACTTGCAACGTACCAGCCCCTGAGCCACGTGCTTTGGCCATCTCGTTACTTTTCTCACCCTTCCCTAGCCTCTGAGGAGCATGAACTCCTAAACTCTGTTTGCTTCCGCGAGCTGGGACTCACAGCATTCCCCAACGGGGGGGGGGGGGGGGGGGGGGGGGGCGGGTGTAGTGGAGAAAGCACGGGTTCAAATCCTAGTCTGCTGTTTCCCAGGCATGTGACTTTGGGAACTGACTTCCTGTCTCAGTTTCCTCATCAGTAAGACGGGGGTGACACAGTCCGTATCTTAGGGGGTAACTCTAACAATTACATGAGGTGATGGATGCAAACAGCTGAGACAGGTGCACCTGACAGGTACCCTCATAATCTCTGTTTCCCTGGCCATGCCGCACACACAATCTTGGGCAATCATACTTGTCATTGGGGTTGTAAGGACACCTACTACAGAAACTGGAGCTCTCCAGCAGTGGCTCCCATACTTTAATGACATAAGAATCACCCATGGAGCTTTGAAAGCGTCGAATGCCTGGTCCATGCCCCAGGAGACTTAAATCACATCCTCTAGGGATGGCTCAGTGGCTTATGAAGCTCCCAGGTGGTTCCAACATGTAGCCCGTGTTCTGGACCAGGCTGCCCAAAGGAAATGTAACGTGAGCCCATGTCATTTAAAATGTAACGTGAGCCCATGTCATTTAAAAGTTTCCTTAGCCACATCGACAGGAGTAGACAGAGACAAGAGAAGTTAATTTTAATAAAACATTTTAGTTAGCCCAAATAAAACCAAAATGTTATCACTTTAACATTGCAAACCCGGGACTTCCCTGGCAGTCTAGTGGTTAAGACTCCACACTTCCACTGCAGGGGGCATGGGTTCCATCCCCGGTTGAGGAACTCAGATCCTGTATCTCGCATTGTGCGGCCACAAAATTAAAAAAAAGAAAGAATTTAGATAAACATGTAAATCCAATACTGAAAATCTACCCGTGAGATATACCAGTTAGATATTTCCTGAATTCTAACACTTTCTACTTCATCCACGGGAAAGGCAGCAGGTGCAAACGTGTTTTCTGTCCCAAGTCTTTGAACTCTGCTGAGTATTTCACACTCAGGGTACGTCTCAGTTCAGATTCACAAGTTTCAAGAGGCTTGTGGCTTCCATTTTGCACACCCACCTGGCGAGAAGAGCTCTCCCCACTTTACAGATGAGGAAGCTGAGAGTCAGAGGGGTGAAGGGACCAGCCCAGGCCCCACAGCTGTTTCGTGACAAAGGTGACTCAAACCCAGGTGTCCTGGCCGCAGCCGGGTGCCCCCTCTCCGCCCACACCCTGGTCCAGGTGGTTCCTGGCTCCCATGTGCTGCCCCAAACCATGGGAGGGGAGCAGCAGAGAGCAGGCCCTGGTGCCAGCACCCCAGAAGCTGAGCCCCCAAGCTGGGCCTCCGGGATCCGTATACCTTGTTGGGTCTGATCCCTTTGGGGGAATGATTTCTCCATTGTCCACACTCACCTCCCAGCTGCACTCCCAGGGCGGTGGCTGGGATTTGGGCCTCTTTGCAGTTTACCCAGCACAGCGCCCAGGGCCCTCCAAGGGCACAGGTGAGACCCCAGAAACTAGGGCGTGTCTTCAGGAACCTCTGAAGGTAGCTGATCCGGAGGCAGACATTTCCAGGGGTCCCAGCATCCTAACCCCTGGGCAGCGGCCGTCTGTTCCCACGGCTTGGGCAGCCCCTCCTGACGGCCGTCCTCCCCAGAACCGCTTTCTGGTCCTCGGAGACCCTAAGAGGTGCACCCAGACACCCTGCCTGCTGTGCTTTTGCCGGGGTCTGTCTTCCCCTCCTGAGTGGAGGTCCTGGAAGGGAGGCTCTGTGTCTGTTTCAGCTCCTACCGCTTCCCCGCCCTGAGGGCCTGGTGCACCCTGGCTCTGTAGACACTTGTTAAAGGAACCCATTCATCAGCTCCCAGTCCCAAGGCACCTGAAAAGGTTCGTGCAGCTTCTAAAGACTCCACACTTAGAACAGGGAACAGCGGGGCCCTGGAAGAATCCAATCCCACAGCTCCGAGGGGAGACGCCACCACGTCTCTTCTGCCACCACATTAGCTGGTTTGTTTCCATTTTCTCAGTAGAGGTGGTGCCATGGGCCACCTGCGCCAGCTCAGAGCCCTGGGGGGACCTTTAGCGATGATGACGTTCGGTCAGGGACTTTGTACGGGAGCTAACATTCAGGAAAAGGGACCTAGCTTCCCACCAGGGCGGATCCGGCGTGGAGGGAAGCACGATGTAACAGCATCGATAGACACGTAGCCCGTGGGTAGGTGGGTTTCCCTTTCCATCACCTCTGCAGCCCCCGCATGTCGGCTGGGAGCCAGGGTCCCACAGGCACCTTCCCAAGGAAGCCCTCTGAAGTCCTGGCATCCCATTTAAAAATCTCAGAAGGATGTTCAGAAAGAGATGCTGGATAGACATAGAGAGCAGACTTGTGGTCGCCAAGGGGGGTGGTGGGGGGAGGGAGAGGGACGGACTGGGAGTTTGGGGTCGGTGGACGCGAACTATTGCATAGAGGATGGACATACAACAAGGTCCTACTGTAGAGCACAGGGGACTGTATTCTATTTCCCGTGATAAACCATAATGGAAAAGAATATGAAAAAGAATGATATATATGTATAACGGAATCACTTTGCTGTACAGCAGAAATGAACACAACATTGTAAAACAACTCTACTTCAATTTAAAAAAACTAAAATTAGAAAGAAATAGATGCTGGAGGGTGTCTGTGTCAGGAGAGCACTTGCCTCCCCCGCCCCGTGGCCCCGAGCACGAGGGGAGCGGCCCCAGGTGCTCTCCGGGAAAAGGGCGTTTCACAACGGCTCACCCGATAGAGCCCACACCCCAAACCAGAGCACATTTAAACCAACTTCTTATATAACTCAGTTCATTCTTGTTCATCCTTGTGGTTGGAGTTTTCTAGAACCCACCAGCAACCTTCTGGTTCATCTTCTGGTTTTGATGTGCTGCTCTCCACCTTTGAAGGAGGAAATGGTCGGGAGACCTCAGGTTTCGTTCTGTTTTGTTGTTTTAATCTTCAGTAATGAGGGTGGTGGCCGTGCTCCATCAAAATGCTCCCTGCGGAGGGAGCCTGGGCCCATCTGTTCCATGAAGGGAGCACGGACTCTGAGAAAGGGGAAGTAAGAACAGCAACTCGAGGATGCGAATCTAGACTTCCGTGGAGCTCAGGGAAGCCAGAAGAATTTCGCTGTATTTGTTGTGGTTATTTTTGCTGTTCATTGTGTTCAACGTGGTCCTTAACTCTGTGCTTCTGTGGATTCCTACAAACCGATTCTCAAAGCTGCCTACCGTATGATGCCAACTGACATTCTAGAAAAGGCAAAACTATGAAGACAGGGCTTCCCTGGTAGCGCAGTGGTTGGGAGTCCGCCTGCCGATACAGGGGACGCGGGTTCGTGCCCCGGTCCAGGAGGATCCCACGTGCCGCGGAGCAGCTGGGCCCGTGAGCCATGGCCGCTGAGCTTGCGCGTCCGGAGCCTGTGCTCCGCAACGGGAGAGGCCACAGCAGTGAGAGGCCCGCGTCCCGCAAAAAAAAAAAAAAAAAAAAAAAACTATGAAGACAGTAAAAAGATCAGTGGTTGCCAGGGGTCAGGCCCACCCGGATAACCCAGCATCCTCTTGCTGACTTAAGGTCCATAACCCTAATCACATCTGCAGAAGTCCCTTTTGCTGCATGAGACAATATATTTACAGATTCTAGGGGAAATGGTGTGAACGTTTCGGGCTAGGGGTTCATTCTGCCTACCGCAGCATCTGTTCATGTAAATACTTGTACACAAATGTTCCCAGAAGCTCCGTCATCTCCAAAAGCTGGAACCAGCGCCCACATGGGAGTGGATAAAGAAATAGCGGTATATCTATACAATGTCATGCTGCTCCACAAGCAGTAGAATGAATTCTTTTTTTTTTTTTTTTTAAACATCTTTATTGGGGTACAATTGCTCTACAATGGTGTGTCAGCCTCTGCCCCACAACAAAGTGAATCAGCTATACATATACATATGTTCCCATATGTCTTCCCTCTTGTGTCTCCCTCCCTAATTCTTGATACCTGCCACGACACAGACGATCCTTAAAATAATTATGCCGTGTGAGAGAAGCCAGCCTCCCCCTAAGAGCCACACAAACTATGTAATTCCATTTGTATAAAATTCTAGAAAATGCAGGTTCATCTCTAGTGACAGGAAGTAGTTGCCCCGGGCCAGGGGTGGGATGCATCGGGAGGGACTGCAGAAGGGCCTGAGTAAACCTTGAGGTGATGGGTCTGTACCTTATCTTGGTCTTATGAGTGTAAACATAGGTCAACGCTTATCAAATTGTACACTTTAAATATATATGACTCATTGTACATCAGTTATACCTCAACACAGCTGGAATTAAAAGGCAGTCCTCTGAAATGGTAGACACATTCCATAGAAAGAGAGAAAACATAAATATGCCAAATGTGACATTGCCGAAACCAGGTGGTGGCTATACAGGTGGTCATCGCACTGCCCTTTCAACTTCTCCAAATACTTGAGAGTTTTCATAATAAAAAAGTGGGGGTGGGGGGGAGGGGGGTACTTCCCTGGCGGCCCAGCGGTTAAGACTTTGCGCTTCCATTGCAGCGGGCGAGCGTTCGATCCCTGGTTGGGGAACTAAGATCCTTCATGCCACACAGTGCGGCCAAATAAATAAATAAGTAATGTGGAAGGGGGGCGGAAATCCAAGCTTTGTGGTCACACCTCCAGGGGGTCAAGTCTGATTCAAGTCATATCCTAGCTGTGTGAGCTTGGGCAAGAGATGATTTCTCGAGCCTCGTTTTTTTCATCTGTGAAACGGGCCTGATCCCCACACTGAGCTCTTTGGGCTGTGAGCATGAAATTACATTAACGCACAGAGCAGGCTTAGCAGGGACCTGGGTTTGCAGTGAAGCCTCCATGAAGGTAGCCGTCACCACTGAGTCTTAATCCGAGCTCCCTTATCTGAGAGACATGGAAACTGAATTAGAAAACTTGGCAGCCTTCTCTGAGATCACACAGTCACATGGTCCGAATCTGGCCGTAGAGAACTACCTCTTTGGATGCCCACTGGCTACAACCCTTCTTAGAATTCTGATGTAAATAGTTTATGCAAATATGGCCAAGCCACCCCACCTGAGATGAGGCCCTCCCTCTGACCAAGAAAGGAAGCCAGGCCCAGCACCCAGATATATTTTTAACGGAGTGGACATGTGCACTTTGCATATCTTGTCTGCTTGGCAGTTTGAGGTTCAAGGTCCCAACCAAAAGTAGATGTTTTTATTTGTTTGTTTAGACGGGTAAGATCTCATAGTCTCAGACTCCACTATCAGAACACTGCCTCTAAAGTGGAGATAGATCCATTCCTAAAACCACGCGGTTGGTTATTCAGTTTGTGCTAAAGCCTTTATCCTCCAGGGGTCGCGTGAGGGTTGGCCAGGAGTGTACTGCATATCCTCCGTGTACAGGCGCTCGAGACACGTGCGCCAACAGAGGCCCAGTTGAGTCTGTAAGTGAGAGGGTTTTCTAGAAGCAAGGAAATATCTTGGGCAGTCCTACCCCTCTCAGCTCTGGGGGAATATTGCTACTTGATTTGCTCAGTGGTTTTTGTTAAAGGGAGCGGGGGGGGAGGGGGGGGGGCGGGGGCAGGGGGGAGCTGTAAAGGAAGGCTCAATGTAATGGTAGAGGAGAGGAAGTTGAAGGGTGGTCACTGTGAAGAGGAAAACATACTCTGGGGAACCGTGTTCCTCTTTTATTTGTCTCTTTACACACCAACCTACCCACTTACCTAGAACGCACACAGCAACTTTCAAGTATTTTGGTGACTGTTATATGAAAGGGACTTGTGTTCAACTGTTTATTGCAAAGAACTCCTTTTGGTGAGGCAACCACAATAGCTTGTAGGTACGTCCCTCCAACCAGTGCGAGTCCAAGTGAGGTACAGGTGCCAATCCACAAACCGTGTCTGGTGCAACAGGGATAAAGAAATTGAGAGGAACAGTTTGGAAACTTTTATTCAATTTGACAGCGCACTTTTCAGTCTCTTACTAATAAAGCTGGGGCTTATATTTTGTATATTTTTACTTTATTTTCTAGTAATTCACTTTTATAAAAAATATTCGCATGCAATGGATTAGATTTTTTTTCATTTCAAAGATAATTTGCCTAGCTTCTCTCAAGGATCAGCTCCAAACGTATTCATTAGAGGTCAACCATCATTTTTTAAGCTTTATAACCTGATGTCAAATATACAGGGTATTAGATATGAGTCCCTGAATACATTACACTCCATGCCCGAGGTAGCACACAGAAAGATGACACAATTTGCCCAAAGACACAGTCCAAGTCTGTGGCAAAGAGAGTTGGTAAGGCCAGTTATTCAAGTTTTTCTCAGACTGAAAAGCATGTATGCTTCACTGTGGTTTTCCTAATAAAACATTTTAAAGCATTTATTTACACACACAGAAACACAAACACAACTTAGAAATCCTTAGGAAATACACTACAAGTAATGGAATGAAAGGAGACTAGCCAACCCTAGAGAGCAAAAAGCAATTCTACCGCTTGGAATATCTTTCCTCAATAAGAAGTGACGCCGTACACCAGAAAGCAAGCCTCTGAAGATGTCCAGGACCCTCTGTATGCTCAGGAAATCCAGCGGTTTATAACCGAGCAAGCACACTACCCTCCCTTCACTGGGAGCCCTGCTCAAGTCCATAAATAAAAAAGCAAACACACATTGGTGTGTGTACAAATTCTCAGTATTGAATCACACATTTCTTGGGGATTTGGAGAAAATAAATGTAATTTTTTTTCAGAAATTAAAAACCTCAACCCTTGGATTCAGTTACTTGATTGCCTTAGGTCTCAGGCAAATCTTGGTCTCACCTGGGAATAATTTACAATTAAGTGCTGGCTCAGAAAGACAAAAAAAGAATTTTTTGAATCCACCAGGAATGGTTGAAAAATGTATTCTCTGATGCTCTTCTCATCGAGAGTGGACTCCCACTGCACTTCGGTTGAATAGGACTCCCTTCTAAGGAAGAGAAGTTAGCGCATTTCGGTGTGGCTTCTGAGGCTACGTCCATAAAAGGTACCTTGTTCTCTCACCTCTTGGGACACAGGCCTCTGGAACCCTGAGCCACCGTGTAAGTCTGGCTATCTTATAACCACCGTGTCACTGCCACACGCTTCCACTCTTCTCTTGCCGATTGGATGCAGGAAGAGATGGGACATGCCAGGTGGATTTTATGATTTCCCTGTTCCTCTACTGGTAAGATTCCGGTCGAGGAGAAACAAGCAAGATGCATTTCATGAGGTCATTTGGGGGTTACTTGCTATGGGAGCAGGAAACAATGAAATACGCATTTTCTAACAACAGTGTGGTGCTCGGTCCAGACTCCCTGATAGTGTATCTCCAGGGGGAGGCGGGAAGGCGGGGATAGTTTGGGGAACTCAACCAAAAAGGAGAACACACCGGTGAGCTTATGCAGCACGTATTGGTGAATCGGGATGGTGGGAGTTGTGGAGTGTTTAGAGACCCCTCTGACCACCTTTGAACACAGTTACCTCTCCTGACTTCTAGTAAATAAACACTGCACTTTTCTTTAAAATATATATATTATATACACACACACACACACCGGTTATATACAGTACAAGTATTTCTCTGTATCAGTCACCTTCATCTGGAAAGTGCCTCGCGTTAAAAAACAATAATGACTGACCTTCCAGGTAAATGATTATCATACATGTGTAGTGCAGAAAAAATATTTATAAATATGAATTTTCATCTGAACAAGGCAAGATACATCTTCGTCACTCATATAAAAACAATAGCATGGGGGCTTCCCTGGTGGCGCAGTGGTTGAGAATCCGCCTGCCAATGCAGGGGACGCGGGTTCGAGCCCCGGTCCGGGGAGGGCCCACGTGCCGCGAAGCAGCTAAGCCCGTGCGCCACAACTACTGAGCCTGCACTCTAGAGCCCGCGAGCCACATCTACTGAGCCTGCGTGCTACAACTACTGAAGCCCGTGCACCCTATAGCGCATGCTCCGCAACAAGAGAAGCCACTGCAGTGAGAAGCCCGCGCACCGCAAAAAAAAAAAAAAAAAAAAAACAATAGAGAAAACCAGACTAGCCACGGGGCGGGCTGGGGGTGCTGACTTCACCCTGGGGATTTTTCATTCTTGCAACCAGAAGAACACGCAGGTGGAAATTTCCAGCAGGCAGCAGAAACTGTAAGGAGCGAGAGGAGAGCCCAAGCCAGGAGCGGCCAATGAGCCATAGAGGGAACGACTATAAATTTCAACGTTCCTGACACCCAGGGCTCAACCAGCAGCTCTGGTAAAGGGATCCCCGGCTTGTGGTGTCTTCCAGTCCCGGCGGGCAGCCCGCCCAGCACGGCCGCTTCCATGCTGCTCCGTGACCTCACGAACAGGGGCTGGGAGGTGACGCTCCCAGCGGTTCTCTCCCACCCAGCTGGCTCCCTCACACCCCCTCCAGCTCCCCGAGGTGTAGCAAAGCCGGCCCCGCCCCCCGCGCCTCACGGCCCACCCCCAAGTATGACTTTCTGGTTTTCTTCTGCCCAAAAGGGAGGCAGGCTTGGTTTCTTTGAAGTCGAGCCAAGTGGGTTTCACAGAAGAAGGTGTCCTCGTCCCGGTTTCTACCTGCTTGCCACAGTGGGGTGAGATCTGAGCGGTGGTGGTTCGGCGGCTGCTGTGGCTTCGTGGGCGGGGGGGGGGGGGCCTGCGGCGGCCTGTGACTTGAAATGAGATCGATGGGGCTCAGCCAGTTCCCCCCGAGACGCATCTCCAAACCCAGACCTGCCCCGGGCCCAGCACCCCGGCTCTGAAAAGGGGGGCTGCAGGGGGCCAGAGGCTGCAGGGACCCCAGGGAGGCCAGCAGACACAGGTGAAGGCTCCCCCCTGGCTGGCAGATCCAGGTGGGAGGAGGCCGGGGACCACATCCACTCCTGAAGGCCCCCCCCAGGCCCACCCTGGGTGCGGGGCGGGGGAGTCACGTGCCCACGTAAGTTAGAGGCAGAGCTGAGATTCCATACAAGGGGTGTAAAGGACTTTGAAATGAGGAAATTGAGGCCCAGAGAGAAGTGACGTGTTCTCGCAAGGACTGTGTGGCTGACCTGGGACTCGAACTGATTCTCCCAAATTTCCTTCCTGCTTCCCTCTTCCATTTCTTTCTTTCCTCCCCTCCCTCCCTCCCTCCCTCCCTCCCGCTATCCATCCTTCCCTCCTTCCCTCTGATATGTATTAAACACTTTCTGCTGACATTCGTGACCGTGGTAAAGAGACAGGCACCTCCATCCTCTTGGGTAGAAGGCCCACTTTGGGGGGCACGATGCTCTCTTTTTTGCTGCATTTTAAAATAGAGACATAGGGCTTCCCCAGTGGCGCAGTGGTTGAGAGTCCGCCTGCCGATGCAGGGGACGCGGGTTCGTGCCCCGGTCCGGGAAGATCCCACATGCCGCGGAGCAGCTGGGCCCGTGAGCCACGGCCGCTGAGCCTGCGCGTCCGGAGCCTGTGCTCCGCAACGGGAGAGGCCACAACAGTGAGAGGCCCGCGTACCACAAAAACAAAAAAAACAAAAACAAAAAAAATAAAATAGAGACATAATTCACATGCCATAGAATTCACCCTTTCAAGTGTGCCATTCCATGGTCTTTAGCACATTCACCGTCTTGGTGTGTTTTAAGAGATGGCAAGTCTTTCGTTCCCAGGCCCGGCCACTCCTGGTGTCACAGCCATGGCGAGTTACTCCAGGTGTCATATGGAGACGGTGACCGCCCCACCCCAGAGTGCAGACCCTGGCCTCAGTGGGAAGCACACAGTAGGTGATCTCACGTGACAGCTGTCATCATTACTCACTAAGTGGTGGGCCCTGGGCCCCGTGTGGACCGTGGAAAATGAACAGCCCAGAAACCGCCTTCCAGAGGCTCACAGCCTTGGAGAGGAACTTGTTATTAATTGCGAGAGAGAGAAAAAGCAGAGAACAGCTTCCTAGGGGGTCGTTCTTATAGGACTGAGAGCCTTCAGACATGACTGTCCCGACAGAGCAAATAATCTGTCTTCTGGCTCAAGCCACACGCTATGTTTATGGCTTTCACTCCACACTCTAGTTCTCCAACTTCTTTTCTTTTTTAAATTATTTATTTAGGCTGTGCCGGGTCTTCATTGCGGCACGCGGGATCTTTGGTTGCGGCACGTGGGCTTCTTAGTTGCGGCATGCGGGATCTAGTTCCCCGACCAGGCATCGAACCCCGGCCCCCTGCATTGGGAGCGTGGAGTCTTACCCACTGGACCACCATTTCTGCAACTTCTAAAGACAGGTGTTTACGTGACTGAATGGGTCAGGGGCAGGTATGCACCTCCTGCACGGGAAATTGAGAACAGGTGCTCGGTTTCCGTTTCCTGGGGAGATGGGATGATGTGGGGGCCATGGGGTCTTCTTCAGTCCAAACCCCAGCGCCGCCTCCTTTGGCCTCTGCAGAATGGACGGTGCTGGTGTCCGCGTTCCACCAGGACTCAGATATCATCTGCGGCAGCTGACCGCCCCCCCACCCGGAGAAGCACTAGGCATCTCCCGGGCTCAGTGCCTACAGGACGAAGCTCAAACTCCCATCACAGCTGGGTCCTGGGGGCGAGGACCAGCCTGGTTCCACCCGCCCATCCCCAACTGCGGACGTTTCACTCCAGGCCCGCGGGCTGCCGAGCGTTCCCTGGGATGCATGTGGCTGGGCTGCAGGCTTCAGTTTGTCTCTTTCTTCGTCTTCATCCTCCAGATACTTATCTAGCACATAGTAGGTCCCCTTAAATGTTTGTTGAGTGAATAAGTAGACCAGAGGTCCACAGTTTCACTTGCCAAATCCCAGAGGAATAAAACCCAAATGCGTGTGTGTGTGTGTGTGTGTGTGTGTGTGTGTGTGTGTGTGTGTGTTTTCAGTGAGCCACAAGTAGAAACAAAATGGTAAAAACGAGCCCCCATGGGAAACCGGAACGGCCCCTCCAGGCTTCTTGAACCGAATAACCCAGAACAGAACTGGCACATCAGACTGTCCTCCAGCCTGGATCGATATTTCAGTTTGACTCTCTGCTCAGTGAGAGTCGTGGCTCCATTTCCATCCAAGATCAGAGGTACCTGATGCTCTGTCTAGTGTACCCTTCCGACCTGGTCCAAGAGAGGCCCGGAGGAGAGGGGATCACTGGGTTCTGGGCCCCCAGGGAGATGTGTGAGCGCAGGGGATGCCAGAGGCCGGAGGGCCGGTCCTGCCACACATGAGAAGCGAGAACCCTTTGTAGCTGGCCCTTGGTCCTGCTGTCCTCAAGCACACGTGGCCAGGTCTCCGTTGCCTCGCCTGCCGGGGTCAACAGAGCATTACACTTCCCTGCTTGGGAGGAGGGTCCGTAAGTGTTGCGTGCAACTGAAGAGCCTCTGAAAGCACCTGCTAACTTAGACCTCTGGTATTTATGGCCTTTGACGGCAATGGCGAGGGACATCTTGTGACCAGGGATGGTGTTTTCATTCCATGACATCCATTTCAAAAGGTTAGGATTGTGCCTGGAATGTGCCCTGGACAGTTCATTGTGGGTCTGTCGTCACGGTGCTGGGTGCTCCAGCCCTGCCACCTGCATCCTGTAGCATCGTGGGCATGTGACGTGGCCTCTCCAAGCCCAGTCCTAGGCCTGGCTTTGCCATGTATAACCCACAGGACCTTGGACAAGTGTGTCTGTCCAAGTTCACTGTCTCCCCGTGTGATATAGAGACAGCGGCTGCGGGGATCACACGGGTGGTTCACGGGGCCCCCGGCCGGCCGGGCCTGGCTCCCAGGGAGCCGTCCGGCAGCAGGAGCGTGACTGCGGCTGTTTCACTGGGAGGCGCCTTGAGGCTGTGCGGAGCGGTCCTCGGCGCCGTTCTTCTCACTGTAGGGGAAGCACGCCTGGTGCTTCTCTCGAACCAAACCCTTATTTTCTTCCTCTGTAAAATGGGGACCATAGGATTTGGGGAAATTGAAGGAGATAAGCAGGTAATGTTTTAGCACGATGCCTGGTGCTGGACCAGGTCTTGTACCTTTCTGTGCTGCCCATCCTAGAACTCACTGCCAACAGCTGCTCCCGTACGTGTGTGCTGAAGCCTTAAGGAGGGGCCCCCATCCCTCCTCCCCCCACCATCCTGAAATTACGTACGTTGATCCACTACCCGCAGAAGGGCCTGGAAGCCAACATCTCGTGAAAGAACAACTTACATGATTAAATGGTTAAATCCCCAACCCCCCAAACAACCATCAAAGGCCAAGAGCCCTTCACGAAATGGTACATAGCCCAGCCCTGAATGAAAAGGTGAAGGTCAAGAGACTCCCCTGGTGGTCCAGGGGTTAGGACTCCACACTTCTACTGCAAGGGGTGAGGGTTTGATCCCTGGTTGAGAAACTAGGATCCTACATGCCCTGTGGCGTGACTAGTAAAGGAAAGAAAAGAAAAAAGGTGAAGGTCAAGAAAACTCGGGCTAATCAAAGCTGCTACGCGAAGCACAAACCCTACTTCTGTGTGGCACACCGCGCAGACCACCCATAGACATAGGGGGGCTAGCGGGTGTTCTTCAGCAGGGATGGCACCACGCCTGCCGTGATCTACAAGGGCTGCGGTGACAGCGACAAAGCTGCTTTTCTGGGAGGTTTCCCACACATAGGCCCCGGGGTTATGCAAGCCACAGACCTTTTGATACTTCCCTCGTTCAAGGAACGTCTGGACACCCAGCTCACATGCTGTCTGCTCGCTCACTCTCTCTCCTCCCAATTCCATCTGTCCCTCAAGGTGAATTCCAAACCTACAGGGAAGACCGTCCGCTTTTCCTTAGGCGAGTTTGTCATGCTCCATTTTTGCCGTGGCTGCCAGGAAGCTCCAAGCCGAGCTTTGTGTTCAGTGTCTTGCTTTCCTCCTCTCACTGACCTTCCTCTCCATGCTGCTTCCGGAACCCACGGGTCCCTTCTCTCTCTCCAGAATCCCTGACTCAGGCGTCCTCAGACCTCAGATCACAGTTTCTTCTCCTCACGTGCAGGCTCAAATCCTTGCGTCATACCCGCTCCTTGGCCTCCCTGGGGCCCCCAGTCCACTGGGCAATTCATTCCTCTCCTGCCGCCCTTCCTGCTTTGCTCACTTCCATATCCAGCAGGGGTTCCATGATTTAGAACGACAATCCCAGTGCTCTGGACTCCCAGCATCCCCAAGGCGCTGGAGAGGATTCTCGTCACGCAGGGCCATCTGTGTGCTCTTGTTGATCCAGTAGTTCTTCCAGTTGAACCACTGTCTGTGGGGGGATGGGGGTGGAAGAGGGAAGCACATGAGCCACCCCCCTTCCTCTGGAAAAATAGGATCAAAACTAACACTTTCCCTTTTAAGAATGGTGGGCAGCTTCTGAGCAGTGCAGCATTAGGCAGCAAGAATGGAGGCCAAAAAAGGAGAGTTCCAGAGCGGGTTCATTTATTCCTCTTCACGCTTACACTTGCGTGTGCCACCCGGAGAACAAAGAGTTCTGCTGGTGTGAAGAAACGTGATTGGTTACTTTGCTTACAGGGTTGTAAAAGCCTTTTATGTCCTTTGGCTGTTCTGAGAGCTTTGGAAGCATGTTGGATGATTATACAAGTCATAAGTTAATTATGGTGAAATGAACTCTTTTTGATAATTTTTTGTAAATTATTTATTTATTTTATTTATTTTTGGCTGCATTGGGTGTTCGTTGCTGCGCGCGGGCTTTCTCTGGTTGTGGCGAGCGGGGGCTACTCTTCGTTGCAGCGCGCGGGCTTCTCGTTGCGGTGGCTTCTCTTGTTGCGGAGCTCGGACTCTAGGCGCACGGGCTTCAGTAGTTGTGGCACTCGGGCTCAGTAGTTGTGGCGCGCAGGCTCAGTAGTTGTGGCTCACGGGCTTAGTTGCTCCATGGCATGTGGGATCTTCCCGGACCAGGGCTCGAACCCGTGTCCCCTGCATTGGCAGGCATATTCTCAACCGCTGCGCCACCAGAGAAGTCCATGAACTCTTTTCAGATGGCGTCATTTGTTGTAAAGGATCCAGTGGTGAGCTCCAAGCCTTCCTTCAGTGTAGTCAGTCCTCAAAGCCTTGGCAGCCTCCACGTGAGCTCACCGTGTGAGGGAAGGCTAAATAGGAAGTAATTAGCATGCTTTTACGTTTGTTTTACTTTTCCTAATATCCAAGCACAGTATGACATTTTTTGCTCTTGGGACGTGATCGGTCCCCTGAAATAACAGAGGAAGGCAAAGTAAAGATGGGACACGGTGATGTACACTTTGGGTCCTTAGGCATCATTTGATGGACCCCCCTCCCCCTAGAAATAGGGAAACCGAGGTCCAGAGGACCCAGTGAATGACAGAGCCCAGAACGCACCCAGTAGCTCTTAATCCCAGTCTGAGGGTATAAACTGAGATCCAGGAGACTCTGAGCTACCGTGTCCAACAGACCCAGCTTCCCCCGCTTTGCAGGCGGACAGAGGACCCCTCTCTCCAGCCCCCAGCATCACTCCCAGCTGTCGGATCAGACCCCCGAGCCATCCGTCTCATTTCTCCGTGCAGCATCTCACTCACAGTGTAAAATTAGCTCCGTCATGAGTTTCAGGAAGAAATACCTGCAGCTCCTTCGGCGGCAAGAAAAAGAAACCAGTGGGGACTTTTCTCCTTTCCTGCTGCCAGGGCTGGGCCCCTGCAGTGCCAGGGTGCAGCGGGGAGCTTGGGGAGGGGCTGGGGGACTCTGCAGTCAGCGGAGGCCTTGCTTTTCCCCTGGGGTGCCCAGGAGGCAGAGGAGAGAGGTCTGGGCGTTTTCCCATCTCGTTCCGCCCCCATCCTGGGCAATCCCTCACCACACTGAACGCAAAGACTGCTGTTCCTGGATTTTCTTGTAAACGCCCGTTCTCACTTTAGAGGCCTACACTCCTGAGCTTTTATGGAAGGGTGACCCAGGTACAGAAAAGCACGCAAACCATAAGCTCCATGGATTTGCACACATTGGGCACCCGTGTAACAGCACCGCGTGAAGAAATGGTATGCTATTAACACCGCCAGTGCCCCCCAAGGGGAACCCTACCGTAGCCTCCAATAACATAGACCCATTTTGCCTGGTTTTGAGCTCTGTAAAACGGAACCATAGTGTGGACTGCTTCGTTTCTGTCCTATTTTACTGAATATGCTGTTTGGGCCATCATCCACGTCGTTATTAATACATGTAGTATAGATCATCCATTCTCATCGCTCTGTTCTCTTTTCTGTAAATACACCTCAATTTTGTAAGGTCACACGACATGATATCCTCATTTTTGCAGGTTAAAAAAAAAAAAGCAGTGAAACCATTCATGATTTCCGTTGATTTCCCCTTAGTATTTATCCACACGTTTATTTCTGGTAAATGCATGGTTTTGTAACGTACTCTCGTTCTGGTTTTTTGTTTGTTTGTTTGTTTTTTGTTGTAAATCCACCTGTGCTGCTGCCTCTCCATCCAGTCTGCCTGCACGCCGGCCCTCACGTGGGCTGCCCCTCCGTGACGGCCACCAGGAGACCTCTACGCCCCCTGCGTGTGCCTTAAACATCCTCACCCGTGTCACCTGACAGGCCCGGGTGGAAGTTTCTTGGGAACCTGGGAGTGGAATTGTAGGGTCGTTTGTGTGTTCTTGAGAGACCACATCTGTAAAAATCATCCACCCCACGGATGCCCTGTGGCATGTCCTGCAGCCCCAAAGGCACGCAGTGTGTGGGCTGGAGGTGAGAAGACGTCCTCTAGTTTCAGGGCAGGGGAACGGGAGGGAAAGGGGTGCACCAGCCAGCAGGGGGTGCTGCTTCCCTGGGGATCCTGGAGGCCCTGGGGTCCCAGGAATCTGGAGAGGCCATTGCATGGCTGCCGTTCCAGTGGCCCCTGTGCCTTCCCAGCGACCCCAGGCACCATCTGGAGTTGGCCGGAGCTCCCGGGTCGTCTGTTGGCAGGGTTGGGGAGCGGGGATTACGAGAGCGCGCTGGGCAAAAAGGGCTCCCCGCATCTCACACACCAGGTGTCCTCCACTGCCGTCACTTGGTTATCCGGAAAAGAAGACAGAGGGCAGTGAGAGACCCTCAGGACCCATCCCAGCGCCGCAGGGTCAGGACCCAAGCTCCCAGCCGGCAGCCTCCAGACATTTTGCCGAGGCCTGTCCCTCTCTGTGGCCCTGCCCTGTTTGTCATCTGGACTTCGAATTGCAAGGGAAGATCGAAAGTGAAAAGAAAAGAGAAAGTTGAGCGAATATTGCCAGCAGAGGCCGGTGGATAAGTGCCCGCAGGCCCGGGGGACAGCTGTCCCCTTATCCGACGTGATAAGCGTGGATAGCGCTTCTTGTCTCTGCCCCTTCTCCCATGAAGGGATCCCGTTCATGCATCCATTTGTTTGTGGTCTCGCTCGGCATCTTCCTGGCACCTACTGTGCGCTGGACAGGGTTCAGCTTCCGAGACGGAGCGGCCGCACTGCCAGAGCCTCACACAGCGGGGCGGCGGCCGGGGGCGCCGGTGGGGAGGCAGCGGGCCAGCGCCCCACTCACCAGGTACGTCCATCTCAGACTCATCGAGGCCTCCATAGCCACAGCCACAGCTTTTCAAGAAGACTTCCACCCCAGGAGGTTAAACTTCTGTCTGGTTTTGCAACCCTGTTTCGGCATTTCTCCACTGGTAAAATATAAGCCAACAGTGTCCACCAAACCGGGAGTGGCCCTGCCTCTTCCCACTTGTTCCTGGACGAGACCAGACACAGGCCCTTGAGGGAAGGGCTACTTGATTTTCCACGGGCTGCTTTCATAAACCTTCCCACGCTGTGTTCCTAAAGCAACTGCTTTTTATTACGTGAACGATCGGGCTGGATCTGAAATCACAGGAGCCACCACCGTGTGCAAAGCCCTTCTGTCCTGAGCACGACACATTTATCGACTTGGAAGGATCCCCATCCCACAGATGAGGGAGGTGAGTCACACAGAAGCCAGGAAACTCTTTCAAGGTCACCTTGAAAATCCACGCGGAAAGGGGGATAGCCCAGGCCGTCTGGGCCTAAAGCGCCTTGAACCTCGTGCTCTGTCCTGTGGACATGCATGTCCCAGAGGCCAGGCCAGGGCTGCACCAATCCACTTCATGGGTGACTGGGCGTCTGGTGTGCAGAAGAAGGTTCTAGAAAATGAGGATTTCCTTCAGCAGGCTCCAAGATGCTCTGGGGAGGGCAACACCCTGAGGTTTCATGGCTGTTCAACCTGGACCAGGACAGCGTTCACCAGAGATGCGGAGGTTTTATGACAGGGCCCCCCATCTGGTAATAAACATTTGCTTCACTTTCCTTTTCACTTTCTTTTTGTTTTGAGGGTTTTTTTTTTAATTCTCCATCTTGCTTTTTTTTTTTTTTCTTTTCCCTCTAACTTTCTGTTTTCCTTCCTTTCTAGGCTTCCTGCATTGAGCCCATATAACATTTGGAAATAAAAGAAAAGTTACTTTATGCCAGTCGAGAAATAAATGCTTACTGCCTCTAACCCACAGGTCAAGGGAAAAAGAAACTACGGGAGTGATTCAAGCAAACAGTCCATATCATCTAGTTGTGTCATTTTCTCAGTGTATTTCCTAGGCAGACATGGCCCCAAAGAAACTTCTTTGAAAACTTTCCTCCATCTCAGTGTGAAAACGTGATCCGGGCTGGCAGCGCTAGGGGACGGTAGGGGTGGTGGTATTACATGCGAGGAAATGAGAACCAGAGCGGTTAAGTGCTGTTCCTGAGGCCACACAGCTGATTCCTAAGAAACAGACCCTAAAGCAAACCTCCCTTCATTCAGAGGGATAAGGTTCTGTCTCAGCTCCGTCAGTCCTGCTGTTGCTAAGACCAGATGGCCTCATAAAGATCACTTCCTCTGTCTAGGTCTCAGTTTCCCTGTCTGCAAAATGAGAGGGTTGATCAAGAGAGTAACAGTAACTCACGTGTGTTAGAGGCTACTTATCTGCCGTGTAGAAAATAGATAGTAATACCTGTACCGTTCTCACGAGAGCCCCGTGCAGACAGGTAAACGGAAGCGGAAGGTGGTTGTCTACACCGGAGACGATGTCTCAGCTACCAGCAAGACCAGGGTTTGAACCCAGGGCCTCCAGCGCCAGAGCCAGGGACCCAGTCTCCACACTGTCTTCTTCTGGCAGGTTTTAGCAGCCCTGTTGGTTCCCTTTCCTGCTCCAGGCTTCCCCTCAACAGAAAGAAGCCGGTCCCAGGACGCGTCCGATGTGAGCGGACATTCACGCAGCAACATCTTACCCTCGCCAGGGCAGGGTGTCTTGGTGTTTGTGCCGAGACTCTGCTTGATTTTTCTGCAGGTGAAATATTCAGGGCAAACTGGCTTCCTTGACATTCAAAAGGGCAGAAAAAGAGGACAAAGTGGGCTCAGTACCTACGCCAGGAGCCTGATCCTTTCTCAGATCTGAACACGTGAGCCTCGATTTCCCCCTCTGCAAAATGGGATGACGGGGCTGCTGAAAGCTATCGATTCCTGACTAAGCTCCGAACACCTCCGCCCCTCCTTTGAGGTGCCAGTCACAGCTACACGCAGGGAGCACTTAGTAGGTGCTGGCTCGGCACCAAATCTCACGAGGCAGAGGCTGTTACTTTGTCGCCACGTCCCTGACAAGGACACCAAGGCACCGAGAAAACTGGTAGGTCCCGCGATTAGAAAGTTGGGGGACTGGCAGGTGAGCCCCACACTGCAGACCTCCCCAGGAGCTGGGGCCACTTGTGTCATTGTCCCCATCATGCCAGACGCCACCAGATGGCCCAGAAGGGGAGGCCGCGAGGGCTCAGGGGAGCGAGGACTCCGTCCTTCTTCCCGGGCGCGGAGAGGCAGGGACCCTGCTGGTGGTAGGGCCAGGCTCCCACGTGGTCAGCACGGGTGCAGCCCCCCTCCTCATGGGAGGAAGCGCAGCGGGGCCGGGGGCGGCACCCGGGCAGCTGCACAGCCAGACCCCAGGCAGGAAAGCCGCTCACCCTGCTGCCCTTCCGGCGCGGCAGGAGGCCCTGACCAGCAGGGAGCCGCGCTGCAAGGGCAGGCGTCCCCTGTATCCCAGAGCTGGAGGCCTCAGCGAGACGCCCTGGAGCGTAGCAGAAGGGACCAGAGCCTGGAGACGGGCAGACGACTGTTTCAACCCCACTAGAGCGATTCCTAGTTGGGGGCCTCAGGGCCCAACCACTTCCCCACATGGCTTCCGTCCCTCAGGACCTTCAGTGCAGCCACAACTCTCTCAGGCCTCCCTGCAAGGTCGCCAGATGGTTTAGAAGCCTCAAGAGGGCCAAGGGGCGAGAGGAAGGGCCCTCCCTGCTGAGGCCACACCTGCCCAGGTGCCTCGGGCTGGTACTCTCGCATGAGGCCGTGGAATGGATCTTCGGGCCTCGGTCGTGGATCCAGGCTTCCTCCCTCCTTGCCCCAATGCTGCGTGGCCTCAGGAAAATGACTTCACCTCTCTGGACTTCAGTTCTGCTCCATTCAGTGGGACTAAAAGTAGTTCTTATCTCACAGGCTCATGGGTTCCGTGGCTTGGTGCAATGATACGCTTAGGGACAGGGCCCAGCACATAGTAAGAGCTCAATAAATTCCTTATTCCATCACTACCGTCTGTCCCCTCGCGGACCTCAGCAGCCCAGGACCCAAGCCAGGGCCCAACCGAGGGCTCTTCTGACTGTCCTTGGAGGAGAGACCACCCAGGGGCAGCCTGGGACCCTGGGCCTCAAGGAGTGCTGTGGAGCCACTGGCTGGCCTACACCCTGGCACGCGAGGGCACACAGGCACACCGGCAGCGGCCTCGCCTCACCCCGCCTCTCGTGGGAGCGTGGCGGGGCAGCCAGTGGGTACGGGGCCAGGGCAGAGCCCTATTATTGCTCAATGCCAGGACCACGCTGGGTCTCAACCGTCAGGGACCTGGCTGTCAGAGCCCGAGGGGCCTCGCAATCAGACCTCTGTGGGCCACAGGCTTTTAATATTTTTAGAGAAGTTGGGTTTCTACCAAGTTCCTCTGCCTCAGATTCTTCCTAGAGCTGGCGTGTCCCCGGCCCACCACTGGCAGGAGCTCTGCAGAATCTCAGAGGCCACCGCGGCTGCCAGGTCACCCTATGACCTCCACAAGGGGTCGTGCAGCCAGGCCACCCAGAGCCCCGTGTCCCTCAAGGTCAGGCCAGGGCCTCTGGAGGCACTGCATTTCCTCCCTGCCCTCCGGCTCCCCAGCTTCTGGTTTTCCTTTCTTTTCTTTCGTCCCCTCTGCATTTTTTTTTTTTTTTTTTTTTAATGTGAAAGATCCGGTCTGAGCAGCTGTGAACCAAGAGGGACATTCATTTCACCCTTTGTGAGGGAAGGTGCCTCCCTCTGGGCAGGAAGAGGCAGCGGGGGTTGGACCTCCCCCCCACACACACACACATCCAGAGCCCTCGGGGGCCATTTTCCTCTGTTCTGTTCTGTTTGCTCAGACATGGGCAAAAGTCACTTTTCCCACATCCCACTAGGCCATAGTTCAAAAGTCAGCGCCCCACCTGGCTGAGCACAGGGCTGTCCTCAGTGCAGCATGTGACTGGAACGCGGTCTCACACAACCTTCTTGGGGGGCAGGGGGTACAGGGGCCCGGGGTTCGGCCCCGTGGTGCAGACAGCAGGTGGCTGGCATCTCGGTGAGTCTCCCGCTCCAGGAGGGGCACCGGGTTACAAAGCAGGATATTCCGGTTGTAAAGTCATTCTTTTATCCATCCAACTTCCGTTGCGGCCATAACGTGTGAGCACAACTTCAGCAGATTGAAACAGCACCGATGTATTAGCTCAGAATTCTGGGAGTCAGAAGTCTGACACGGGTCTCGCCGGGCTAAAATCAAGGTGTGGGCAGGGCTGTGCTCCTTCCGGGGCCTCCAGGACGGAGTTTGTTTCCTTGCCCTTTACGGTTTCGAGAGGCGCCTGCGATCGTTGGCTCGTGGCCTCGTGGCCAGCGGCTGCCAGTCTGTGACTTCTGCTTCTGCTTCACATCTTGCTGTGACTCTGACCCTCCTGCCTCCCTCTCCCTTGTATAAGACCTTCGTGGTTATCCTGAGCCACGTGGGTCATCCAGAATAATCCCCTCACCTCAAGGTCCTTAACCACACGTGCAAAGTCCCTCGTGCCGCGGCAGGGTACATGCTCTGGGGATCACAGTGCGGACACCTTTGGGGGGGTGTTATTCTGCCAATCACACTAACTCTGGGCAACTTACTGGACGTGATTATGGTGATGGTGATGGTGGTGGTGGTGATGGTGATGGTGGTGGTGGTGATGGTGGTGATGATGGTGACGGTGATGGTGGTGATGGTGATGGTGGTGATGGTGATTATGGTGATGGTGGTAATGGTGATGATGGTGGTGATGATGGTGATGGTGGTGATGGTGGTGGTGATGGTGGTGATGGTGGTGGTGGTGGTGATGATGACGGTGATGGTGGTAATGATGGTGGTGATGGTGGTAATGGTGATGGTGGTAATGGTGATGATGGTGGTGATGATGGTGATGGTGGTGGTGATGGTGGTGGTGGTGATGGTGGTGATGATGATGGTGATGGTGGTGGTGATGCTGGTACCTACCCATATGGAGTTGTTGGGAAGATTAAATCAATTCATATTTACAGCTCATACAAGGATTAAGAATTTGCAGCTGTCTCCATCTTTCGAAGGGGGAGAGGTCTGGGAGCAGAGCTGAGCAGGGTCTGGGCTGGGGAGGAGGGATTGAAGGTTGGCCCACACAGAAGAGGGCTGGGGGTTCAAATGTCTAGGACAGGCTTAAGACAGCTGAGAGATAAGCTCTAAATTCAGGGGGGTACACTCGAACATGGCCCTTGGAGTGCTTGCTAAGTAACAAATCATGACTGTGTCTATTTATACCTCATCTTCATCATTCCCAGTGGTGAAAGAGCTGTGAAAATTGAGGAAGTGGTGGGTGGACCTTTTTTTTCTTCTTAATCAAAGTGCAAAACTTTCCTTTAAGATTCCAGCTTTGCAGAGCATGCGCTGGGGCCAGAGGCACAGCGGAGGTGTCAGCCGCTCCAAGAGCGAATCCGCTGTCGGTCCTCCTAACATGAGGCTGGAAGGCCACAGCCGGGTCCCCGCAGGTCCAGCATGAGGGTGGCCCTGGGAGCCGTGTGTTGTGACATCTCCAGGGTGGGTCGGGCATGCGCTTAGGCTCAGCGTTGGTTTGTAGATTGCCCTTGAAAACTCTCGCACAGGGTCCTTTCATAATGTGGCTCAGAACAGTCCCACAAACCGTTACAAAGTATTTTAGGCGACACATTTCTATAACTGTTAAGCTTTTTAAAACAATTTTTTTTCAGTTTTGCCCTTTTGCAAAATAACTGTTTTTATACTGATTCAGAAGCTCTTTTTTCTCAGAATTATTCTTGGCCAGAATTGCTCTAGCATATGACACTAAAGGGAAGCTGAGACCAAGGGCACGATCCCTCCACGTCTAACCCAGGGTCCTGCTGTGGAGATTTAGCCCAAAGTAGCAAGAGCCACCTCCTCTGCCACAGAATCTTCATGCCAAGTATTCGATGGAGGGAAACTCATGCACGCTTTCCTCTGTAAGAGAAGAAGGCGTCCCCACGTGAAAGCAGCCAAGAAAACAAGCCCTCATTCTGATGTCTCATCGGCACGAATCCCAGACACAGGGCTGGGCCAGCAGGTCACTTTCAGGTACACAACGCTGTGAAGAAACGTAAACATCCTCCACCCGCAGAACATGGACATCACGAGGTGCAGGCAGCGCACTCAGCGTAATCCTGTTATAAAAATCACACGCACGCGCGCGCGCCAGAGAAGGACGCCCAGCAAACACAAGCGTCACTTACCTCCTGTTGGAAATTTGAGGATGACGAACGTTTCCCTTTTTCACTTTTCTACTTTTCTCCATTGTGTAAATTTCTGGGCAAGATGCATCTGTTCCTTGCATGTGCCTCTTACATTTGTATGTATTTTCCCTTAAAAAAACAGTAATGGGAAGATACCATCGTTCACCAAGTACACTCAAGACGTTAAATTCGATGTTGAATGTCATACAAAAATGAGAAGTGGCAATGAAAGTAGTCATTACCGTTTTATTTAACTGAGCATTTACTATGCGCCCAGCACTTTGATAACCACTTTGCGTACGGGATCTCCTTCGATCCTGAAGCAGCTCTTTGAAGCGGGGGCTAGTATTCTTCCCACTTTGCAGGGAAGGAACGAGAATGTTGACTCAAAGTTAAGCCATTCAGCCAAAGTCACCAGTGTGGACCTCAGCCAGCAGGGCCGGGTTTGAACTCAGGAGCCTCTGGTGTGAACATGACGGCTTAGCACCGCGGAACAGGGAAACAGGGCAGAGGGGCACGGATGGGGAGGGGTTGAGCTGAGATGCAGGAGAGGAAAGGCGTGAGGCAGGGGGGCCATGCTGACCCATGCCGAGGGGTCTTGCAGATGGACGGAGGGAAGGAAGGAAAACAAGAGGAGAAGGAGCTTTCAAGCCCTGGGAAACGTTTGGATGAAGGGGGGCGGTGGTGATTTGGAATGTTTATCTGGAGGCAACTTCTGCAGCTGTGGTTTTGAGATTCTCCCTTTTTTTATGATACGCTCCAATTTTTCTTAAAACCACTGTTGTTGTTCTTCTGTTCACACTTTACTGGTCAATACACGGATGTCAAACAGACGAGGCTCAAGAAAGAGTTCCTTTCAGCCTCCAGTACTTCGCGATAAGGCCACACAGGAAAGCCAGACCCGGGGAAATGCAACACTGGACACAGCATCACCCGGAAATTAAATCTCAAGCCACTAAGCGTTGAGAAGAGCTTTTTCAAGTACAGTTTGCATAACATGAAACTCATGGAGGCAACGTTCCCAGAGCCGGTTAGAGACAGTGAATCGGGAGGAGGCGTGCTTACAGGAGCAGGTTCTTAACACACGTTTGGTTTGAGGGGATTTCATTCCGTGCCGTTGGTTTTCTTTGTGATTTTTTTTCTTTCCACCTGCAGTTTAGCAGCCTGGCTGTTTCTGAGGAGCATAACTGCATGGCCAGCAAGAGATCACACCACTGAGTTTTCAAGGCCAGTAGATTAGGTGTTCAAGGCAGGGCTGCCACATACAGTGGTGTGGTTTGTGCACTGCACAAAGCAGCTGGCTTTCAAGTGGAGCTAAAAATACAAGCTGTGTGCTGCCCCGTCTGAAGCAAGGGGCTCCTTTTTCTTTGTACAAAAGGCATGGCAGTCAGCTTGCCAAGCCCTAGGCCTGCAGATCTGCACTGGCCCAGAGGGGCGCCTTTCCCAGTCCATAGGAGGGTGCCGTATAGGACGGCTAGCCTCGGCTCTGGACTGGGGAAGCTCCGGAAGGGAGGGGAGCCGGGAGCAAGGCTGGCCTGGAAGAGCCCCTCTCCATTGAGGTCAAAAGAATGAAGAGGGGCCGCAGGTGTGGGCTGATAGAGGAAAAGAAACAAGGCACTTTTATGAGTTCAGTTTGCAGTGACTATAGAACTTCCATGAACCCTTTGCCCTGAGGTTGACCTTGATCCCTTTGTTAAACATTGACCAACACACATGACAGAGGCAGTCCGACCTTCCCTTCAAAGCCACACCGCAGTCTTACTCTTGTCTAGGACATTGGGGGTAGGGTAGGCACCGTCCCGCACAGGCCAGGCTGGTGGTCTCCCCCTGGCAGTGTTTTAATTAAACAGCCCTCGCGCCTGCTTACCGGAAATCCTTTCATCAGGAACTTCTTAGTCCTAAAATATGGGAAAGGAGCCCCCTGTAGTTACTCTAAAGGTGATGCTTTGTTGATTGACATCCCATGGAGGTGTAAATGGTGATACCAGACCCCTGAGGACAAGGTGTGACAACAAGGCAGTCCCAGCAGGAGAAGTGGAAGGGAAGGGGGGCAGGGAGAGCAGAGAGAGAGAAAGAGAGGAAACCACGTGGACCCGCCTCCCCGTGGGCGCCCCAGGCCTGGGATCTCAGCTCCGAACATCTCCTTGGTTTATTGCATGTACGTGCACGGAGCCAGGGCTGGAAGCAGGGAAACAAAGGCAGTCTCCCTGTTCTCAAGGGCCTTCATCTCTAACATCTGGACGTTGTGTCAGGCGCTCCACCAATCACTGTTGCTGCATTATGTCATAAATCCTCACACTAATCCCCGGAGGCAGGTGCCGTTTTTACCCCCACTTGATGGAAGAAGAAACAGAAACTCAGAGTGGGGAAGCGACTTGGCTCACACAGCCAGGACCATCTGGCTCCAGTGCCGGTATTCTTCCTGACTCAGTTAGGGTGTCTACTAAAGCAGCCATAACGATGGTAACTATAGCAACTGTAGTAGCTGCAGTAGTCATGGTGATAGTGATAGCAGTTGTAGTAATGGTAGTATAATCCTCTGAGAACTAGTAACCATAGCAGGGAGGTAGGGGCCGTGCTAAGTGTTTTCACATATTAATTCATGACACGTGTGATAGGCACCAGCATTGTCCCCATCGTACAGATAGAGAAACTGAGGCACACACACACTGAGTATCCCACCCAAGGCCACCCAAGCATCAGAAGTCAACTGTGAACCCAGGATGTAACGGGTCTTAACGGTGCCCACGCCTATGGGGGGAGCACAAGACCTGCTTTCTCTAGACCTGTGGCAGCCATGAGGGGGATCGTACCGTCCGTGTGGCCACCTGCCGCTGGCCAGGCGCCATCCAAGGGCCAGAGCGCCAGCCCTTGGAAGCCCGTGTCTGTTTAGCGGTGTGGAGGTCAGATGACAGAGAGGAACCTTGCAGAGAGGGCAAGGCGCAGAGAAGGAGACCCACAGGCTGAGGGGCGTGGAGGCAGCTGAGGGGCGGATGTCTCGGGTGGGCGAGGGTCAGGGCAGGTCTCTTCAGGAGGGGACATCTGGGCGAAGATCTGTGACCACCTAGTGGTCCAGGGAAAGAGCATTCCAGGCCTGCAGAAGCCCCTCCCTTGCCATAGCCCCGGAGAGGAAACTTTTTCCATTAAAACTTTTGGAAAAATATTGCAAAAATACACCAAAGATAAAAACCTCGCTCATAATCTCACCACTTTTGCAAGTATCTAAAGCTGCGAAAATTCCCCCTTCTGTCCTGTGCCCCAGTCACACGGGGGGATTAATTGGCAGGGGAAGCACGTCGATCCAAGCGTTACAGAACCATTTGTGTCGACATGAAAGGTCCCAGATTGCTCTGTTTTCATCACCCTCTTGAAGGCATGTGACTGTCCTTTCCTCAGCAGCTCCCAGCTGGCCCAGGTCTAGCAACACAACAAACTGTTGTGGCCTGAGCACCCTTACAGCCAGAAAGCTAGAATTGTACGTAAACTAAGGTTCACAGGCTCTCAGCAAGCTGGGAGGCCTCTCACCTTGACCACACGGCAAGGGCGGGAACACCTGGTCTTCGGGTCACATATGTGGACCTGAGGCTTTTTGTCCTCGTTTTGGTTTTCCCGGCTGCTTTCCGGGGGACTGGAATTTTTTGACAGTTGAGTTCCGGATTCACAGCGTTGGGATGGTGACCAGTGAGCCCAGTAAGAGACAGACACGCAGCTGCTTGAGCCAGAGAGAGCCAGAGCACCTCAGCGCCGACCTGTCAGCCACACGGCGCGGAAGACCCCAGATGACACTCAGGAGGACTCAGGCTGCCAGGAGCCCCTCCAGCAAGGGCGCCACAGCCTAGATTCATGGCGAAGAGCCCTTGGCAACATCTTTCAGAACACGTGAAAACAGGGTGACACTACCGTGAAGAAAGTCAGTTCTGAGGGCTATTTTCAGCGTGCCACGGGGGACCAGATTCCAACCACAGAGGTAAATGAAAAAGCAAAATTAATGAAACGATCTAACCAGAGAAAGCTGCCTTTGGGCAGCAGAAAGTTTCATGTTTTAGGTAATTTCTTAAAAGAGCAAAACTGCTTATGGGCCTTCCCCTCTCCCAGATGTGTGAAGTGTGAGCTCTTTTCTCCTATTGTCTGTTTAGTCTCCATCCTGCACCCCCGTTCCCCCCTCCCACTCCGTGTCTCTCTCTCTTCTCTCTCTCTCTGTCTCTCTCTCTGTCTCTCTCTCTCTGTCTCTCTGTCTTTCTCTCTCTCTCTCTCTCTGTCTCTCTCTGTCTCTCCCTGTGTCTCTCGTTATTTCTCTCTCCCCCTCTCCCTCTCCCTCTCTCTCCCTTTCTCTCCCCCACCCAAAATAACCATTACAATACACTTTAAACCAACCGCTCTCTGGAATCTTTTCCCTTTTGTAAAACTCCATTAAACCTCACTCATTCATTCTGCAAACAATGTCTTGATATTTTATTCTGATTTGATTGACATCTTTTTAGAAACATCAACTCCCAATAGACTGCTGTTGAATATGTAATTGGAACTCAGACATCATTTTTATAGAACTGTGCTGTTCCTGACTCCACTCTCAGTTCTGAGAGCTGACGTCAGCCGTGGTAGTGTAGCGAATGCGGCTCTGGGGCAGAGTGAGTGAGGGGTGGGATTAGGGTGACTCTCATGTCCTCATCAGGACCCCGGAGCTGCCTGCCTGTCCCCGCAGTGTTTTCTTTCCCTACTGAAGTTTTTGCTTTCGATCTTTCATGCATCGTGGGACCAGTCAACCTCAGGAATTGTCTTTTTTTTTTTTTTAAGGCCCACTCAAAACTTCCCATGTAATTCCCCAGCAAGTGTTAATGAAACTCTTCTTCACCCTTGCTGTTCAAAGTGTGGTCTGCAACCCGCACCCTGGGCGCCTGGGGGGCTGGGGAGAAACGCACAGCCTCGGGCTTCACCTACCGTCGTTCCGCGGCGCTGTTCACTCATCCATTTCCACAGCATGGTTTTTTTGAACCCCTGCAACTCTCAGAGCACCTGCCTGCTTCCTGGGGAGGATAGAAAGTGTAAGATCCGGTGCCTGCTCCAGGGGCCCACCGCCCAGGGGAGGGCCGAGCACCCAGGCTTGAAGCCAGTACTGGCCGCCCCGCCAGCCCCGGCTGCATGCCCCACGTCGGAAGCAAAGGGACGTCATCCTCAGGTTTCTGGACCTCTGTGACCCAGAAGCACACCTATCTCTGGTTTTGGTACAAGAGGAAGCAGGCACCCTGCGTGATGTGACATCACCTCTCCCAGGGAGCCTTTGTGTGTCCAGCCCCCCACGCTGAGATCCGGCCCCCCACTGCTGCACAGTGCTGTCATCGGAGTTGACTGTTTTAAATACGTGGGCCCAGGCCCCTCCCCTCATCGGTAGAATCAGGATTTCTGGGGTGGGGTCCCGGCAGCTCCCAGGGGGTCTGCTCTGCAGCCAGGGCCGAGGGCCCCTGCACACCCAGTACTCCCACTGTCCCCAGTTGGAACCTGCTCTGTCTTCCGCAGAGAAGCCTCATCCCACCCACCGCCGCCAGGCTGGATGCCCCACTGGTGTCCCGCCGCGCCCAGCTCTTGGTCCTGAGAGTGAGGTTCTATTTCTCGGCCTGCCCCACTAGACTGCAGGCTCCTGGAGGTCAGGAGCTGTGTCTTGTTTGCCGTATGTCCCGAGTGCCCGGCACACAATCAGGTCTCATTAAATGTGCGTGTCGATGAATAACCAGCCAGGTGGGATTGTGAACACCTGGCACCGACCCACGCTTCTTCACAGCCTCACGCAAGCCCGAGCACGCCCAGCCTGGGCCTCGACCTCTTTGCTCCCGTCTGCCCGCAGCTGGTGCCATTGGACCCCTTCACAGGGCCGGCTCTGCCGGCCACACCCAGCCCTCTGGGGTCCCAGCACTAGTGCCTGGGCTGCTCATCAGGTTGACCTTGGGCACCTGGGTTTCCTTCTTGCTTTTTACCTTTAATCCCCTTTGTTGGGGCCCCGATTTCTTCTTCTTCACTCTTCCAAACGTACAGCTGTCCTCTGATGTCTGAGAACCCTACCTAATACCCTAATATCCCGTTCTTAAATATCCCATAGTTAAGCTCAGCAAATGTGTGTCGATGGATGAGAAGACAGATGGTTTTGTTTGTGTGTTTGTTTAATAAGCTTTTTTTGGCCACACCACATGGCATGCGGGGTCTTAGTTCCCGGACCAGGGATCGAACCCCTTCCCCCTGCAGTGGAAGCGTGGAGTCTTAACCACTGGACCGCCAGGGAAGCCCCTAGAAGACAGATGATTGAATCGGGGTTGGGTGGACGGATAGATGGATGGTTAAAAGAATGGAGGAGGATGGAGGATGGATAGACAGACAAGTGAATGGACAGATGGATAGATGAATGGTTGGACAGACGGAGTGGTGGATGGATGGATAGAGAGGCAGAGAGATACAGTAAGTCAGGTGAACTACCTCAATCCTGAATGTCCAGCACCTGCGGCAGAGGTTACGGGATCAGCTCAGAGAGACATCTAGACAGTCTGCCAGAGTCTACAGAGAAGTAGTCGTAATCCTTGGTCCCCGCCCTCATGGCCCTCAAAGTCTGGAGTACTTGGGCCCCAATCTTCAGTGGGAGCTGGATGGACAGGCCACAGGCAAACTGACCAAATCCCTGGTCATATCCAGCACTTCCCTTACAGGTCAGGATCACGGCTAGGATGGCCTCCTCACCTGTAAACTGAGGTGACGTTCACGGTACCTACCTGCGGTACTTTCCTGGGAGCGCTTCCCTTACAGGTCGGGATCACAGCTAGGATGGCCTCCTCACCTGTAAACTGAGGTGACGTTCACGGTACCTACCTGCGGTACTTTCCTGGGGGCGGCTATAGTAAATTGCCTCAAACTTGGTGGCTTACACTAACAGAACTGTAGTCTCTCATAGTTCTGGAAGCCAGAAGTCTGAAATCAGTTTCCAGGCCAAAGTTAAGGTGGCAGCAGGGCCGTGCTTCCTCTGGTGGCTCCAGGGCAAATCCATTTCCTCACCCCTGCCGGTGTCTAGTGGCTGCTATCTGTTCCTGCCTCGTGGCCCCATCACTCAATCTTTGCCTCCATGACCACATGGCTTGCACGCCTCTCTGTGTAAAATCTCCCTCTCCCTCCCTCTTCGAAGGATACTTGTGGTTACATGTGGGCCCACCCAGATCATCCAGCATAATCTCCCATCTCAAGATGCGTAGCTTGACCACGTCTGCAGAGTCCTGTTTGGGCCATGTAAGGGAACATTCATAGGTTCCAAGCATTAGGACACGGCTATCTTTGGAGGCCATCATTCAGTCTCCCACACTACCCCATAGGAGCGGATTAAGTTGCACCAGATACATAGCCACTACTCTCTAAATATTAGCTGTCTCAATAATAACAATTATCCAGCACTGCCCTGGAGGTGCCTGGGAGCATCTGAGGAGAAAAGAGAAATTGTCCTTCTCTCTGAGTCTAGAAAACAGAATCATCACTGTCGCACACGTTTGTTTGGAAAACACAAACAGCTGCTGTTTGGCTGAGGCTCCCACCACCATTTATTTGTGGCCACAGACCCTGTGGTCACTTCCCTAAAAGGCTCAGTCAACATGGTTTACTGAGAAACCTAATTTGGAGGAACTGTTGCTTCAGCGTTGGAGGGCAGGCAAAACAGGAGACTACCAGCCATTGTGGTATCATTTAAAGTCAAGAGAACTGACCCAGCAAACTCTCAGAAGGAGGAACGGAACCCACTTCCGAGCGAGCTGCTGGAAGCCGGAGAGACACCACCTCGTGCTGATACCCGGGAGCCTTCCCAGGACGAGGCCCTTGAGCTACAGATTAAAAAGCCATCTGGTTTCTGCCCTATGCCTGACCTGGAAAAAAAAAAAAAAAATCACTTTGAAAGATGGAAGTGGGGGTAGAGAAAAGGATAAGGAAGACTTTTGGGAAAATGGCATGTGTTTTTCCAGGTATTTTTGGTCACTTTGGAGCAACCTTATTAACCCCTCACAGGCTGGAAGAAATTCACTTCTTTTCAGATTCAAATGATCATTGGGAAATTTTAACAGGGGCTAGATAGTAAAGATGATATTAAGTTTCTTTTTTTTAATTTTTATTGAAATGTAGTTGATTTACAATGTTGTGTTAGTTTCAGGTATACAGCAAAGTGATTCAGTTATACGTATATAAATATATATATTCTTTTTAAGATTCTTTTCCATTATAGATGATAACAAGCTGAGTATAATTCCCTGTAATATACGGTAGGTCCTTGTTGATTATTTTATATATAGTAGTGTGTATATTTTATTTTATTTTATTTTATTTTTATTATTTTTGTGTGTGTGTGTGGTACGCGGGCCTCTCACTGTTGCGGAGCACAGGCTCCGGACGCGCAGGCTCAGCGGCCATGGCTCACGGGCCCAGCCGCTCCGCGGCATGTGGGATCTTCCCGGACCGGGGCACGAACCCGCATCCCCTGCGTCGGCAGGTGGACTCTCAACCACTGCGCCACCAGGGAAGTCCCAGTAGTGTGTATATTTTAATCCCAAACTCCTAATTTATCCCTCCCCACCCTTTCCCCTTTGGTAACTAGGAGTTTATTTTCTATGTCTGTGAGTCTTTTTCTATTTTGTAAATAGGTTGATTCGTATCATTTTTTTAGACTCCACATATAAGTGATATCATACGATATTGGTCTTTGTCTGCCTGACTTACTTCACTTAGTACGATAATCTCTAGATCCATCCATTTTGCCGCAAATGGCATTATTTTGTTCTTGTTTATGGCTGAGTAATATTCCATTGTGTATATGTGCCACATCTTTATCCACTCATCTGTCGCTGGACACTTAGGTTGCTTCCATGTCTTGCCTATTGTCAGTAGTGCTGCTATGAACATTGGGGTGCATGTATCTTTTTGAATTAGAGTTTTCTCCACATCTGTGCCCAGGAGTGGGATTGCTGGATCCTATGGCAACTCTATTTTCAGTTTTTTGAGGAACGTCCGTACTGTTCTCGCCAGTGGCTGCACCAGTTTACATTCCCACAAACAGCCTGGCGGGGTTCCTCTTTCTCCACACCCTCTCTGGCTTTTATTATTTGTAGACTTTTGGGTGATGACCATTCTGGCCAGTGTGAGGTGGTACCTCCTTGTAGTTTTCATTTGCATAAAGATGATATTAAGTTTCTTTGGTGTGACCATAGCATTCGGATTCTGAAGGGGGACTCTAACGGATTTGTGTGTGGTCTGTGAACGCACCTTCAAATTTACTTTCAAATGGATCAACAAATACATAAACACAGATCTCTGAAGCAAGTATGTCACAGTGGTAACAGCTGTTGAACGTGGGGAGTGAGGAAATGCCGGTGTCCATAACTCTCAGCTTTTCTGTATGTTTGGAAAGTCTTCATAACACGGAGTTGTGGGATTGGGGAGAAAGGAAAGATGGTTAAATGAAGCAAAGAGTTCCCCTGATCACTTTTCCAAGACTCGACTGGATGGGCTGGGGGCACCATCTGAGGTTGAAGGGAAACCTTCAGAGAGCAGAGGCTTGTGGGAACAAAGATGCAGAACCTGGACTTTTAGGGCAAGGGACCAGAGAGGGAGATGGGAAGGGGAGAGAACACCACGGTGAGGTGCTTTCTTGGCGTAAGGACATCAGCAGAACCAAAGCCAAACACCCGTGGAGTACTGGGGGCCTGGGCGGTGTTGGCATATCGCTGGGTACAGCTCAGTAAATCATATGTCAGCCAAGGACGATGTTAAAGGTTAAAGGTCAGCAGCAGGAGCCGGGGTGAGCCTCTGAGCGTTTCAAATGCAGCTCCTCTGAGTCTGCTATGTTGGGGGCAGTCTGCTCTGTCCATTTTAACATAGAAGAACTGGGAGACCTGGATTTCCAGAGGAAAGAACCCCACAGGGCTCATGGAACCCTGGTCTTTTAGGCTGTGGTGGACATTGAGGCTGACATCTGCAGCCTCCCTCCCCACAACCCCATCATTAGTCTAAAACAATCATCAATCCATCCCTCCAGAGTGATTGGCTCAGGACGGGGCACGTGACCCAGTTCTAGGCAATGAAATGTAAGACGGTGTCGGCCGGGAGCCTTCTGGGAAAAGTGACATCACCTCCAGGAGAGAACCGTGGAAGAGATGGTCTCGCTTCTTCCTCTGGATTCTGTCACCTGAACGTAATGCGTGGAACCACGGCTGCCATCTTGTGACCAGCCCGAGGACAAAGCCAACGTCAGGGTTGTCCGCACAGGGAGATGGGAAGGACCTCGCTCCTTGAGGACACCTCTGGGGCATGGGGCCAGCCAAGCCTGAAGCCTCCCTGTAAACTCCTGTGATGTGAAATCGTACATGTCCCGATTCTGGAATTGTGTTGGATTCCACGCCTATCCCTGGTACGAGACCAGGAAGCTGAACCCGTGCTGGCCCATATGGTGCCTTTGCCTGAGTTAGGAAAGTGGCACCTTCCACAGCTTGGGGAGTGGGAGGCAGCCGGCTTTCAAGCCCAACTTGCCCTTGACTCCAGGAACCCGCCTGCGGTGGACATCCCGCACAGCGGGCGCAGAGGACCTCCGGCAAAGCCCCCAGGCCCCACCTGCCAGGCTGGTACCCCTGCTGAGACGGAGGACTCCCTCCCTCCATTTCTGGATGATTCTGGCCCTTGAGAAGTTCAGGATGGT
Organism: Phocoena phocoena; assembly: GCF_963924675.1. NCBI lineage: Eukaryota > Metazoa > Chordata > Mammalia > Artiodactyla > Phocoenidae > Phocoena > Phocoena phocoena. The sequence continues at coordinate 56,410,165 of NC_089238.1, read as the reverse complement.
GCCAGGGGGTGAGTGTAGCCCCTACCCTCCAACTCAGTCGGCCCTTCATGGATCCTTTGTTTTGAACAAGTCACATTTCCTCCATTCTCATTCAAAGTGCTGTTTAAGTGCAACTTCAAGCCCCACCCCACTTCCTTTCCAACCAGAGTGACCCCTGAGCAATCCTTGATGGAAACCCTGGAGGTGAGGCTGCGGCGTGAGCACCTCCGAGACCGGGCTCCTCCTTCCGTCTGGCGCCACCCGGCCCAAAGGCGCTGGGGGGGAAATCAGGGCGACTGCCTGCTCTTCACTCAGCTGAGGACCCAAAGGTGGGTGGGTACAAGTTTCCCACGAAGTGTCTAAAGGAGCCGGATGTTTCCAGGGTAGATCCAAGCCCCCGCCCTGGGGGCCTCCTGCAGGACCCGGGGCTCAACGACCTGGAGAGTGAGAGGGCGTTGGCAGGGCGGGCCCAGGGGACGTGAGGCCGGATGGAGCTCAAGGGCCAGGAGAGTATTTTGGTCTTGACCCCCGGGGCCCCACGCAAGAGGTGCCCCGGCCCTCGACTTCTGTCTCTCACCCGAAAAGGAGAGTGTCCGCCTCTTTTCCCGACATGGGGCGAATTCTGCTGGTGGAGCACGCCGGACCTTGAGGGTCCTGCTCAGGCTTCTGAAGACCCAGATGTGGACGAGGCGGTGGTAGCAGCCAGCATGATCCAGCCGCCTCAGCGAGCACAGTCACCGGCCACCTTCTCCAGTCACAGACGTTTGCTGACCCTTCTCCCAGTTCCAGGAGCCAGGACACCCCAAAGATGCAGCTCGGTGCAGAGGTCAAAGATTACAGCTTGGAGTCAGTTGGATACAAGCTCTGCCTGTCCTCAGCTGTGTGACCTTGGGCAAGTGACTTCACCTCTCTGGTCCTGGTTTCCTTGTCTACCAAATGGGGGTAACAGTCGCTCCCTCCTGGGGCTTTCAGCAGGACTCGTTACACACAAAGCACTTAACACACTCCCTGGCATGTAGTAAGCATCGGTAAATGTGTCTAGTTACTGGTAAGAACGCACAGCTCTTCACAGTTTGCGAAGCGCTTTCAAGGCTGTTACCTCATCACCCTGAAGAACTGTTGCTCTAGCTCAGAAGACAGAGTAACCCATCCTGAAGCAGGAGTCCCGCTAATTCCCAGCCCCGCCTTTCTGGCTCCCCGCTCCCACTTTCCTGCCGCCTCCAAAGCCATCAACTCCCCAGCACAACCCCCGCAAGGCTGAGAGTCAGCGCAGGTTGAGTTTCAGTGTCGATTCCCACTCACCAGATGACTGGGGGCCAGTCGCTTCTTCCCCTTTCTGTTCCCAGTTTCTTCATCTGAAAAGTTAAAAGCTGGGTCAACCCCCGAGTCCCTTTTCCTTCAACATGCTGAGATTTCTACTAGATCTAATGTCTATTGCCTTAATTATGTTTTTAATACTTACTGTGTGCCCTCTCTGTGCCAGACACCAACTATTATTATAGCAATATATGATTTCTAGTCCTCACAAAAGAACCTTGGGAGGCGAGCCACTTTATCCCCATTGTACAGATGGGGAAACTGAGGCTCAGAGGGGAAGGGACTTCCCCAAGGCCACTCGGTGAGCTGGGGGTAGAGCTGGGATTTGAACCCATGTTGGTCAGATTCCAAACTCAACCTTTTCCCGTAATGTTGCCTTCAGCTCAATCCCTCCACGGCCCGGTTAGCTTCTCGGTAAATGACCAGACTTCCCCTCGGTCGACCACCTTGGAACTGGGCGGTATTGGTGAGATCCCTGCCACCAGGAGGACCCCCACTTTAATGAATTTTAAATGACCAATTATATTACTTTATTCCCTCCCCCAAATAGTTTATTTAATTGTAGGCTTCTGTGTCTGTCCTGGGCCTTGATACATCTGCCAGCAACTGGATTTTCCAGTTTAAAAATGTAGGGTTGGGCTTCCCTGGTGGCACAGTGGTTAAGAATCCGCCTGCCAATGCAGGGGACAGGGGTTCGATCCCTGGTCTGGGAAGATCCCATGTGCCGTGGGGCAACTAAGCCCACGCGCCACCGAGCCTGCACTCTAGAGCCCGCGAGCCACAACTACTGAGCCCATGTGCCACAACTACTGAATCCCACGCACCTAGAGGCCACGCTCCATAACAAAGAGAAGCCACCGCAATGAGAAGCCCGCGCGCAGCAACCAAGACCCAACACGACCAAAAGTAAATAAACAAATTACTGAATTAATTAAATCTGTGACTGTTAAGAAAAAACGCAGGGTAGTGGGGAGGGAGGGATGAGTGGGTGGAACAGAGAAGGTTTGTAGGGCAGTGGAACTACTCTGTGTGATGCTCTGGTGGTGGATACATGTCATCATATGTTTGACCAAAACCATAGAATGTACAGGATCAAGACTCAACCTGAATGTACACCATGGATTTTGGGTGCTGACGGTGTGTCAGTGTAGGTTCATCAAGTGTAAGGAATGTGCCGCTCTGTGGGGCGTGGTGATGGTTGGAGGACCCCGGAGAGGCCGTAGGGGGGCAAGGGGTACATGGGAACGCCCTGTACTTCCTCTCAGTCTTGCTGCGAACCTGCTCTAAAAACAAACCCAATTTTCTAAAAAATCGGAATCCAAGAAGAAGCAGCCCTGGAGCATCGCATGATTTCTAAGTGTCCTAAGAGTCCATGGGGTTTGGCCTCCCTTCTTTAATTAGCACCAGTGGAAGTAGGATTTCCTCGTACTGGGTGTGAGCGAGGTGCCGCCCGCGGCTCACACGGGTGCCGGCCCATCACCATCAGTTGTCTCGCCGTGTGGTCAGTGTCTGGGGAAGGTGAGCGAGGGGCGGCTTGATTCTTCCAGGGCCGTGGTTGCTCCAAGTGTCTTTAGCCACCTGCCTCGGCATCACCTGCTGAGTTATTAAAATGCAGGTCCCCAGGCCCTGCCGAGACCTATTTCTGGGATAAGCCTGGGAATAACAAGCTCTCTGCTTGCAGAAATGGCGTGAGCCACCGCCACGTTGCAAAACACTGGTGGGTTAAGCGTATGCTTCCCTTTCAGGGGCAGGCGGGCCTCAGTAGGATGGAGTAGCACGTTTGTCGCCTGTTGGTCCTTTCTTGGGAGCTAGAAGTCGCTCTCCCTGCCCCCCTCTCCTTGCAAAGAGGGGACATATCAACTTGGATTTCCCCCAAGAAACTGAGGGCTCATCCAGCCCTTCTCTTCCCTCAGCTTGGGGTGGACCTTTGGGTGATACGAAAGGAAGCAGTTTTAGGATCAGGAAAAGCTTATTAGAAAATTCTCATCCTGAGCTGGTGTAGCACGTGATGTGGCATTGCCATTCATTAAAACCAACTGGAGGAAAAAAAAAAATCTCTGCTTGCAGGACTTTCCTGGTGGCGCAGTGGTTGAGAGTCCGCCTGCTGATGCAGGGGACGCGGGTTCGTGCCCCGGTCTGGGAGGATCCCACGTGCCGCGGAGCGGCTGGGCCCGTGAGCCATGGCCACTGAGCCTGCACGTCCGGAGCCTGTGCTCCGCGACGGGAGAGGCCACAACAGTGAGAGGTCCGAGTACCGCAAAAAAAAAAAAAATCTCTGCTTGCAGTGGACCAGTGCACAGCCCGGCGGTCCAGGTGGGCCACGTGGGTCCATCCCAAGAGCGGCAGGACTGTTGGGTTCCGTCCATCTCAGCTAATGGAAAAGTGCCGACTCCTGACTCAGGCAGCCCTGGAGGCCAAAGCCCCCTCCGTTACCTACCGTGTGAGCTCCCATCACTTTGAGCCCCAGTGTCCTCAGCTGAAAACGTGGGGCCGATGCTCCCTCCTCAGGGTCGTGGGGAGAATCAAACTGGACACCCCGTGATTGGAAAGCACTGGTCACCTGTGAGCCCTCAGAATGTGGGTGTGCTCCTGGGATCACCCGGACCTGGCCCTTGTGGAGTCACTGCCCGGCAGGATCCAGCCAGCCGGATTCCTGGGACACTCAGGCTTCTCTACTTCCTCATCTGGGTCACATCCCAGAGCTGAGACACCCGAGTCTGGGTTTGGGGCAAGTTTGGTTCAGGCCGCCCCAGGGGCAGGTCAGCACCACGTGGACCACAGAGTTCTGGCCTCCAGAGTGGGGTCACCCCTGCCGTGGGGAGTGAAGGGGCTCTGACCATGGTTGCAGCCTGAAATCTCCAGGACGCCAGTGGTCAAACAGGGCCTAAAATGTTGCTTCTAAAGGCAGAGACCTATTCTTCCACCCGGGGCCTACCCCAGCACCTACCAAACTAACACCCAGAATGTGTTCACGTCCACCTTTTTGGAGGCATGAATGTGCCACGGAAAATCCCCAACTGAAGTGGCCCCTGGATCCCGGGCACCTTCATAAGAGCCTTTGCCGAGGGCCGGGAAACAGCCACACCTTCTGTAAACAATTTGGAAATCCATGTCAGGAGGCCTGAAAGGTTCGTACCAACTCCGTGTACTCGAATGTTTATCCAGTGGGTGCTGTCGGGCACCTCCTGTGCGCCAGGCCCCTGTAGGAAGCTGGAGATGGGATGATGCACCAGACGTAGTCCTCAGGGTGCGTGCTGTCTAGCGGGGGCCACCAACCGCATTCATGTCACGTGGTGACAAGTGCCCCCGAGAAAATAAAGCCAGACCATGGCAGAGAAAGCGAGGACAGCCCTCTCTGAAGAGGTGACATTTGAGCAGACCCCTGGATGAAGAAAAGGAAAAGCCACATGAACGACTGAGAAAAGAGCATTCTGGGAGCAGCAGTGCAAAGGCCCTGAGGCAGGACCACGAGGACAGCAGAGAGCCCCGTGTGGCCACAGAGGGGTGAGGGGTGCGAGGGGGGATGACTTGGAGAAGTGACCAGGGACTAGATCATACTGGCCACCCAGTAATGCCACTCCTGGACGTTATCCTAAGAGAACAATTAGAAAGAAGCAAAAACACACACCCACAGGCATTTGCAGCAGCATCCCAGAGGACCAGAAGTTTCCAGCCCACCTAAGTGGCCACCAGCACGGGGGTAGTGTCATAGAGAATGGCACACCAGCCCCTGGGTACTACCCAAGCTCCCCAGACAGTTGTGAAGATTTGGTAGCAACGGGGACAGTACGCATGATATAATATGCTTTTTAAAAAACTCACAGTTCAAAAATACATTCTCGCACCAAAATGAGGACCAAAAGCTGTTGGGTTAGAGCGGGGGTGGGGGGCAGGATATGGGAGGACAGTTCTTTTTTTCCTTTTTCAAATTTTATATAATGCGGTCGCTGTATTATTTTTATAATGTAAAAAAAATTAAGGGGGAAAATGTGTTCAAACCAAACCAATGGTGGAGGCAACGAAAAGGCTGGTTTCCCTTCCTCATGATACCAACCCCCACACCGAGGTTTCAGGTCTTCTCACCACCACCTCCTGGAACCCAGCCAGCCCGGGGAGCGCTACATTCAGCCCCAAAGGGCAGCATGGATCCTCAGGGATGTGCGAATCCTCCCCCCCTGAGTAGCCGTCTTGCCCAAAGCAGAACTAGATGTCATGTCCAGAACAGGTGCGGGGCGCTGGGGGTGCGTTCTTACAGGACAGCCGGAAAAACCTCGTCCCCAAATACCCACCTGGCTTCTGCCTGACATCCCACCATCTGAGACTCGTGTGGTCACCAGGGCTTTCCTCCCAAACCCTGATGGAGGCCGTGTTCAATCCAAGGTGAGGCCGGCCCCAGCTGCAGCCGAGCTCCAGGCTCACTGCCTCTGGCCCAGGGGGTTAAACAGCCCCCCAGCCCTCTCCTGCCGTGGGTCCCCAGGCTTGCAGGCAAATCGGAGGCTGCCTTGCCCTGACACACCCTGTGGATCACCGGCTGCCCTCGCGAGGGGCACGAGGCCCTGATGGACTCAGAAAGCCTCGCCCCCACTCCTGCTTCTTCCGCTGTCCCCTCTCCCAGGCTGCCCCCTCCCCGGGTGCCAGCCAACCCACTAAACTGCTGTTTCTTGGGCTTAAAGCATCCTGCCCGCCCAGCTCTGTGCTTGGCTGAGCCCTTGACACTCAGCGCAGACGTCCCCTCCTCCAAGCAGCCCTCCCTGACCTCACCACATTCCAGTGTGGATCAGGACCCTGTCCTGGCCTCTCCTGCCCACCCCAGCACCCATCACGGCAAGCCTGAGGGGACAAGCCTCTCTACGTGCCTCTTCCCCATCCCACACTCTCGGGAGTACCAAGGGCCCCTGCTGAGAAAGCCACGGAGTCACAGGACAGAGCCCGGTCGCCAGCTCGGTGGGGAGAAGCCCTTTGGGCAGCCAGCAGCACAGAAGGAGAGGCAGCCCCTGCAGCCACCAGAGAGTAGAACCAGGCCGGCCCCGCCCAGCCCACCCAGCGCCCCACACGGGTAACATGTGCTCGGTGTGACACCCACCAGCAGGCAAGGGACCTTGCGTTTGCTGAGTGAGCCCCCCAGAATGACCATGTCTGAGCCTGCACGGACCAGGTCCCTGCGGGGCCTGAACGGACACACACAGGCGTCCACGTGATGGGAGTTGTGGCTTCTTTTTTCCCAAATGGAAATAGTATATAAATTGTGTCCTCCCCCTGTTGCTGTTGTTTTAATGCTCATTGCAAAAACAAAAACAAAACGAAAAACATACAAAGACAAAACCCCAAATTGGACTCATCTCTACACCCACCCTCAGAAGGCTCTGGAAACTTTAAAGAGAACTTTAAACGGGGATTCTCAGATTCCTGGGTCCAGGGAGGCAGCGGGGGGGCACCGCTAAAGGGCCCCCAGGTGCACGTTCCCAGAAGGTCCCAAAGGCCCCCGAGAGGGTGCATCAGTGCCCAGGAACTCAGAGTTTCCACCTTCAAGTGTGTGCTTTCTTGCAAGCGTTTGAAGTCCTGCCAGAATCTTCCGAGGGGAGGCAGGGCTGCAGGAGAGGAGTCCAGGAGAGAGAGGAGAGGGAGGGGGAAGGGAGAGTCCTCTGAAACGGGTCACGAGCCTTGGCAGCCCCCGACGGGTGGCCCTGCCCTTGGGAGGCCGCAGAGGCCTGGGCTCGTGTCTCAAAGCCCTGCTCCCTCTCCGGGTGGCCTGGGCGAGCAGGGCCCTTGGGGACCCCGTGTCCTTACCAGCACACAGAGGTCTGTCTCTAAGGGGCCTCCAGGCCCTGAGATCCTGCCTCAAGTATCATTTTCCTGATTCCCTCCATGTCAAGTGGCACAGACACACATCACCTTTGGTGCCGACACCACCTCACTGAAGATTTTGTTCTATGACGTCAGCTGCTCCCTCCAGCACTTACGCCTCACCCAGAATGCTGACGAATATTGACTCTGTGGCTTTCACTCCCAAACCCGCCCCAAATGGCCCCCAGAAGGAGAACCAGTCATCAAAGAGGCGAGGGCTTCTGATTCATGAATCTCCCAAACGAAAACTACAAGCTTTGGAAACCGTTCCTGGTGAGTTCCAGAGTCTGAACAGTTTCTTATTTTCACCCCGCTCCACGCTCCCAGCTGGTCTCCACTCAACACGTAATGGGCCCGATTCAATGAACAGAAACTGGCTTGGAAGGGTGTGACGAGGTACTTGGTTGAAGCTCGTCTGTGAATCGAGGAGGCTGGACATGGGGTGGGCAGCGAGGGGCCCTGCCCGGCTTCACGTGTGGCTTCTGCAACTGCTCCGGCCGCGGGAGTGGTATGAACCTCCGTGACTTGGACACGAGGGTGCGCAACTCCGCAGCCCGAGTTAGGCCTGCAGAGGCTGAAGAGAGAGGACGGTGGGCCCCTGGCCTCCACACGAAGGGCCCGGGGATCTCGCTGGAGCCCTCACTTGCTGTGTGGCCACGTGGCCATCCTGAACCTCCGCGTCTTCATCTCCGTAATGGGGATGAACTGAACTTAAACTAGTGGGCAGCGGTGCCCCCAGAGATGTCCCACCTTCGTTCCCAGTGCCTGTGGGTGTGTCAGGTTACAGGGCAAAGGGGAATTACTGTTGAAGACAAGTTTAGCTCGCTAATCAGCTGGTTTAAAGACAGAAATTCGCCTGGGTTATCCAGGTGGGTCCAGTGTAATCCTAAGGGTCCTTAAAAGTGGAGAGAGAGGTAGAAAAGGGAGTCAAAGAAAATGATGGAGAAAGGGCTCCACCTGCCAGGGCTGGCCTTGAGGACGACGGAAAGTACATGAGGCAAGGCACACAGGCGCCTGTAGAATCTGGGAAAGGCAAGAAGGGGGGCTCTCCCCTGGCACCTTCAGAAGGAACACGGCTCCACGGACACCTTACTTTGGCCCAGAGACACCACGTCAGGCGTCTGACCTCCAAAACTGTGAGATAATACGTTTGTGTTGTTCTAAGCCTCCAAGCTGGTGCTGCTTGGTTATAGCGGCCATAGGAAACTCATTCACGTACCGTGCGGGGTTGTGGGGATTAAAGGAACGTCTGCACCTGCAGCCCTCAGCATGTCGGAAGCTCTCAACAAATGTTGGCCATTTTCATCACACGTAAGAGGGATTCGGGGTTTGGTGCTGACCGCTTCCCCGTAACACCCACCATTCCCAGGCTTCCGGCAGTCCTGGGCACAGCCAACGGGGTGCACCTCTTAAAGATAGCCCTGGGGGTGCAAAACTGGGCCCTGGCCGCCGCGAACAGACCATCAGAACCGTCCATTCTTACTTGCTCAGCAGAGCTGTGTGGATTTAAGGGGGACGGAGGCCGTGTCCAGTTTTCTCAGCACCGACTTATTCCTAACCTCGGGGGTGGGAGACGGAGCAGGGGCATCTGTGTTTGTTACAGTCCCCAGGTGGGTCCCGTGGACGGCCAGCGCCGAGGACTTAATCTAATCCAGAAAGAAGCTGACCGCAGGCCTAGCCAGCAGGTCTTTACTCTGTAGTTAAGGACAGTGATATCAACCATGGCGTCACTGTTTGTTGACGGGGCACTGGGCTACACGCCTCTTATATGCTGTCTACTAAGTCCTTCGACAAATGGTAGTTGTTGGTACTAATATCAGCTCCCCCACTTTACAGATGGGAAAGCTGACGTTCAGGAACGTGAAGAAGCTCAGCCAAGACCACTCAGTTACGGAGAGATGGAGCCCAGATTTGAAATCGTAACCATCCGACATCACCGTCTTTCCCCCAAGAGCGCGTAAGTCCTCACCCAGCTCCATGCAGCGTTGCGGGGCGTGGCCACCCGGCCCCGTTCTTCCAGCACCCGATGGCAGATGTGGGCCGCAGTGGAAGAAGCTCACTGCGGTTTAGGGAGACCTGGGTTTAAGTTTGGACTTCGGGAGGGAGGAGTAAACTGTCTCCTTCCGTCAGTCACTGTATGGTATTTCTTGGTCTATGGCTTGCTTCGAAGACACAGTCCCCGAGTCAAGGCTTATCACAAGGAATATCTTTGCAAAATAAGTTCCACATATTTTCAGAAAGATGCTTCATGTATAATGCAGTGGAGATGTGTTTAGCTCAGAGGACTATGTGTTTTCGAGCGTCGAAGCCCCCCAGCCAAGACCGCCAGAAGGCCAGCGATGGAACAATTGGGTTTTTCCCTCGTTGCATCATTAGTGGACCCTCCCTGTGGGGAACTGTTGAGCGAGGGGGTGTCAGAAAGAGCCTGCTGTGGGAGTGGGCTTTGGGCAGGCGGGTGGTTCGGGGAGGGTCTGAGAAAGGGGGTCTGAGAAAGGGGGTTCACTCTGGAGTGGGTGCTGTCGGAAAGGGGGGCAGTCCTCTGATGAGGGTCTGACTCATCTACAGGGAGGGTGGGGGGAGCTGTGACGGGTAAAGAAGCAACCCCTCATTTTGGCCGAGCGGAGGCAAGGTTTGCTGTTGCGTGTGTGACCTCCCTCGTTTTATCATGACCTCGTGTGAGGTCGGCGTGCTGTGAGGTGGCTGATGCCCACATCAGGAGGACAGCATGGCCCAGCTGGGCGCCGGGCCAGTGCCCGGGTGTCGGGGGGGGCCTTTGGCTCCCTCAAGAGTAACGAGAGTGAACCCTTCTTCAAATACTCGACGATTCCTGCTTTTCACACCGGCCTCCCCTCTGCGCAGGCTCCGGATGGGGCCCTTAGACAATTCCCAGCTCCACACCTCAGCTGGCTCATCTACAGAATTAAGCCCTGTTTCCCAAAGCATTTCCCACATAACACTAGTTTCACCGGAGTAACGGAGTAAAAGGGTTCCCTGGACTCCTGAGTTTGGGCATCACTGGCTTCTTTGCTGCAGGACTTCTCAGAGACTTTAATACGCCTCAGTACATCGTGAAATGCCCAGAAAGAAATGGGGTGCTCTTGAAACTTTTTGGGCTAGAATAACTCTTGGGGTTTGGTTTTGTTTTCTTCAGCGTGCAGTGACCTATGGAACAGCGTTTATACAATGCTAAGACAAAGGGGGTTCTAAAACAATGGTGTCCAGCTGGGAGGACTTGGGTCCTGAGGCCGGGGGTACTTACGGCGGTTCCCATCCCACTCCTTCTCGCACATGCGTACATGACTACTGGACAGATGGACCAGAAGCTGCTGTGATTAATTAAGGACAAATCCGTTGGCCAAACCATGTAAGAGAACTCAGCCGTGTCAGATAATTATGGAGGTTCCCAGTGTGTGGAGATTTAACGTGAAGCCCTCTATGAGCCCTGGGTCGTCTGCTGTTGCCTCCCCCACGCTCCGGCAGCCTCAGGTGACCCTCCAGCTGAAACTGGCCTTTGCCAGATCTGCTGTCGAGCCAGCTTCTTCCCTGGGAAGGCTTTTCACCTGCTGCTCCCTCCGTCGGGACGCTCCCAGGTCCACCCTCCCTCCCTCCCGGGTGAGGCCAGGTCCCTGCCGCGTTCTCCTTCTCCGGTGCCCCTTTCCTCGTTCTTTTCCAGCACCTTCCACGCTGTGAATTGCGTGGACTCCTCTCAGCGTCTGATGGTGTCTGTTTCCCCCCTAGAGAAAGGGCCTGTTTTGTTCTCTGTTGCAGCCACCAGGCTTGGCACACAGTAGGTGCTCAATAACCACGTATTGAGTGAATAAATGAATGAGAGGCCTGTGCAGAGTACTTTAACACTTAAAAGGGTCTCCACGACTCAAAAACGTTGGAAGCCACCGATCAAAAGGATGCATAGAAGTATTAAGTTAAAAAATATATATATATGTATATTAACCATAGGTGAGGGGTGGCCGCCGAGGGGCGTGGGGTTGCCTGGAGGAGGGAGCGATGAACCTGTTCTAAAATTGACTGCAGTGACGGTTGCACAACCTGTGATACCACAGGCCGTGGATGGAATGGCACACTTTCAACGAGTGAATTGTACACTCGTGAGTTAGGCCTCAGAGCTCTTACCAAAAGGAGGTGAATCTGGGTGAAAAAGCAGGAGAGTGTTCTTTGCACTATACTTAAAGCTCTTCTGCACACTTCAAATTGTGTCCCGCCCCCGAAAAAAGTTTTCTAAGTGGCTGTACCAGCTTCCTCTGTCTCGCGTGACCGGGACTTTCGCGACCCCCGCCCCCTCCCTCCTTCAACAGGCGCTGACTTTGCATTCACTCTGAGCCTCACGTGTGTCTGTGAGAAGGACTTTACGGCATCAATCTGCTCCATCCTCAGCGCCTCCCTGTGAGCTAAGTCTTATTAACTGATCCATCACGCAGATGGGAAAACTGAGGCCCATGAGGGGAATAGCTTGCTGAAATTACCCAGCACACAATGGGAGGGGGCAGGACCCCAACGCAGGACATCCAAGAGTCCAGAGTCTTGGCCACTGATCCCTTGAATTCAGGCGTGTGTGTCAGTTATGGGATGTGGGTCCGGAGACCAGCCCTGTGAAAAATTAGGCGGGGTGCTGTGTTTTTCCAAGGGGGTCTAATTCGGTCTCTGGCATGTGTCTTGCCCACAGCACCTGGGCTGCCTCTGACCAAAGGGGCCACAGAAACCTCAGCAGCTCGTGTCGCAACAGCACGGCCCTGCCACACGGCCAAGCAGGCAGCTGCCCGGGAAGACACAGCCGCGGGTGGCCTGGCACAGGTGTCGCCAGGGCGTCAGGACGCCTCAGCGACGCCTGGCAGGGATGCCAGGGCCTCAGGCAACCAGACCTCCCCCCAGGACACCTTTCCTGACCCCCCACCGGCCAGGAGGTGAGATCCTGAAACCAACCTCCCCCGCCAGTTCTCCTTCCATGGGCAGCGAAACGTGGAACTTCCACCCAGGACTCCTCTCGGGGAGTCGCTTGTTCCTTCGGGCAGGACGTGGAGCAGTGGATTCAGGAAGTTGCAGGGCGCCTGCAGTTTGCAACTTCACGTTTTCGCTTTTCTTATCAGAAAGGTGCGTGACTAATCCTGGGAGCCGGGCACCTTGTCGCTGTGGAACTACCTTGGTGTTCAGGGTCCTCGAAACTTCGCTCGTTTCTCTTGTGTGCGCGTCAAGGTAGGGGCCTGAGCTGAAACGAAATTCAGAATGAGAAGAGCCGAAATAGAAAGGAGAAGAGTGGGAGACCCAGCGGGAGCCGGTCACGCGCTCCGAGCCCAGGCTGCCCCCGCTGGGGTCTCTGCACCGGGCGGGGATCCCACTCCCAGCGGCCTCCCCAGGAATCAGCATTGGCCCAGCAACGGCCCAGCTTCTGAGCCACGGAGACCTGGCTCCACCAGTGGACCACTGCCCGACACACAGAATCACTCCTCTCTCCTAAGCCTCAGTTTCCACATCTGAAAAATGGGTGACAGTAACACCCACCCACCAGGTTGTAGAGCACCGAGTCAGCATGCCCAGAAATAGGTACTGTTGATTCTAACAGTGACTGTAATTGCTGGGCACTGCTTTATTCTATCACGCGATATGATCCAACATTTAACTGTTCCACCCCATCATGCTCCAGGTATGACGCTGAGAGCTGCCCCCTTTCCTTATATGATCATTACAGCCATCCAGTGAGGAGGTCTTGTTATTTCTAGTTTTAAAACGAGGGAACTGAGTTTATTAGGGCCGAGTGGCCTGCCCAGAGTGGATCTAAGCTTGTGGGCCTCAGACGACTTAAGTCCTCTTTAAGATAAAGAAAACAAAAATTATTACTGGAATTTTTAAAACAATTTTTAGAAGAATACAAAATTCGGCACCCAGCCCGGTAAAGGACCCATGCAAGAAAGCAGCCCTAGACCGTCAGCTTCGCAAGCCCCGTGGTACCTCTGTCGCTGAGGCAGGATCCCCCCAAGGCTGGGTGAGCCCAGAGCGTGGGGGTTGGCCACTGGCCCCCTGAGAGCCAGCCAGGTTCTAGGTCATTCTCCTCAGCGCTTGTGTGGATAACAGAGAAGAGCAAGCAGCCCGGAGACCAGGTGGGAGGCTGTCATGACTTGGTTATAAGTAATGTAAATGTAGGTAGCCACGTGGGCCAGTGGCTGCCCCGTTGGACGACAGCACAGCACTGGGCCATCGTGGGGCTCAGGCTGGGGACTTGTGATCAGATCTGTGTGGCTCGTGGCCAGGTGTTTGCAGAAAAATAGTTACTCCCCTCGGGTACCAGTCCAGGCAAGAGACGGTGGGGGCCCAGAGGGAGCCAGGTGGCAAGGGTGACACTCGGGTTTCTAGACTCCGCAGCGGTCCTTAACTGAGGAGCGAAGAGCAGAAGCCGGCTCTGGGGCTGAGGGCAGTGGTTGAAATAAGGAATTCAGGTTAAGACGGTTTGAGTTGGCGGTGCCGGTGGGCTGTCCCGGCAGAGAAGTCAAGGGGGGATTCGTTAGACAGTTCGGGAACCTGTCACATTGGTGCTAAAGGTGTGGGTGTGGATGTCGTCAGCCAAGGGTGGCCGTGTCACGTGAGGAGACCCTAAGAGATGGCACAACCCTAGGAGGTGGCAGATGAAATAACAAATTCCTACCTGGCCACCTCGATCCTGACACCAGCAGCGGGCTCACGCTGCCTTGACAGACGACCGTCTGGATAGCAACAGCCATAGGTGTCGAGCTGTGTCGCTGCCAGGCCTGAGCCAGGCTCTCTGCGTGCATTTCATCCTTGCTGCCCCACTGCAAGTTCAGGGCTGAGGTTGCCATTTCACCGGCAGAAGCTTCTCTCTTCACACGCTAGACTCAGGATTTAAAAATAAAGAAAAATAAAGCTTGGTTCAAAATTAGCACAAGACTCGCTACAAAGAACACAAGACACGGCTTCCTGTGTGTTTTTTTCTTCAGTTTTTTTTTAAGACTTCCAGAAAAGTCTCCTCTGCAAAGCTGAGACGAAAAGGGTAAAAAATGCAAATGTGATGGTCCAACCTTGAACCATCATCTGTACGTGCCCAGCCCAGGGCAGCCACACAGAGACTGAAGAGAGAGGTATCCAAGTCCTAAGTTCCCAGAAGCTCCAGACAGGAGCTGCCTGGAATTATGGGGGGTGTGGGGGGTCACCAAGACTGTGGGCTCCTTTAGGGCAGAGGCAGCTCCTCTAACACTGTCCCAAATCTGGCCTCATGCTTGGCTCAGTGAATGGATCGATGGATGGACAGAAGATCGGTGGATGGATAGAAGGTGGACGGGTGGGTGGGTGGGTGGATGAGTTAATGAACAAACTGTAGTTCTGGAAAGTCCATCACTTGACGGCTAACAGAACCAAAGTAAGAGGAAATGCAGCCCAGTGCCTCTACTTGCAGGTTTGGGACTCACACGGACCCAGACGTGAGTCCCCACTCCACCCTCGCTGCTACTCGATGCTGTTGTGACCAATTATTCCGGTTATTTTGAGGCAGTGACTGGCCACAGATTCCAGTGTTCAAACACAAGGTACCAAAAGGAAAATGCCCAGAAGCCCTTTCCGGCCCCTCCAGTCTCAGACGCTAGTCCCCATCCACACAGCTGAACAGAGACATCTTGGCGGTAAACCGTAAGCTTCCCTCTCTTGTAGCCAGTCGACATGGATGGGATACGGTTCGGCCACCCGCTTGCCAGGTTGAAGAGGATATTCACTCGTCCCTGACTTGGGCCACCCCAGCTTCAGAGACCTGCTGCCTTGGGAACCATCCATCCTGCAGAGGCGAGGAGAAAACGCTAGTCCTTGCGTCCCAGCCTCTCTTGCAGCTGGGGCACAGCCATGTGACCCAGGCTCAGCAATCAGACGCTAGTCCTCACTTCCCAGCATCCTTGGGGGTGGGGGGGGGGGGGGGAGAGCAGCAAACATGCGACCCAGGCTCAGCAATCAGATGCTAGTCCTCACTTCCCAGCCTCCCCTGCAGCAGAGCTGCAGCCCCCATGTGACCCAGGCTCACCAACCAGATGCTGCCTGACTAGGCTACCTGGCCTCGGGCCCTTTATTCCGCACACCTGGCGTCCTCCCAGCAGGCTCCGTTTTGGCGAAACAACAGCGGCAGTTGGTGTCTGCTGTTCTCCACGAGCGCGTCTGCGTCGTGCAATTGCTCTCGCAAAGTGACTCTGCCCTCAGAGAGCGTGGGGCCTGGACCACGCAGGGCTGCAACGCCGTCCTCGGAGGAGCTCTGAGGCCCCCCCGCCGCCGGCCTGCCCCGGCCGCCCGCTCCCTAAGAGGACTGGGGAAGGCGAGGCGTTGCCGTAGCACTGACTGAAATCAGCCATCATGGGAACCACACAGAGCACTGAGGGAGAACCGGGAAAGGACGCCCATCCACAGAGGTGCGAGTCCCCGGCGCGCGAGCACGTGTGTCAGCGGCAGAGATGGCGCTACAGGTAAGTGGAGTGACACTCCGCACGTTTTCTAGCACGGTGACAGTTTTGGGGGTGCCTTGCTTTGTGCGTGATTCTTCACTTACCCTCTGGCCACACTACTGAAGTGGGCGGCAACGCAGGAGAATCCCGTTTTCTTGCTGAGCGAACGGAGGCCCAGGGAGGTGATTTCTGTGAATGACGGCGCGGGGTCAGGAGCAGGTCGCCGAAGAGTCCTCGTGCTTTTCTGGCTGGTAAAGGAGGGAGGCGGAGAGGAGACGGGGGAGAGGAGCCAGAGACGCCCCTTGGGATGCTTGGCAAGGAGCAGAAGACTCCAGGTGCAGGGGAATATCTGCCCTTGAAAACAAAATATACCAAACTGAGGCAGCCTGGGGCTGGCACTCCTCTACCACGTCCCCTCCAGGTGTCAGCGTCACCCATAGGCTGGCAGCGGGATGGTGGTGGCGATTCCACCACCTCCCCAGACACGGCCACATGCCAAGGAAGGAGGCCCCTGCTCTCTCACAGGAGTGAGAAGACGCCCCAGAAGCCCCAGCAGGTGTTTTCCTCACAGCCCATCACCATTATTCGGCCCCAGGCTCCTTCCTGAACCCTGACTGTCAAGGGCAATGGGTGACCCCATTGTCTTAGGGATCAGGAATCATAGCTGGGTCTGAGGATGCGGACCCCCCCTCCCTGAATCAGGTAGAGCCGGAGATGCGTGAACAAAAACCTGGGCTCAAGGCGTAAGAGCCCAGAGTGGGGAGATGGATGTCAGCCCTCAAACAGCCGTGTCCTGTCACTGGCCAACCTTGAGGCAAATTCTGGTCACCCAGACCTGGGCACTTTGCTTACTTGTATATCGCTGAGTCCGTGTTTTCATGTGGATAATGGGTATAATGCTCTGGTAAGGTTGTTGATGACATGATAGGCTCTCGACAGCTGTGAGTTCCTTTCACAATTAGGAAGATGCGTTGTTGTCGATCAGATACACACAGGGTTCCCCACACACTAATCCCTCTCGGAGCCTGTGTGATCGCTGGTGTACTCAGTGAGCCAAAGCCTGGCTCTCTGTTTCCTCCAGACTTGGGAAGCTTGGTCCCACCTGGCCCTCTGACTCAGGGAGTTTGAGCCACAGGGAAATGCTCCTTAGTCCCCATTAAGCAAGACTCGGGGTCATTGGTTCCACCTGATAAACGGTTCAAAGCGAGGCAGAGCGTGAGGGTAAACTCTGGACTATCTCAGTTGCTTCAGAATTCGTTGCTCCGCAACTCACGCATTCGTCCATTTGGTTCCTTCAACAAACATCCCTTGAGCGCTGGCTGTGTGCCAGGGAGTACATTGGACACCTCGTTGGCCACTGTTAGGTTGAGTCTTTATGGCGAGCACAGGCTTTTTTTTTTTTTTTTTTTAACATCTTTGGCATTTTGGAAGCATTCCTGTCTGAAATGAAACAAATTGTAAGCCTCATTTAGAAACTAATTCCTTTCCTCCCACACATCCTAAGACGAGGTGTCAGATGATATAGTGTTCAGATTTTCCAAGTACAAATCACCTTTAGGTCAAGCCCAGGAACCCAGTGGAAGCAAAGGAAAATTTCGTAGGGCTGTTATAACAGTGGTTTTGAATGGAAATATCTTCTTGACTATAACAGCATCATGGTTGAATTTCACACCAGAGAAAGGAAGCACCGACCTTAACCTCAAAACGAGGAAGATCATAATAGTCACAAAAAAGGGAGAAAAAAAAAACCCAAAAAAAAACCCAATCCTCTAAACCAGAAACCCCTGGTTGCAGGCCGGCCTGGACCCATGTCAGGAATTTTTCCAAGGAAGTACGCTTTGAGGTTGATCCGCACCCTGACCCCAGAATGGCTGAGAGCTTGGCTTTCGGAGAACTTGAGCTGAGAAGGAACGGGAGTGCGGGGAAATGCCAGTGAAGACAGCTGGCAGAAGCGAGTCAGGAGGAAGTGGCTTTGTGAGTTGTCACCCTCACAGCAGGCTGAGAAGCAGAAACCGAACCACACCGGGTACAGAGCTATTTTCAACCCTGGGGTTTTCACCCCCTGTCCCCAGTGTTCTGGGCAGTGTAACTCCCGTATGACACTGTCAGAGCCCTGGACTCAGGACAGAAGAGAAGGCAGGTCTGAGAAGCAGAGGCAGGAGGGCGCCTGCAGCGGTGCGTCCCCGCCGTGGAAACTTGGCCGCGTGACGCCCTTTCTCTGGGCCTTGTTTTCCTCCCCTGCTCACTCACTAAGGCTCTGTATCACTGTCCTCTGGCTGCTGTAACAAATGACCCGAAAGTGAGTGGCTTGAAACAACACACGTCCATTCTCTCACAGGTCTGGAGGGCAGAAGTCTGACACGGGTCTCACGGGGCTAAAATCACGGTGTCACAGGGCTGTGTCCTTCCGGAGGCTGCAGGGGAGCGTTTGTTGCCTTTTCCACCTTCAGGAGGCACGGCTTTCCTTGGCTCCATTTTCCAAGCCAGCAGGTAGCATCTTTCAGTCCCTGACTTTGATCGTCCTGCGTCCCCCTTTTAAGGACCCTTGTGATGACATAGGGTCTACCCGGGGAATCCAGGACCATCTCCCCACCTCAGGGTCGTTAACTTTTCACATCTGCAAGGTCCCTTTTGCCGTGAAGGTCGCTAGGATGTGGACATGTTGGGAGCATTATTTTTCCTACTACGAGCTCCTTCCCTCTTGAACTTTCTAAGAGCTGGGGTAAGAGCCGAGTCTTCTGTGAAACTTGCTGTCAGTTACAACGGTGGCTGACGTTCACGCAGGCCCTCCACCCCACACCCCAGTTACCAAGGTGCCCCATCTAGTCCACCAGCATCCCCGGAGTTAGGGCCCATCTGCATCTCCTGTCCACAGACGAGGACAGTAAGGCTTGGGGGGTGGGTGGTCCTTGGCCTGTCCACACTCACGTGGAGGTGAGCTATAGAGCTGGGTAATTGAACCCCCCTCCTGCCAAAGCCTGAGCCGTCGACCACGTCCATAACTGTCGCCCGGGTGTTGCCTCATCGAATCAACTGGGATCAAAGGTTCACAAAGCAGACTCAGCCGCAGGACCTCCCACTCGTTGCTGGCGGGAATGCAGAATGCACAGCCGCTTTGGAAAACAGCTGGGTGGTTTCTTCACAAAGCCAGACATAGGTTTAACCGTACGATCCGGTAGTTGTGCTCCTAGGTATTCACCCAGAGGAGGTGAGAATGGACGTCCACACAAATACCCGTGCACAGGTGTCGCAGCAGCTTCATTCATAATCGCCGGGCAGTCCGGGGGGCATGGAGGTTATGGAGGTGCCACCACTGGGCATCGCAGTGCTGTGTGAGCTCCTGACTTTGGACAGAGTCCAGGCAGAAAAGCCCACACCTGTCACCGTGGTGACCCAGCCGCCTCTCACCACCCTTCTAGCACAGCATCCCTGCCCTCACCAGTCCCCACAGCCCACGATAATGTGCCTTGGCTGTGCCCTCTCCCCTCTCGCCCTCCTGACCCCTCTGTGTTTATCGCATCCCGTGGCAAAGCCCTCCGCCAGTCTCCCCCGTGCTCCACGGTGGGTAAGGGGCCCTCCTGGCGCTGGGCAGCTCCATCCTTCACTAGTCCACGCCGCTGTCATAGTTTCCTTTTCCTAGATGTGAGCTGGGGAGGGGGGCCAAACAGTGATGTGCCCCCACTGGCCCCGTGTCCTAGCGCCAAGCCTGGGCTCCCCGAGCCTTCAGTGGACCGCCGGACACCCCCTGGGTCCTCACGTGGGTTCCGGCCCCGTCTGTCCTTTCTCTGATCTGGCAGCTCCATGCTGCCGAGGGGCCTCCTGGACACACACCCATGTGTCCCAGCATGCCCGGCCCCGACGTAGCGATAGGCAGCGTCCCTGAGCAGCGTCCCTGAGCGCCTTGCTCTGAGAACCTTGAGTGTGTCCGTCGTCTCATCTCCACGGCAACCCTGGGAGGGAGAAGAGCCAATTACGACCAAATCTGTTTTGCAAGTGCGGAAGCTGAGGCTCCTGAAGGCCGTTGAGTCGCACACCCTAGGAGCCAGAAAGCCTCAGGGCCGGGGCCACACTCACCTTGGTGCTTCCCGCGTCCTCGACCTCGACCTCTGACGGCACCCGTTGTCCGGGGATCAATCTAACGCGCCATCGTGGCATCAAGGCCACCCCCACCGCGGCTCTGGCCACAGGCCTCGCCACCGCTCGCTCAGTACACCAGCACCGTCCCGCGTCACCCCGGCACGCGTACCCCCGTGCCCGCTCGTGCTGTTCTAGAATGCCCTTCCCTCTCTTCTCCTGATGAGCTCCTCTGCTTTCTTCTTCCTCAAAGCCCAGTTTATGTATCACGAGTTTCTGTGGACACTCACTGCCGCGCCAGAGACAGGGGCCTGTGATGTGGGCAACAGACAAAGCTGGGCTGAGATCGCGGCCAGATGGGGGGACAGTGGGAGCCTGCGCTTGAAGCTGACTGGATGCCCGGTCCAGGGGGGGCAGCAAAGGGCAGACGTGGAGAGGAGCCCAGGGCTGGCGTCAGAGGTGCCAGGAGCCTCGAAGACCTGGAGGAGGAGCCAGAATAAACGTCAGAGCGAGCTAGTGCCCTGGCGAGTCCCCTCTGCGCCCTCTGCGCCACCTGCATCGTCTCGTGGCTTCAGAGCTTCCGCTGGGGTCGCCCCCAGCTTGTACTTACCCAGAGAGCACACCTGGGCTGAGCGGGGGTCTCAGGAGATATTTGGAGCCCTTGACATCCCTCCAGGTCCCAACCACTCAGAGCCAATGGCAGCTCGGCAGAACGGGCGTGGGCTCCCACCCAGAGACCAGGAGGAAAGACAGCCCGATGGCAAAGTGGGCAACAGCTCAAACGAACGGCCCTTCACTGTCTGCTAAACCGACGACAAGGAGCCCAATCCCGTTAGCCACCAGAGAGGTGCCGCTGACAGCAGACAGAGGCATCACAGCACCACCCGAATGGCCACAACACGAGCGACTGAAAGTGCCACGTGTTGGTGGGGGCACGGAGCATCGGGAACGCTCACGCTTCAGCGGGAGGGCGGCCAAGCCAGCCACGCGCGCCCGCGACTCAGAAACCTGAGCGGGGCGCGGGTACCACACCTCGGTGCAGGGGCCCCAAACTGGAAACAAAGCCAGCGCCCCATCCACGGAAGAAGGGAACAGTCATGACTGTCACACGCGGACGCGGCACCGCCTTGGAACAAATGCACGGCAGCGGGTGACACTCCCCGCCTGAAGGTGGGTGAGTGAAGCCAGACGTGGAGGTTGTCTTGTGGAACATCCCCAAATAGGAGCGTGTTGAGGGGCTACTGGGGGTAGAAGTGTAAAGAAAAGGAGGGCAGCGGTCACCCTGAAAGTCAGGACAACGCTGTCCTTCTGACCCCCTGCCCCCCAGCAGGGCAGAGGAGGGCACTGACGGGCACCGGGCGGGCCCAGCCGAGCCCAGGCAGTGAGGGCGCAGCTCCCCACTTACTCTGCAGCGTCCGAGGCCCTTCCACAAAACAACTCACTGTGGCTTCGCACCCATTTGCCAGACGAGGAAACTTAGGGTCAGAGAGGTCACGCCATCAGGCGTGGCAGCGGTGGGACAGAGCACCCCGGGCTGTGGGCAGCGGCTCCAGGGGGCCGGCACTGATCACTTCCGGTGCCAGCAGTTCTTCACGTCTGAGGAGGAGGGCAGTGATCCCAGCTCACTTCACGATCAGGAAACGAAAGGCACAGCCAAGAGAATTCCCTTGAGTTTCGGAACGGCCGCGTCCCACACCTTGGCCCGACACTTCCGGAAAGCAGGCCCGTCTTGAGTAAGGCCTCGCAGCTGGGCTGGGCCAGGCAGGTGCGGCCGTCTGGAGTCTCTTGTTCTCCCTCTGGCCACACAAAGGCCCTGGTCTGCCTCCAGACACCCTCAGTTGGGCCCCCATCTCCCACCCACTCTGCAGTCCAGGCTCCAGGCCCCAGCCCGAGGTGCCTCCCCACGGGCCGCCCCCCCCGTCTTCCTCCTCCCTCAGGGCTCCACCAGTCCCCCAGAGTCGCCCTCTGCTTCCATCCTCTGAGCCCACAGGGCCGGGTCCCGCCCTGCACGTGGGGCACGCAGTGCCTTAGATCTGGGAGGCACGTTCAGCCCCGTTCCTGTGGCGCCCTGAGCGTTTGCTCCTTCATCGGGAACTCTTGTTTTGAGCACATACTATATGCTGGAGACTTAGTAACAAGCAGGACAGACGTGGCCCCTTCTTCACCAACACTAATGCCACCTTCCTTCCTCTGATCTCCTGCTGGGGTTCCCACTGGCTGAGCTCGGCCGGAGGCCAGAGGGTGGGGAAGCCGTTAGTGGTCTGTGGCGGTCAGCCTTCCAGGGACCGAGCAGGGCGGACACTGGGGACCATGGAAGACATCCAGCATGACGATCTTAGAATGCTGTGTGCCCACGTGGATCCTCACTCTGAGTTGCACCACCTCCGTGGACAGGCCCTCTGGAAAATCTCTCGGCTCCTTCTGTTTGATTCCACACCCACTAAGCAGTGTCCCCAGTTGCTGCCCACGTCACCAGCCCATAAAAGACCTCAGTGAATCCTCACAGCAACCCCACGAGGTCAGGGCAGTGAATCCCCACAGCGTCCACATGAGGTAGGAATGATGGGTAATTTATAGCCGAGGATGCTGAAATTCAGGGAAGGAAAGCCCCCACCCCAGTGTCTCACAGCTCATCAGCAGCGGACTCAGGCTTTGAACCCAGGTCTAGCTGACTTCACAGACATAGATGTGCCCCTTGCATCGGCCCGTACTGGACCTGGGTAAGAATTCAGGCACTTTTCCCCCCTTTC
Organism: Phocoena phocoena; assembly: GCF_963924675.1. NCBI lineage: Eukaryota > Metazoa > Chordata > Mammalia > Artiodactyla > Phocoenidae > Phocoena > Phocoena phocoena. The sequence goes on along the minus strand of NC_089238.1, from coordinate 56,387,760 downwards.
TCTTCTCCTCTGCCAGCTTCAGCTCCACCCCCGCCCCCGCCGACGCCTGCCTTTGGACAACTGAGCCTGCCGCCCAGCGGTCAGCCCCCAGGGCTCCCTGCCTCTGTCCCGTGGCCCTGTCTGACCCAGTGATGCAACAGCCGCCGCCAGCCTTGCAGTTGAAATGTTCTGAAATGTACAGTAGGCCAGGCCATCTGCTTCCTCCACACATCGCCCTCTGCCTCCGTCGGGACCCGAAGCAAACGTGCAGGGACACCAAAGCAACAGTCTCTTTATTTCTGGGCTCCGGATCTCTAACTGGCCTGATTGCTCAATGCGTGTTTCAGACATAGGAGCCGGGAGGAGGTCAGAAGAAAGGGCTCTGCAGATGCTGCAGGAAGGGAAATGCTGAATGGAGCGATAACATCTTGGTCTGCTAAGTGCACTGTGATTTTTTTCCCCCAAAAGCTCTTCAAGAAAACAGCCGGAGTCTCTCCCTCTTGTGTTTCCCTGAGAGATTTTTATTTTCAAGATTCTCTATTCTTTCTAACACAGTCTGGTCCTTACAATTTAATACAAAGGTGAAGGAGGGAACAACTACATGTACTGGACGTTTGATGTACGTGGGTATCCCTTAAAGAGCCAGGAACCATAGGGCTCAGTCTCAGAAATGCCCCTCTTGATATAACATAGCTCTGCAACCACATGTAGTTGCACCGTAGCTCAAATGCCCTAGTGCCGCGGGTTGAGAACCGTGAGGTAGATCCGTGCCCGAGAGGTGTGTGAACCCAATCACACAAGAGAAGGGCTACATTCAGAAGAAGGTACGCGACCCTGTCGTGCTCCCAGGTCGGAGTGAGAAAAGTCTACTTGCCTGGGATTCAAGGAATCGGGGCAGAAAGGAGCCAGGGCTTCCAGGGCAAGGGCAGAAGATTTAGGGGAAAAAAAAAAGTGGGATGAGCAGCAAAGGAGAAGATGCTTCTGGGCTCCAAATATGACTGCATGTTCCTTGACACTGCTGTCATGAGGAGGTGGGGCTCTGCCCATCCTGAATTTGGACAGCCTTGTGACTGCTCTGACCAATGGAGGTGGCAGAAGTGATACCAGATGGTGTCTGAGGCTGGGTCATAAAAAGCCATGCGGCTTCCCCGGTGTCCACTGGGCGGCCCGGGGGCTGCCATGCTGGGAGGAAGCCCAAGCTGCCCGGAGAGAGCACGTTCCAGGGGACAGCCGTGGCCGTACCCAGCCCTCCAGCCCTCTCCACGCCCACACGAGACGGAGATGCAAAGGCTGCAGCTGATGCCCCCCCCAGGCACTCAAGCCACCCTCAGCTGTTCGAGTCTTCCCAGCTAAGACCCCAGACGCTACGGACACCATCGTACCCTGTCTTAATCCTGACCCACGAAATCTGCGCGCAAAATAAAATGTTCTTGATACCGACAAGTCTGTGGGTTGCTTGTTACGCAGAGAGAGATGCGTGGGGCCGTCGCCACGCGGGGCAGACTCCATCGAGTCTGAAGGAGCCCAACCAGAACAGGAGAGAAAACGCACACTTTCCTCTCGATGCCTAAGGTTTTTGACTTTGGATGAGGCACCACATCCCAGACACAGCGCGAGGCGTGAAATCAGAGCACGTAAATTAAAGAAACACTGGATTAAACGACTTTCTTGCCTTGAGAGTGAACTTTTAAAATGCCAGTGAACGGTGCACGTGTCCGAGAGGAAGATACCGGCTGTGAGTGGGCTGAGACATTTGCTGCCTCTCTCCCACTTTTGGTAAACGCAGCCAGACTTTCCACTGAGACACCACCTCCCTGACTCTCAACCCACTGAGCTGTTAAAATTACAGTCATTAGTTATAGATCATTCTTTAGCAAGAACTTCTAAGTATTTCTGAGTAGCTGAGTTGCAAAACTTTCTATCATGGAGGGTCTGAATCACTCACACAAACAATTTCTTCCTGGTTCCCACAATTGCCTCTTTGTGGAGAGAAACTGTCCCGGTAGCACACAGGGATGCCTGCCCAGTCTGTCCCTTTCAGGAGGATTCTCCAGGCTTCAGGAGGTTTCCCTGGGCCCAGCAGATCCTGTGGACGCTTATCCCAGGGTCCATCATCTCATTAATCCATCTGAACATTACAGAGGAAAACAAACATCTTGCATCCCGGGGTGGGGTGTGGGTGGGATGAACTGGGAGACTGGGATTGACGTATATACACAGTATTGATACTACGTATGAAATAGCTAGCTAATGAGAACCTACCGCAGAGCACAGGGAGCTCTACTCAGTGCTCCGTGGTGACCTAAATGGGAAGGAAATCCAAAACAGGGGATATATGTATATGTATAGCTGGTTCATTTTGCTGTACGTCAGAAACTAACACAACATTGTAAAGCAACTATACGCCAATAAAAATTACTTAAAAAATTTTTTGCATCACAGAGGGATTTTGCAAGTTAGTATGCCAAGTGGCAGTCACCCACAAAGTGAGTGTTAAAATATCTTAATTTTGTTAATGATTTTAAAGCACAAAGAGTGAAGTTGTTTTCCCGAACGTCTCATCAGCCCATTCCCACGAGCTGCCTTTCAAGGTCCCAGAAGCCAACTGTCCAGAGGGGTCAACATCTCAAAACTTAGTTCACATCTAGGACCTTGGCAATGTTTTCTAGACGCCCCGGTTTACACTGAAGCATCTCGTCCTTGAATTCCCTCCTCCGCAAATGAAAGCCCTTGCGGCTCCCCACCTGTCTCTCCGAGGTTCCTGCAAGAACTCGAGTGGGAAGGATTTGTCAACTGTCTGCCTCAGGGTCTTGAACTCTGGGGAGAAGCAGACTTTATCAAGTATCCACACGTGGCCCTGAATCCACAGGACAGAAGAGGACTTGCTTGTAAACACGACCCGGGCTGTGGCGTGCAGGAACGACGCGACCCGCTTCCGAGAGAGCCAGCCATTTGCCTGCCCACTGCCTCTCCCTGGCTGTCGGCCGGCCGGCCGGCCAGCCCGCTGAAGCAATGCAGCAAGAGCTGGCCCCCCAGGACACAAAGGGCCCAGCGGCAGCCACGCATGGCCCTGTGCCTAGGACTCCTCATCTCTAAGCTGAGAGTAAGAACCGTCCCATCCCAGCCGGAGGGAGAAGGCCCGTGGCCTTGCAGACAGTGTGTCGGGTAGCTTGTCTCTGCCCTGCCATCCATCAGTCCGTCCTGGGTGGTTCAGTGGGCACGTCCCATGAGGACATCTCCATGACGGCTGGACTAGGCCCCACGTGTCCCCGCTGTATTCCCAGGACCAGCACAGTGAGCGTGTGAGTGAGTGGAAGAAAGCACTCCCCCATCATGGGTGGCTCTCCAACAGGTCATTTCCAGCAGCTCCCAGGACGGTGCTCAGGGCCAGCCTCCTCCCTTCTCCACACCCCTGCATACTCTCCAGTCAGCTCACGGAAAGTCAAGCATGAGAAAACCCTCAGGGTTCATAAAAACATGGTGTGCCCACACCACACTTTCTCCAAGAAGTTCTGTACGGTCTGTAAGTCTCCAGACCTTTCTGCTACTGTTCTGAGGATTAGTAAAAAAACAAGCAAAAAAATCCTGAAAAATCACAGTGCAGGGACTTCCTGGTGGCCCAGTGGGTAAGACTCCACGCTCCCAATGCAGGGGGCCCGGGTTTGATCCCTGGTCAGGAAACTAGATCCCGCGTCTGCAGCTAAGACCCGGCACAGCCAAATAAATAAGTCTTTTTTTTTTTTTTAAATCACAGTGCAATATTGTTTTGCAATCCCCCCTTTGAAGAATCTAGAATCTGATGAAAATGATAAAAGATTTGACGATGACTTAAAAAAAAAAAAAAGCGTTTTAAAAAGCACTTTATTTTAATAAAGAGATCAATAAACTTTTTAAATGGATGCAAAAGTAAATATTAATTCGGCATATTAAAGATGTCTGCTCTGACAGTCATCTGAGCAGAGACTAAAGCCTATTTTTATCTGACAGAACTTCAGAAAACAGGTCTATTATCCTTAAAAATGTAATGCCGGCTTTGTCGGCCCAAGAGGAGAAGCCACTCCTCCTGGAGTTTTCCTGTATTCTCATGTGAATTCCAGCACGTCTGAAGAACCTATCATGGAATCTCGCTCACACCACACCTCCATCACCTTCGTACAAATGGCAACAGGAAGAATAAAACGGCATTCTTTGACTTTTCAGATTTTTTACTGGGGACTCTCACAAGGCCACCGGGTTGGCTGAGCTGGGGCAATCATGTCCTCAAACCCCAGCTTCTCGCACTTCTCAAAACAAGGGTTGACAGGTGAGGCCCCTCCTTGCCTTTTCCTCGTGAGATTCTGAGTCCGGGATGGTGGTGACCCAGGCTGGGAGAAAGAAGAACGAATAGAAAATTCTCCTCCCCACCCTGGAGAGAGTGGGTGGGAAGCAAATGGACCATCACCAATGCCCCCACCCCAAACCTGCCCCGTGTCTCCACTGACTGTGGGATCGACTCGGCCAAACCCACAGGCTCTGTGACACCAAGCAGTGGGGAGCCTGCAGGTCCTCAACCACGCCGTGCCTGTCCAGTCCTGGCCTGCCCCTGGGTACACCCATCTAGCAAAATACGTTTGTTTTTTTTTAGAAAAAATGTCCAAGTGCTTATTTATTTACTTATTTTTAAAATAATTATTGGAGTAGAGTGCATTTAAAATGTTTCAGGTGTACAGCACAGTGAATCAGTTGTACATATATATATGTCCATTCTTTTCCAGATTCTTTTCTCATACAGGTTATTACAGAATATTGAGTGGAGCTCCCTGTGCTGTACAGTGGAGCTCCCTGTGCTGTACAGTAGGTCCTTGTTGGTGATCTATTTTATATACAGTAGTGTGTATATGTTAATCCCAGTCTCCTGATGTATCACTTCCCCCCGTTTCCCCTTTAGTAACCAAACGCTTGATTGTGATGCCCATGAGTCTGCTTCTGTTTTGTAAGTAAGTTCATCTGTATCATTTGTTACTAGATTCCCCATATAAGTGATATCATATGATAAATAGTTGTCTTTCTCTAACTTCACTTAGTGTGATAATCTCTAGGTCCAGCCATGTTGCTGCAAATGGCATTATTTCATTCTTTTTTATGGCTGCGTTCCATTGTATGTATGTACCACACCTTCTTTATCCGTTCCTCTGTCGCTGGACACTTAGGTTGCTTCCACGTCTTGGCTATTGTAAATAGTGCTGCAGTGAACATCGGGGGTGCATGTGTCTTTTCGAATTATAGTTTTGTCTGGATGGATGCCCAGGAGTGGGATTGCTGGGTCATATGGAAATTCTATTTTTAGTTTTTTAAGGCACCTCCATTCTGTTCTCCGTAGTGGCTGCACCAATTTACATTCCCACCAACAGTGTAGGAGGTTTCCCTTTTCTCCACGCCCTCTCCAGCATTTATTGTTTGTGGACTTTTTAACGATGCCCATTCTAACTGGTGTGAGGTGGTAACTCATTGTAGTTTTGATTTGCATTTCTCTAATGATTATAGCGATGTTGAGCATCTTTTCATGTGCCTCTTGGCCATCTGTGTGTCTTCTTTGGGGAAATGTCTATTTAGATCTGCTGCCCATTTCTTTATTGGGATTTTGTTGTTTTTCTGATACTGAGCTGCATGAGCTGTTTGTATATTTTGGAGATTAATCCCTTGTCGGTCACTCTGTTTGCAAATATTTTCTCCCATTCTCTGGGTTGTCTTTTCACTTTGTTTATGGTTTCTTTTGCTGTGCAAAAGCTTTTAAGTTTAATTAGGTCCCATTTGTTTATTTTTGTTTTTATTTTCATTACTGTAGGAGGTGGATCAAAAAAGATATTCTGTGATCTATAACAGAGTGTTATGTCTGTGTTTTCCTCTAAGAGTTTTAGACTCTCCAGTCTTACATCTTAGGTCTTTAGAGTTTAAATTGTGTTTGGTGTTACAGTGTTCTAATTTCATTCTCTTACATGCAGTTGTCCAGTTTCCCCAGCACCACTTTTTTTTCTTAGCGATTGATTGATTTTAACCACTTATTGAAGAGACAGTATTTTCTCCATTGTATATTCTTGCTGCCTTTGTCATAGATTAGTTGATCACAGGTGCGTGGGTTTATCTATGGACTCTGTATCGTATTCCATTGATCTGTATTTCTGTTTTTGGGCCAGTACCGTACTGACTTGATTACTGTTGCTTTGTAGTATAGTCTGAAGTCAGGAAGCCAGATTCCTCCAGCTCAGTTTTTCTTTCTTAAGATTGCTTTGGCTGTTCGGGGTCTTTTGTGTTTCCATACAAATTTTTAAAGTTTTTGTTCTAGTTCTGTGAAAAATGCCATGGGTATCAAGTGCTTTGTAATTACGAAAGTGATTTTAAGTGGCCGTAGAGACACATTATCCTGCACATTGGAAGGTCAGTGCGATATTGTGAACCAGAAAGCCAAGCAAGCCGTTGTTTTCAGGCTCCTATCTGGCTTTTGATTAGTATCATGATTGAGGGTAAATATGTGGATAAGTTTTTGGGGGAGGAGATGCACGTTATTTGCTAGTAAATAGGGTAGGTTCTTCCAGGGCTAAAACTGGGACTTCTCTGTTGGAATCCCACTATGTTGAAGGGTAGAATTTGGTGTGCAGTGGGGTCAGTTTTTAAAAATTTTATGTGTATTTTACCACAACTTAAAAAAATTTTACTGAAGTATAGTTGATTTACAGTGTTCTAATTTCCGCTGGACAGCACAGCAATTCAGTTATATATTTTTTTCGTGTTTTTCTCCATTATGGTTTATCACAGGATTTTGAATATAGCTCCCTGTGCTGTACAGCAGGATCTTTTGTGTATCCATTCTGTATATAATCGTTTCCACCCGCTAATCCCAAACTCCCAGTCCATCCCTCCCCCAGCCACCCCCTTGGCAACCACAAGTTCTGTTCTGTGAATCTGTTTCTTTTTCAGATAGGTTCACTTGTGTTGTATCTTAGATGCCACATACAAGTGCTATCATACCGTATCTGTCTTTCTCTAACTTCACTTAGTGTGATAATCTCTAGGTCCAGCCGTGTTGCTGCAAATGGCATTTCATTCTTGTTTATGGCTGGGCAGTGTTCCACCGTGTATATGTACCACACCTTCTTTATCCGTTCCTCTGCTGATGGACATTTAGGTCATTTCCATGTGTTGGCTACTGTTGAGTAGTGCTGCTATGAACATAAGGGTGCGGGTATCTGTTCGAATTATTGTTTTGACTGGATATATGCTCAGGAGTGGGAGTGCGGGATCATATGGTGAGTCTATTTTTAGTTTTTTAAGGAACCTCCATACTGTTCTCCATAGTGGCTGCACCAACTTACATTCCCCCCAACTGGCAGTGTAGGAGGGTTCCCTTTTCTCCACACTGAGTGGGGTCATCTTTGACTGCAAGGAGTACTGGGGCTAGGGGACCAGCATAGTGGTGAGAAGCTGACACATCTCACCCCGTGTTCCCCAGTCAACTCCAGCAGCCCTCCCACGTTCCACGTCGGAGGCCCACGAATGGGTTGACTGAATCGAAGCCACGGTCAAAAAGCTGGTGCCATCCACAATTATTTTTTGAACTTGTGGTTTATATCCTGCCCACTTTATAAAAAAAAAAAAAAGATTCAAGGCAGTTTACAATAGGACAATTAACTTAAAAAGGGCAATTAAAAGTACAAATATTTTAAAAACAGGTCAAAACCATTTAGAATGAAGAAGAGAGAGGTATGTCAGATGACTTACTTAATTACAGAAATGAAAAAATAAACTTAGCTCTAAGCTTCCTGGCAACAAAGGCCCCAAAGGAAAGTTTTCATTGTCTGAAGATGAAAACACACCAGTTCACCTGGCAATGGAAATGTTCTCCTGGCACCAAATTCTAGGAAGACGATGCGTTCTTCTAAAAACCCAAGCGTTGTGCTTTCACTTATTAAAGGAAGGCTGGTATCCAGGTGTCTTTAAATCTTATTATTAACATGCTTAAAAGTAGACACTTCACTGAATCAAGCATATGAAATGATAACGCTATAGCTCTAACCAAAGTTAAACTGATCTTCTACTCCAGATTTCTGTTCTGGAAACAGCTGTTTGCTAATAAAACTGAATGCCAGGTCTTTGGAAATATCAAGTATCCCCAAATACTGAAAGAATCATAGCAACTAATGGTAATTAGGGGAAAATGCAGGAAATAAATGTTTTAATCACAAGTTATAGTTACAGCCTCCAGAGCATCTGGTGCAAGTTTCAATGCTTACACCTGAACGGTAGACGTGGGGCACAGCTCTGTTTCCCTGTCACGTCCTCAGAGGACGCCCTTACTAAATGAAGAGCAGGGGTAAAGCCTTCCACCCCAGGTCAGAGGGATCCACATCCTTAAATAATTACGACAGTAATTGTAATAATGAAATTCTAGACGTGGGCGGGGCGGGGTGAGAGAGAGAGACTTAAACTGTGATCTGTTGGTTTTCTCTGAAAAAAGGTCTCTGGTGTGAGGCGCAAATATCTGGAAACATGCGGAAGACCTGGTCTGGCAGGGGCTCCTCGGGAGCCTGCATCACGGGGCCGGCGCTGCAGCTCTTCCCAGCCTCTTCCACCAGCTGTCGGACGTAGAGCTGCTCGATCTGGAGGGACACGCACCACAAGGTCAGAGGTGGAGGTGGGGAGTGAGGTGGGCCTCTCTGATTACCCGGGTCTGGAGCCATCCATCAGAGCCTCCAGGCCTCCAGTGGATGAATGAACAAGCAGTCGTATGTATACTCTCCCCGCAGTGCTCCAGTCTGGCGAGCCGGGGTCCAGAATTCCACCGGTTAGAGTTCATGTCTTGGACTAGAGTTAAACAAGGGCTGGCAAAGCGCTAATCTGTCAACTTAGACCTTCAGGGGCAACTCCTTCTGAAAAGGAGGTTTTGAGTTTTAAACAACAACCTAAACAAAAGGAGGGGAAACAACGTGGACTCTGAGAGTCCTGGAACATGAGAAGATAGTTCAGGGGTGAAAAGAGTCTCCTTCCCCCACCTGAAGCGCTTCGTCCAAGCCTGCACGCGGGTGGAGCTCCCCCCGGGCCCTGCTGCCTGGTCCCCTGCCAGACGTGCAGGCTGCAAGGTCTGGACGCGAGCCCTGAAGCCGCCGGTTCTCACCTGCACGAGAATGAGCTTGGAGCGCAGCGGGGTCATATCCGGAAACTCCTCTCCGAAGCACAGCACCACCCTGCTGTCGGGAAGCCGGCTCTGGCTGTTGTAGAACTGCTGCAGCTCTGCGGGGACACCAGCGCAGGGGAAGGTGTCGGCGAATCCTGGCCTTGCGACCCCCCTCGGCCAGGTGGACTCAGGGCTTTCGCACCTGCGCTCGTCCCCCTTCGCGGGGCCCCTTCTACAGAAAGCCCCCGGGAGTTCTCTGGCCAGCGGCCTCAGGGGACCAGAGTGACTGATTTCACACGTCCCGACCTTCCAGGAGGAACTCGCGGGCGTGGGATCCTAGCCACACGCCTCCCAGGATGACGGCAGCCTCGGGCAGCGCTCCCCTGCACAAGGTCACTGTCTCAGGACGTGGACACGGCTGCCCGGGGACCTTGCCAAGCTGCAGATTCTGACCGCGCAGGCCCGAGCTGGGGCCTGAGACTCTGTGTCAGTAACCAGCTCCCAGGGCCCGGGGACAGCCCCCAACGACGTGGCAAGGCGCTAAGTTCCTTAATCCTCTGACAGCTGCACAGGGAAAGAACCGCACAGGCGCTCCCTCTGCGGGCACCCCCTCTAGACGCCGGGAGTCAGGCAGGGAGGGGCCTGGGTGGCTCGGGGAGAACGGGCAGGGTTCAAACGCAGGGCCGCCCTGCTGCCCCCTGGCTGGGGCCTCTCCTCCACGGGCCACCCCTGGACGCACAGGTGGGAGGGAGGCGGGTCGGGACTGACCTCGGAAGAACTGGCTGGTGTCGAAGACCTTGACCACCTCGTCGCGCTCCAGCTTGTTGGGGCCACCCCTGCCCGCCGCGGCGTTGCCGCTGTAGAACACGCGGCCCTGGCACTGCCGCTTGACCAGCACGCCCTGCCGGCTGCTGTGCAGGAGGACGCCACGCTCCAGGTGCCCAAACAGCTTCCGTGTCACCTGCCGCTGCCGCTCACTGGGGATGGCGTCGGCCGGCGGGAAGCGCACCAGCTCCAGGCCCTCGGGCCCACACAGCTTGCCGCCGGGCAGGCCGGGCTGGCCCAGGGACAGGCGGCAGCCCTCGGGGCACGTGGTGGTGGTCTGGCCCACCAGCTTGCCCCCGTAGTAGAAGCTGATGACCATCTGGGAGAAGGCTGTGGGGAGACGGGGACAGGTCAGGGGCTGCAGGAGAAGGGGCCCCGGTCCCTTCTGTGCCAACGTGGCCGGAGCCTGCCTTTCTCCCAAGGGGGGGTGCGGCTTAACCCTGGGAATCTTCGGCATTCTGGGGAAGTTCACGCACCCCTTCTAGAAATAATGTTTTTATAAGCATGAATAAATGCACAGAATCACTAAGGAAGCCAGTGATTCAAAACACAGTAAAAATTGCTGGAGGGTCCTCCCTCCCTCTGGGGATGGTCTCTGTAATTTACAAGTCACGGTTGAGGGTAAACGATGTTGTGACAACTTAAATTCTTCGGAAAATAACTCCATCTCACAGGCCCTGCTCTACCACTATCGTGTACACAACATACAATTTATACTAGATGTATACGCACATATATACACATGCACGTATACGAATGTACATACATATGTACACACGCAAACACACACACACACAGTACTGCCTACGTTCATAATGGAAGGAAATGCTAGATTTGATTTCCAGGTTAGTGAAAACAAAGATGTAACCTTTTTCCTGACAGATTCACAGTCGCCTTGGGGTTCCCTGAATTTCCAATTAAGAATCGCTCCAAAACCTTTCCTCCAAACCTGTTCTCAGGAAGAAGTCTGAAAAGTACTCAAGTTAAGGCAACGTTTCCCTAAATGTGCCACACGTAAGATGACTGGGGGGCGGGGGGAGACAGCATTACATAAATGAAGAGGTTATTCCATTTTCAATATTCTCTCCATCTCTGATCAAAGAAAGCCCTAGTTTGGTGCCGATGGACCCTTAACACGTAATTCTGACAACCTCCCTTTCAAACGAGGCAGAGAACTTGAGCCTCTGAGCCTTGGGTGGGGGTAATATAACGGCCAGAATTTCTGAACAGTGTGTCTGGTTGCCCCTGGCTTTGCTTTGGCCTCCGAGTTCCTACTTACAGCAAGTGGCACGGGTTCCACCTTTACAGGCAATGACAGATGGTCCCCATTTAAATTCAACTTAATTTTTTAAAAGTGAAACTCAGAGAAAAGTCAGACATTAATAATAGTCCAGGCGGTACCCAGATATGAAAACCAACTGCGAAGGCGGGGCTCACGTGACCACTGTTTGGGAACCTCTAAACTAAGGCGGGAGTGAAGACAACAGGCAGCCCAGGGACACCCGCAGAGGGAGCTGCATCTTTCTTACTACCTTAAGCTACAAGAAGTACACACACTACCAGTGAGCTTGGTGAGTTCAGGGCACCTTCCCAGTGCCCCAGACCCGCCGAGGGCTGCCTCTGGAGCCACACAAGCTGTGAGTGGCCCAACTCCGTGGTGCCCCCGAGAGCTGTACAGCGCACCAGCTGCCCCACTGTCAGGGGCGGCCCCGCGAGCAGCCACCCGCCTGGCCTGGGTTAACGCTGCCGTGCACTCCTGATTCCTCGGACCCGCCCACTGGGCTCCGCTCAAACGGCACAACTCCCTGGTCCGTACCCCAGGCTCCGTTTTCTCCCGGGTCGGAGTTCAGTGGCGTTCCCAAATCACGCGGGGTTGTGGGTCAGGGCTTCAGGTGGTCCAGTCCAACGCGTTTACTTGACATTTGGGGAAACTGAGGCCCGAGCGGGCTCAGCAGCACCCGCATCCCAGCCCGCATCTCGTCCCCCGCTCACCACCCTCCCCAAGTGCCGTGTCTGCACCACCTAATGCTCCGCGCTCCTCTCCCCGCACTCCAGAGCAATTCTGACCTTTGTCCCAAATGGATGAAATGCTCCAGATTGACTCTGCCACCGCTCTGCTCCTTTGCCCTGTCATCGCCCAGGCCTTATCTCATGCCAGCGGCTCTGGGCCGTGCGAACAGCTGCTGCACAGGTGCTCCAGACAGGCCCAGGAGGGCTGTGCTGAGGGGCGGCGCGGGCTGGCAAGGCCTGAGCGGGGACACACGGCCGCTCCAGCCGAGCGGTGGAGGCCCCGGAGGAGAAGCGCCTCAGCCCGGCCACCGGGGAGCGCAGGCCAGCCTTCCTGCGGACCTAAGAGCCGCACGGCAACCCCGTCCTGCGCCCGGTTTAGCCACTCGCCCACCGAGGACAGCCCTGCTGGGGGGTCAGTCTGACCACGCTGGCGGCTCAGCACAGATGTCAGGGGCACGGGCTCTGGAGCCTGGGCGCCTGGCGTGTGGCCCCAGCTGGGTTGCCCGGGCAGCAGCTCCACCACTCCGAGCCTCAGTCTCCCCATCAGCAGAGTGGAGACGACGGCCCCACCCCGCCGGGCAGCTGTGAGGACAGTGTGGGCTCGCATTTGTGCCCGGCACGTGTAAGCACCGTGTAAGCGATGGTTAAATAAACTGGGACGACGGGACAAAAGACGAGCTGCGCAGATGAGACCCTTGAAGTTATGTCCCATCCCTGGTCTCACAGCCGTACCTGGTGCTGAGCCCAGTGGTGGGGACCCATTAGCATATTGAGTCCTCAAAGCGACCCCTTGAGATGGAGACTACCATTTTCCAGGTAAGCAAACCGGGGCATAGACAAGTGAAGGCGCTCGCCCCGACGACGCGACTGCCAATTTGGGGGCCTGGACCCAGCCCTCCCCAGCAGGCCAGCTCCTTGCCTGCCACTCCCGCCACTCTTGACAGTTCCAGATGATGCCCTTGACCCTGGTCACTTCAACGACACAGTCGAGAGCACACGCTGGCGGCCCGAGGCGCGTGTGGATCCGCCAGCACAGTGGGGTGCTGTCAACACGTGTCTGTAGCCAGCGTTTTACATGGGATGTTTCACATAAAAATCCAGACCTCTGGTTTCTCTACAGTAAACGGGGAAAGCAAGGCCGGCTGGGTCTGCGAGTCCACAGGGCAGCGCGGTGGGCATGGGGTTCCACTTTGCCACACTCCCTACCGCTCCCTGGCGCCTTTCACCTGTCCGTTTCACTCACTGCCTCCGCCCTTGCCAGCTTATTCACCTAGTGAATGGGTGTGTGAACGGAACAGAGGGACCGAAGGGACCGAAGTCCACAACTTCTACAAGAACGTTTTAGGACTTTCTCGGCACGAGGCAGTGGCTGTGAGTCTCCTCACACGTGGGGCACTGAGAAGCTCTGGAACAACACGGGAAACTTCCTCCCTAAACCGTCTTCGCTCACCCAGGCCCGGCTACTCTTCTGCCCCCAGAAAGCATCAGTCAGCAGACTCCCTGGGCCACGGCCCCGTGACCCAGGCAGAAAGAGGTCTCAACAACAGGCTCGCACCAGATGCCTGGGTTTGAGCCCTGCACCCCTCTTCCCAGCCGTGGGACCTCCGGCCAGCAACTTAACCTCTAAGCCTGTTCGTTTCCTCTTCTGTGAAGATGGAGTTCTAACAGCCCCCAGCTCGCAGGGCTGCCGTGCAATGCTTAAGAGCTCTGAGAACAGGAGGGTGGTTCGCTTTATAATCTTCTGGCCTGGGTGAGACCTGGCTCCGCCCCCGCCCCCCCAATACACCCGTCCCCTGAGGGCCTTGGTCGAGACACTGCTCCCTGAGCCCCGTTTCCTCCGCTACACCAGGAGGCCCGAAGCCCGCAGCCCTAACGTCCTGTGGCCCATCTTGATGAGTCAAGCCGCTCGCTTCTCACAGAACAGGGCAGCTACTGGGGAAGACACCGCCTTCCTCTGCCCTGAAGATGCCACCGATGAGCCCGAATGTAAATTCCAGAATCCCCAGCAAAACTAGACGACCGTGTGGCCCAGGCCACCTCTGCCCGCAAGGGACAGGGGCACGGACGGAACGGCCCAGCTCGGCGGCCCACGAGCTGCGTGACACAGGGTTTCTGAGCCTGTGCAGTGGGAACAGTAACGGCAGCTACCTAGAGCTGCTGCCGTACTGAGATGAGGCCGTGCAAGTCTCAGCACGGATCCTGGCACCCAGCTAGCACCAGCTTCACCACCACCACCACCACCTCCGTCGTCATCAACACCGTCACCACTGTCGTCGTCGTCACTGTTATTAGCATCCCTATCGCTACAGGCTTGGGTGTGGGAGAGGGTATGTCAGTAAAGGAGACTGACCCGAGGAACGCTGACCAATTATGTCCCTACCAGAAAGCTGTAATAACACTTCGTTAAAACCTCAGAGCACTCTGGTGAGGTGGCTGTCACCGTTGTTCCTACTTTATAGGTGAGGCGCCTGAAGTTCCGAACGGTTCCGTTACTCCACCTGGGGTCACACAGAGCTGGGCCTCGAGCGTGTCTGTGCCCACGCTCTTCCTCCTGCATAATTACACCCAGAAAGAACTCTCTGGGTCTGTTGGTCCGACCCAAGACGAAGCCAAGAAGACCACCACTTGTTCCCGAGCCAAACGGTGAGAAGGAATCGGACTCCCAACTGCCGACACTGGATCGCGCTCGTCCGCAACCCTCGTGGGCCCCCACGGGTCCGCAGAGCTTTGTTCAGAGAGCTCGCCTGGCCCACCCCCGGCCCGCCCCGAGCCCCTCCGTACCTGCGTGGTGCGCGTCGTAGGTGCTGTACCCTGGCACCAGCGGCAGGCCTGCTGGAGAGAGACAAAAGCAGCGTGAGACCCAGCCAGACCCCCAGCCGTGTGCGGGGACCCAGTCTCCTTAGGAGCCGCACGCGCGTGCTCTGGAGGCCCCGCCGCAGGCTTCCGCCGCATTCAGGGTGTTCCCTCCCGGCACAGCGACCCTTGTTTCATAAAGCCAGACCTCAACCCGACGGGCGGGCAGGGGGAGGAGCCTTCCCCCGTGCTGTGGGATCTCTGATCTTGTGTGGGCGTGACACCATGGGGCCACACTTCCTTCCCGCCCCAGGGTCTGCTCCTGAAATACCCCTGGACTGCGGCCCCTCCCCCGGGCCTTGCCCCGGTGGGGAGCCCGGAGCCCAGCGGGTGTTCCCGGTCGCGCAGCCGCAGCACAGGGACCTGGGGCGACGTTGTCCCCCAGCAGCCTGGCCAACTCTGAGGCCGCTAGGCCAGCTGTCACCTCCCGGTCTCCCACAGCGGACAGCGGGGCAGAGAGGCTCGTGCCCACGGAGGGAGGGTCGTTTCAAGGAGCGGGGGCGGGGGGTATGAGAAGCTAAGAAGAGGACGAAGGCTTCACTCAGTCCTCACGACCCCGGGGGGGCAGGTCCCGGTGTCTCCATTTTATAGTCAAGGAAACGGAGGCTCGAATAAGATACGCAACTTCCTGGCATGGGATTCGAATCCAGGGCTCCAAGCTCTCCCCATCTCAGGGGAGATCCTTGGCTCTCAGGGGTCCTCACGTCACAAGACTGTCCTAACGGACCTACGAGCCCCGCTGCATCTTCCCTCTGGTGTCCCGCCCCTCCGTCCACCCTTCCCAGGGGCACGGCGGGGCGCGCGACCGCCGACGGGAAGGACACTGTGCCTCCAGGGGACAGTGGCAAGTGGGGCGCAAAGGCGTGGTTGGGCTGTGCCCTCGGGCCCGGAAGCCACGCCAGCTCCCTGGGCTCAGTCACCTTCAGGAAAATAGGGATCACGGCAGCCTGCCCGCCCACCCACCCCAAGCGGAAAGGAGTGAAGGCCTGAAGGCCGGTAGCCACGGGAACACCTGTGGGGGGGCGAGGCGCCCTCACCTGCGCTGGGCTGCTGCATCCACCAGTCTGGGAGGAGCTGACTCCTGCAGGCCTCGGGCGGGGAGGGGCTCCTTTTGACCATCCCCATGTAATCGTCCACGGGAGGCTGGGGCGGGGGCGAGAGAGGAGAGCGGTGCTGTCACTGGGTTTCCAGACTTAACTAAAACCACGTTGTCCTCTCTATCGCACGAGATGAAGCAAAGTTTCACTTTGCATCTTGAAAGATCCAAGACAATAAATCCACCAGGCTGAGCGGCCAAACCACGAGACCGAAGCATTGGCCTCTGCGGGGCCCCTCCTGTGTCCACTGGCCTTTTCCACGGAAGTGCCTATTGCAAAACCGAATGGCCAGGTCACGCAGCTGCCCTCACGCCCTGGGGAAGCACACGGTGACCTCAGACACAGTCTCCCGCGCTCCAGCCCATCTCACTCCACGCGCCACGTCTAGACTTTCCACCTCTGACCCATTCCTTAAAGGAGGCTGGCAAATCCAATTAGAAAACGTTCTGAAACCTGCTCTCGCTGTGATCCTCACGTGCCAACGCAAGTATCTCACTCTCTTAGCTGAGCTGGCTGGAAAGCCTTGTACGGAAAACGGGACATCACTGGAAAGAAGTGAAGCCAGGAATTCGCTGGGTCTCTGCCAGAGCCCACCCAGAGACTCACCAGCTGCCATCTGCAGGACAGCCGGGCAGCCCGGAGGAGGCTGCATTGTGTTATCTGCGTTCTCCCCCTCAAAGCACTCCCAACGATTCTATTATTGCCATTTGAGTGCCGAGAAGAATCTGTAGAGCACCCACACCCCCTTTTGCAAGGCCGTGCGGAATAATTTTAGCTAGGCAATGTCGGCCTTGCAACATGCACAAAAACACAGCTATGAAGCGAAAGGTAGCTAAAACTAGTATTCAAAAACCCACGTGTTTTGCCTAAGGAGACCCCATTAAGCCTGCACTTATAGCCTATGAACTATGCGCTCGTGTACGATTCTAATAAGCCTGGTTATATGGCTTTCCACCCCATCAAGGACTGAGAGCTGCATGTTAGCAAACGGGCAGTCCCCCAGCGCGAGAGCTGTACCATGATCCGTCTCATGGCGACAACCCCCAGCAGCAAAGAACGTTTACTTTTTCACTACAGCCTGCCTGGAAAGGCAAGGGAATGTATGGTGCCATTCAACATGTGTAAAACATGACAAGTTTAGAGGGAACTTCACTGATGCAGAGCCGGCAGCTCGGCCCCAGCCCTCGGGATGAAGGACAGGCTGTAAGCTGCAGGGGGCTGACCAGCGGGCCGAGGCTGGCCTCGCGAGGACGGCGGGTCCTCACGCCCCATCCCTGAGCGAGCGAGAGCGCGAGGCCCCGGATGCCTCGGCAGAGCATTCGGGATGGGGCCGCTCTCCGCTGCTCTCCACCGAACACGCGCAGCTTCTGGCGGGGCCGGACGTCCGGAAACGCTGCCCCCACTCACCTCCTTGATCAGCTCGTCGATTTCGGAGCGACCGCACTCCATCTCTGTGGCTTCACTAACGCAACCGGGAGCCACCACGCCTAATTTGCCTACGGAAAAACGGACAAACGCGTGACAGCCGGCACTGGGGCATCACAACCATCATCAAGGCCACAGTCAGAGGCTTTTTCTTAAGGCTAGGCTGAAGGAAACGGAAGCCAATATGCGTCTTCAGTGGTTTGGGAAAGGCCGAGAAATCCTTCTCCTCCCATGCTGCTTCAGTCATCTGGTCAGCAGGCACACGGGAAGCTGGCCGCTGCTCCGTCCAGCACTCAGAGGACCAAGGCAGCACATTGGTCTCTTCCTTCTATCTGCTGAGATCTAAGATGAACTCACGTCTGATCTACTCTACACCTCACAGAGGTTAGAGTTAACAGCTAGAGCATCTGAAGACACGCAGAGATTTCCCGGCAAAATGTGTTTGCAGGTTGGAGTCTTTTTTTTTTTTTTTTTTTTTTTTAAGTTAACGGGCAGGAAACCTCATTTTGGCCTCTCCCAATAGACATGTGTGCATCTGTGCACGCACGCGGCGCACCGTAAAGGCCCGCGGGTGCCCAGGCTGGAACCCGCCTGCAGCGGGAACCGTCTAAAGGCACACGGGCGTTCCCACGACAAGCACTCTGGACCCGGCTAGTTTCTTCCCCCCTCTCAGGCCTCTTCCCCAGCCAGAAACTCACATTTATCCATGTGAGATGTATTACGACCAACAAACACTCATTTGCTGGAATTCATCAGTCCCAATCATCTGTAGAATTGACCCACTGTTTCATCCGGACTGAATACTGATTCGATTTTGATTTGAAAAAAATCACTCAGAAGCTGCTGATGGGGGAAGCAGGGGGCAGGTGGGGCGCCCCCAGAGTAGCCAGCAAACCACTGAGGTACCGAGGAGAGTGTGCCCACCTAGACATTATGCAAATGCGAAGCTCCTCTGCCCCCTGAGAACCGCTGCTTCTGTAACATCCACCCCTGCAGGTGATGCTGGCTGCGCTCCGAGCTATAAACAAGCCAGGGTCGCCTGCCCGTTCAAGCTTGGCTGACCCTGTGGGTGGGAGGATTAAGAGAAACGTCTCTATTCCTTCAAGTCACAATTTATTATACTTGGTGATGATGAAAAACTTATCCCAAACTGGAAGTAAGATGGCAATAGAGCATCCCAGAGTATTGGCTAAGAGGTGTCCCCCCTAAGGGCCATCGGATTCTCCGTGGGGAAGATCAGTTTGTTTGACTTCCTACTGATTACCCATTAGGGTTCAGACTCAGCAGAGTTAGGTGTTAATTCACAGACACCTAAGTTACAAATGATCACTAGAGAAGATCACCCCCAACTACGGTTGTGCTGCCCGGGCAGGACACTCACAGGTTCGGCTCAGCCTTCGGCCTTTCGCTGACCGTGCGCACCTGTGTCGCATGTTCTGCGAAGCAGTCTTAGATGGCAGCACGCTGGTGCCCTCGTTAATGAGTTCAACAGCTCTCCGCCCCAGGCTCACCATTTCTGAGAGTCACGATTTTAACTTTAAAAATTACGTATCAACACTTTCAACGTCCCTGCGGTGGGAAGAGCCCCCTCAGAAACTCAGAATTCCTGCCCAGCCCTAGGCAGTTTTCAAGGGTTCTGTTTTCTTCCCAGCATTACTGGACGACTAACTAAGCAGCTACGGAGGAAAGGATGCTGTGCCAAGATTCTAACTGCTACATCAAATGGCTAAGAAAGTCAGCGTTTCTAACTAGGGGTGGTAATTAGGTCTCATCTCCTGGGCCAGCTCTATCTGTAGCAGCTGCAGAGCACAGCACTTTGAAAACGCCTGAGGCCAGATCTGAGCTCAACACATCCTGATCGATTAGTGATGTCTGACCAGAGCAGAGCGTGGACAGCAGGACGGCGGGATGTGAGGCAGGTTTCTGCTATTCTGCTTTAATCTCCTCACAATTGCTTTCCTGGGATTTTACAGCGGGAGGAGACTTCAGGAATTATCACAGCTGGGGGTTCCCAAACAACGGTCAGGATCTAATATCTAGAAGCATATCCCATCTCCAGCAACTAAGCCAGCGGTGCGCCATCTGCAAGTTCATTCACGAACTCTGCCCTCAACCCCTATCAGCCATCCCTTCTTTGTCCACCTTATTTTCTCCTAGCCTGCTCCGCGAACTGCTAGAGAACAAAAGGAATCCCTCATCGGCACTGTTCGGGGAGCCTTGCTCCCGTCCAAGCCCGTTGCCAAGCCCCAGGGAGGCCCCAGCGCTTGCTCCGGGGCCAACTGTCAGCGAGCAGCAACGCCAGCTGCCACCCCGCCTCCCGCCCCTCCCTCCCGCCCGCGGCCTCTCAACTGGAAGCTGCCACAGTGGGCAGATGGTGGGTGAGGTCAGCGGAAGGAGACCTCCACCTCTGCTGACATAAAGGAGAGAACTATTTGTCTAGCTGCACCCCGTGGGCGGCGACTCGAACCCCAGACCCAGGCGGCCTCCACTGGGCCAAGTGCCCATAAAGAAAGGATACTTACATTTTTGCTCCTCCTCGGGGACGATTCGGTAAACTTTATACGGTTCAGAAATGTCCAGCTGGGACCGGTCTGTCACTTCCTCAAAATCCGGGCTCTTGTTCAAAGCACAGCGTAACCTCGTCTTCCATGTGGCCGGCTCGGCCTTGTCCCCTTCCTTAAACTTCCCTTTAAAAACGGCCCAGGCCTGAAGGAAGGAAAGAAAACACATGAAGTACCCATTTGGCCCCGGGACCATGCACACCCAGGGCCACGGGCAGGCCCTGCTCTGCTCGCCCTCCTGAAGGTCCTCAGTCAAGGATTTCAGGGCTCAGGGACCCCAATCAGACCACTTCCTCTGACAGAAGTGAAAAGACCCAGGTGGGGGGGGGGCCCCCCGGGGAGGGGTTTCCGGAACTCGAACCCAGGCCCAAGGACACACACACATATATCTTGGATCTGTCCCCTGCAAATCCTCCCCTGGACCAGAGGGCCAGGAGGAGCCTGAGGTCAAGTAGTGCAAAGAGGAAGTTGCACATGGTTTCACTAGAATGTTCAAAACAAAGAACAATTTGTTGCTTTTTCAAATCAACCTCTAGCTAAAACGTAGCACGAAAAGGGAACATTTGCAAAGAAGTCTGAATGTGGTCATCCACTGCCCTGCTACTTTTAACAGAAATTTTGTTTTGCATTTTGGCGTTCATTCTAACCTTCCCCACCCCCTTCTCCCCTACCGCTCCCCAGGGTACTGTTTAAAATGCAAAGAAATGTTTTCCCTCTCTGTGGGTTTTTTTTACAGCTCTGTTTTCTGACCTCTCCAAGCCTTAGAATCTGAACTAGGACCAGAAATTCAAAGCACGAAACTTTAAGTCAAAATGTAAAATGGGGCAGTATTTAAAAAAAAAAAAAAAAAATTAAAAACACGTGGATGGGCACAGTTTTTAGATTTCAAAATTGGAATACCCATACACCAATCAGAGGGTCACTACTGTCAGGTGAAACTGACGTTTGGTGTCAGGCAAAATCAGACACGTCTTCCAGCCTAAAATAACAGGAGATCTGGAGGGAATTCTCAACCCTCACCGGGGAAAATGAAATGCTAAGAGCTGACCTTCCCCAAGGTGACCCAGTCCGGGATTAAAAACCAGCTGTTCCGACTTCCAACCCAAGGAATTTCTACTTCAGCAAGCAGCAGGCAGGTGTTCCCAAGCTTAAGGCATACACCGATCCCCTGGGAAGCTCGTTAAGATGCGGATTCCTGGGCCCTGCCCCTCAAGAGTCTCCTTGGGTACCTGTGGGTTAGGTCTGGGAACCCATATCTTTAGCCAACATCCCAGTGATTCTGACTTAGGTGGCCAGGAACTCCATAACACCCTGAGTCAGATTCCCATTTAAAATAGTCCCGGTACGGCTTCCCTGGTGGTGCAGTGGTTAAGAATCCACCTGCCAATACAGGGGACACAGGTTCGAGCCCTGGTCCGGGCAGATCCCACATGTCGCGGAGCAACTAAGCCCGTGAGCCACAACTACTGAGCCTGCGCTCTAGAGCCGCGAGCCACTACTACTGAAGCCCGTGTGCCTAGAGCCCGTGCTCCACAACAAGAGAAGCCATTGCAAAGAGAAGCCCACGCACCGCAAGGAAGAATAGCCCCCACTCGCCGCAACTAGAGAGAGCCCGCGTGCAGCAACAAAGACCCAACGCAGCCAAATAAATAAAATTTATAAAATCGCCCTGGCTTTTCCCCCCATGTAAGACAAGTTCAGTGCCTGTGCTCTCTGCTCAGCTGCCGCCCTAAGCTCGGAGTCTGCAGTCTTACCCGAGGTAAAGGAACCAGAGAAGCTCCCTTACTCCTACTAGTGAGCACGCAGAGTCATTTCCCCCTCACAGACGCAGGACTCCCCTTTAGAAACGTGTTTAAAAGTAAATGGCTTTCAAGCCTTTCCCGTCTTTTTCTCTTCGTTTATTAACTGCGTCACAGACCAAGCACTGATTTACGTTTTTCATAGAAATTTAAGTGTAAACTGTGTACACATTGAACAGTAATTTCAAACGTGCATTTACGTTAAATGCGGTTTCTCCGCCTGGCACTAATGACATTTGGGGCTGGATCACTCTTCGGGGTGGGGGCCATCCTGGGCATGGTGGGAGGTCCAGCAGCATCCCTGGCGTCTACCCACTAGTGTCAGTAGCATCCCCTCTCCCCGCTGTGACACCCAGAACATCTCCAGACACTACCAACTGTCCCCTAAGGACGTACTATCATGACTCACACGCATCCCCATTTGAGAACCACTGAGCTGGTGATCCGCGTTACCAATGGGACTGGAAGACCGTGGATTTGGGGGCCATATTAGGCCGGCTGGAGTGTATCCAGAGCTGCACAGCCCACGGGGCACTGCCGTGGGCACTCGTCCATTCAAAGCTCACGCTCACCCCATCAGGAAAGCCAGACCCAAAGGGCAAAGCAGGGCCCCACAGTCAGGACGTGCA
Organism: Phocoena phocoena; assembly: GCF_963924675.1. NCBI lineage: Eukaryota > Metazoa > Chordata > Mammalia > Artiodactyla > Phocoenidae > Phocoena > Phocoena phocoena. The sequence continues at coordinate 56,365,434 of NC_089238.1, read as the reverse complement.
CCGGGCTGCATCGGGTGCCCCACCGCCAGCCTACCCTGAGCCCTCGCAGGGCTCTCCGGCCAGCTCGAAAATACCAGCTTACCTGGGTGATCTCTCAGGACTCTTCAAGAGCAAATGCTAGACAGAACAGAGGGATCTGAGGCCCGTCAACAGCCACGCAGCGGCTCAGAATACACCAGAACCTACGTCTCCCCTGTCCGTGCGCTGCTCTGCACTCGTCAGCAGCCAGCGTTAAACCCGGGACCACCGGCTCTTCCCCATTTAACATTATTGTCTCATAGAGAACAGACCTGTGGTTGCCAAGGGGGAGGGATGATTGGGGGTTTGGGATTAGCAGATGCAAACTATTAAATACAGAATGGATAAGAAACAAGGCCCTACTGTAGAGCACTGGGAACTATATTGAATTTCCTGTGATAAACGAGAATGGAAAAGAATATGAAAAAGAATATATATGTGTAACTGAGCCATTTTGCTGTACAGCAGAAATTAACACAACACTGTAAACCAACTTCAATAAAATTTAAAAACAACAGAAAACAAACATTACTGTCTCATTTTGTGCTTTAAAAGTCAAATGCGATTTTCTTCCTCGAAGACCTGCTGAATTGGAAATACCTGCTACAAAGTACGTTCTAATTTATTCAGGCCTGTCAAAAGCCTGGTCAATGGCAGAACAATTAACGAGTCGTAACCCTCAGTTAACTAGATCTTCCCCCTCAACTTTATGAAAAGGAGGCAAAATACTTTTTTAAGAATAAGTATGAGCTGGTATCAGGGCCTCATCATACAGTCAGGGATAATACAAAATGAGCTAATGTCTTTTTCAATCTCCTGTGTCTGGTCCACACCACGAAGCTGCCCTCACAATGACACCTGCAGACAATGAAGGATTCTCTGGTATAAGTGGCTTCTTACGATCCCTAAGTCAGGAAAGCAGGCTCATTTTTTTTCTCTTAACTCATACATTTTTGAAAGGTTTTCTTTGAATGTTTGCAACAAAAGGTTCTCTACTTAAACAGAAAATCCCCAAGATGGCTCAAGGCCTGACTGCTGGCTTCTTCCAACAGCAGAGCTCTGTTGGTGGACATGGCAGAGACGTGCCCCTTGGTGGATGGAAGTAAGCACCACTTGGGGACAGGCCAGACAGGTCTTCCACCACGTGCGTGTCCACCAGCCCAGGATGTCACCCTTCGGGTGGCCGCCCAGCTCTGGGTGGGCGCCTGGTCTCCCTCCCGCCCCCATTCCTGCCGAGATTGTAGACTCATTTCAGATTGCCACACTGAGGGACTGCGTAATCAACGGAAACATTGGGAATCTTGCACATTTTTCTCAACGCTGTTGAAACGGCCATGAAGAACATTGCATAAGATGTATAAATCTGGGGCTCTATTTCATTACCCCCCAGAGCAAAGTGGGAGCAGGGTGAAAGGAGAGGCCTGCATCTCCGCCGGCAAGCCACAAGCAGGGCTGTGCAGCCACTGGTCTCACCCCCAGTCCCCTTCTGAAGCAGTTTTACTGATGGTCAGCCTCCAACTGTGCCCTTAGCACCCCCACACCTCTGCTTCAATCTGTTCATCCTGGCCACAGTCCACTCCTAGCAGGCTTCTCAATGGGGAGGGGGGCATCTGGCAATGTCAGAGGCATTTTTTGTTATCACAGTGGGGCAGAGGGTGCTACTGGCATCTAGAAGGTCAAGGCCAGGATGCTGCTAACACCCTCTTAGGTGCACGAGATGGACCCACACAAGGAACAATCTGGCCCCGGGTGGCGGAGCCCTGGCTTACAGCCATCTATGATCGAGAATTCCCAATCGACTGGCTGGACCTTGGGCAATACTAAAATTTAAATGGAGACATTCCCAAGAGAAATTCACCAAGATGCCAAAGGCAAAAAGCTTCTCTGAGAGAGGAATCCACGATGCCACCAAGGAGGAGAAAGGAGGCGTGAGCAGTGCCCAGGCTCCCGAGCGGGGGTCCCTGAAGGGAAGAAACCTGCCGGATGGATGTCCAGGCCACGAGGGCCCCCTTGAAGGTGAGCGCAGAACGTCCGCACGCGCCCGCTTTTCTCGGAGGGGCAGGCAACTGGCACCAGATTGTCAAAGAGCTCTGTGACCCGCGTTACACAGTAACAGAAGTGCTAAGACGTGCAGCCCCCCTGCAAACACCAGGCAGAGACGTGAAGGACTGAAATGCCTCACAAGCCAGCTCTGACCCATCAGTGCTCTGCTCTGGGGCCCAGGTATAATCTCTGTCATTTTGGCTGTGTTGGGGACAGTCATCCCAGCTAAGGGTCCGGTGCTGTGCTGAGGTCCTGCAGGCCTTTGCTCCCCTCACTCATGCACGCCTGGGGTCTGGCTGTGCGCCCCCCACACCCTGCTCAGCCTCCTGGCTCCTTCCCACACTCACTCACTCTCCCCTCCTGGACTCTGGCCCCCAAATGCCCACAGAACAAGCACCTATAGCAGCAGTTTGCAACCCAGATTCAGAGTCGGATCACCTCTGATATGTCTGTCTGCAAACACGGAGGCCTGGCCTCACCTTGGACCTGGGGCTCCAAATCTCCCAAGGGGCGGAGCCCGCACAGCCGTGACCCTGATGACCCGGCTGGGCTGCAGAGCTGGGATGCCCTGGCTCCCCTGCCTGAATCGAGGTGATGGGTACGGCTAGGGGTTGGGAGCCCGGGCTCACGGCTGGGATGCCTGGGTTCAAACGCTGGCTCCATCATCCAAGAGCTGGGAGATCTTGGACAAGTCACATCTCCTCTCGGAGCCTCTACAGAACAAGGACAGGAGCGGCACCTACTGCACAGGACCGTGTGAGAGGAAAACAAATAAAACACATGCGGCTGGGCCTAGCACAGAGCAAACTCTCCGTCAGTGCTGCTGTCTCAGTGCACGTGGTGGAACTACACAGCAGCTCGCTCCACGCTTGGGGTTACTGATGATTCTCAAGGGAAGTGGACTAGTTTTAGACACCAGCTGCAGGTTCAGGACACCCACATGACCTGGTCCCAGAAGTGATGACAGATGGTGTCTCTCTCATCTGAGCTGACCCTACACTGCCAAGCAGAAGTAGCACCTCTGAAAGAATGAAGAATTAAACCTTTCCTAGAATTCTAAATGGAATTTAGGGGGCAGCCCGGGGGAAAAGGTCTCAGTGTAAAAGAAGTATTTTCTCTCTGTGGTTGCCAGTCCTCACGCAAAAGAAACGGTAGCGCAAGGGAAGAAAGTACCCTCTGTTTTCCTCATCGGAAAATGCCAACAATATACAACGTACCGGGAAAGTGGTTAAATCGTGTGACAGGTGTAAAATCACCTACTATATACTTTTTGAGACACATTCGGCACTCATTTGTTTTAAAAAAAACTGGATTAACTTTCAAGCAAATAAGCAAGACATCAATCACTCAACAGCTCCACCAGGAGCTCACGATGTGGCAGGGAGGCCAAGCCACTACCTTGAAGATGGAGGCGTCCACTTCCTGGTTGTAATCCTGTTTGCCAGCGTGTTTCCAAGGGATCCGGAACATGCTCTTCTCGTCGTTCTCCCAGATCAGCCCTGGGTACATGGCACTGTCGATCTGCTCGATCAGCCACTGCCGCAGCCGCCGGCCGCCGTTGCGGTCACACATCCTTGGAAAGAGAAAACATGGCCTGTGAAATCACACAGCCGTCTAATGACTCGCAGCACCCCAGGTACTCAACAGCCAAGCACTGCTAACAGGAAAATCAGAGGATCACAACACAGGTGCCAGCTTGGGGGAAACCCACGGATCCAGGAACTCTGGGCCACCTGCTGTGAGAAGACAATGCCGGCTTCCATGCCGGCTTCCAGGGCCTCCAACCCTGAATGGAAACTGAAAGCTCACTGGGAAATCTGCAGCTGTGCATCACAGATGTGGCCCCGACTAAGGCTCTGGCTGTGCTCTTTCCAGCTTTCACCCCCTGTTCTGTTTCACGCAAACACAGCCGCATCTGAGAGCATCACTCATCGTTCCAGTTTTAGCAGGAGATGGGGGAAATCACTTTCACCTTTTCAGGTGCCCTCAATGAGCAGTCCATCGCTCTGAGAGCCAATTCCATGACTTAATGCCCCACTGGACCAGCATGCGCGAGCAAACATGACATCTGTGCTCTCCGAGAAACAAGAATCCTCAAGGCTATCCCTTCTAGATTGCCCCTTCACAGCTGGTTTGGGAATGGGACCAAGCTGGGGTCCCATTCAAGTCTCACCATCTCTCAGCTGGGTGAGCCTGGATCGTCATTTAACCTCGGAGTGTCAGCTACGCTGGCTGACACACCAGGATAAGTGCAGGTACCGGGCGTTGTCATGGTGAGGACTCAGACGACACATATAGGAGCACCTCACACAGTGCCTGGACCTGAGAAGATTCTCTTTAAATAACACATGTTGTTACTACTGTCCCAACTTTCCTCCTCAGGAACTCTTACGACCAACTGGGAGATAGAGGACAAGAGTGAGGAAAACAACTGCAGTGATAGAACAGAGCAAAGCTAGCCTCTCCCAGAATGCACCAGAATCTGGGGGCCTCAACACCCCGGGCGCCCAAAGACACCCTTGGGAAGAACATTCTAGCCAGAGCAGACAGCTTTCCCAACAGCACAGAGAAAGAGAGCGCGACCGTGCCATATCGACTCACAGCCCACGTTTACAAGAACAGGGTGGAAATCCCCTAGGCGGTTGGACAGACGCCCACCCCAAAAAAAACAGCATTTCAGTTCTTCCGATTAAAATGTGACCGCTTCGGGCCAACAAATTTGAAACAATCAGCAGTGACAAGACATAACATCCCTAAGAACATGGTCACATCCAGAGCCATCCTGGTCCGTAAAGCAAGAAGTGTGTGTGTATTTTGGACACTCCAGCCACCCCACAGATGGCTATGCCGTCGGTGAAGGGGTCCAGGTCCCAGGTAGGAGGAGAGGAGGTGAGGGCCCATGAGTGCCACCTGTAACTTTTTCATCCAATTAACTCCAGCTGCCCGTTTGTGGATTCAAAAGGAGTGAAGCGTGTGAAATGGGAACTAGACTTCGATTTGGAAACTGTAGACCCCAGCGAAGGCTTTTCTCTAACTAGCTCTTGGGAAAGTCACCTGACCATCTCTCTGAGGCTCTCCTCATCGGCAAAGTGCATGGATCTCAGAAGTCCCAGAATTTGAAAACAGTCCCTCGTGTTTATAAACTGGAAGGGACAGATGTGGAAGGGACACCTGGTGAGAGAGATGAAACGACACCACCACGCACCCCAGAAAATAACTTGGCAGGGCACAGATTCCCACAGAGCTTTCCTGGAGGAAAGATGGAGCATCTCCCCTCACTTGAGGAAGGAGCTGTGTGGAGGAGGGCGAAAGGAGTCAGTACACAAAAGAAGGCTGGTGTCTGCGCATCTGTCGATTAAATGAAATGTTCCCGCTCGTTAGCATTTTCCTCACCCCCTTAGTACAAAGTTCATAAACTGGAGTCCGTGCTCCAGGAGCCTCCTGAAATAAAAAGCAAAGTTTTGTTTGTACAGGCATTTTTCTAGAAAGCGGGTCAACACCTTCTCATCAGGATTTCTAATGGATTCATAACCCCCAAACTGTTAAGGACGAATCTCGTGGTGATTTATAAGAAGAAAAAAAAAAAAGGTAAGAGAATGGCATTGAGAGGAAGAGTGAGTCAGAGAACATGAAAATACTCTAGAAATCATCTAATCCAGGCCCCGCTTCATTCAAAAGACAAAAACTCTGAGGCCCAGAGAGACATCCCAACCCCCAAGGCCCCCAGCAGGATCTCATTTTACTCACCCTGCAGAGAAAAGCCACAGTTAAGTGAGAGGATCTCAGCACATGGACAGCTCACCTGAATTGTCGCCGAAACCGCCCCCCTCCAAGATTCTAAGTGGCGTTAAAAGCCCGATTCTCTTACAGTATGATCCATAACGAGTTACTGAACACTAACAAAATCCCACCAAAAACAGAGCCAGGAAACGTTTATAAGCCCAGTCACATGTTTAAAACTTCCTCTTCCTTGATTTTTAGGTAATAATTCTCTTTATGGCCAAGTCCTATCTGGAGCTAATCTGCATGAGCTATAAATCGGCCGGGGATCAGGCTCCCCAGGCAGGAGGTGATAAGAGGCTGCCCTGGGCCCACCCAACCCGGATTCCAGGAAGGGCCTGAGAGGTGGTGCAGGTGCAAGACTCACCTTCCCCACGTCTCTCAGGGCGCCTGGTCATTTGCCCTGGACACCCATAAGACCCAAAGCACAAAAGCCATTTCTCCTTCTGGTCCCAATCTTGCTGAAATACCTAAACCTCTCCCAATTCTCTCGAGAGGAAACTGCGTAATCTAAAAGGACTATCATTCAAGGGCTGGCTCCTAACTTGGCTTTCAGAAAAGGTGGGTTACATCCCTCGTACGCTGGGGGTAGTTTAAACTCTGGAAAATCCAGTCTCTAGTTTCCATTCACAAAGCACTTCACCGCTCTGGGTAAGGAGCACACCTCACCTTAGAAAAGTCTGCCCTTTGCCCTGGGGCTCATGTTACACCAAAGTGCTCTTTTAGCCGTGAGCCCTAAGGAGACTTTCTTGCCAGGAACGACCGGGCTATTACGGAAGCAAAGGACCTCCACCCGCACTCAGAAATCTTACTTGTCATCGATGAGAATTCAAAAATCCAGCCCGCCCCGCTTCACAATCTAACCCCACCAGCGCGGCTGGACAAGAGGCAGTTTCACAGTTATGACTCCAGCCCGGTTCCAAGAGCAGGATTTGAGCGGGAAAGGAGCAGGTCTTATAACAAGGGGGTCAATATTTCCCTGCATCGTACGAGCCATTCTAAAATTTTCCATGCAAACCAGATTTTAAGAAAAACGAGATTATTTTGAAGCATCAGCCGATCTCTGGGAGCAACCGCACCTGGATGCTCGGTTCGGATTCAGGAGAAAACGAGGAGAGAGAAAACAGACCAAGACTGCACGGCCGCTGCCTCCGCGCCAGCCGACGTCCGCGCCCCCGGCCCGAGCTCCCAGCCCACCGCCTACCTGCGCCGCCTCCCGCCGTCCGCGCCCCAGGCCCCGGGCCCACCTGCGCCACCCGCCGCCGCCCGCGCCCCAGGCCCACCTGCGCCGCCGCCCGCCGTCTGCGCCCCAGGCCCAGGACCCCCAGCCCGCCGTCCGCGCCCCTGGTGCTCCAGCCCGCCGCCCACCTGCGCCGCCGCCAGCCGTCGGCCGCCGCCCGCGTTCCCACGCCCGCCGCCGAGCTCCGGAGATGCGCCGCGGCCCCGGGCGCCCGCGCTAATTTAAGGCCGGGGGCGGGCCCGGCGCGCAGAGCGACGGCCGTGCCGGCCAATAGGCGCGGAAGGGCGGGAGGGGCCGCCCAATGGGAGCGGCGCGCCTGGCCCGCCTTCTTCGAAGCGCTCGGCTTTCCGAGAAATCACTTTGCTCGGAGGCGTCGGCGGCCGAACGGTTCGCGAGTCTTCCGGGGTTCGTTCCGGGGGTCCCGGGAGTGTCCGCAGGAATTCCCGAGGGCCGCGGGGGCGTCCGTCGGCCCAGGTCAAGGTTAGGGCGGATGGTGGGTACTAGATGGCGTAAGTCAGGCCAGTTGGGGCTGAGGCAGGGGGTCAGACGGCGGAGGTCGGGGCCGAGGTGGAGGTCTACCAGCGCAGGTCAAGGCTGGGATGGTAGGGGCCCCGAGGTCGGTGATGCACACGGCCAGGGGTCCCCGCAGTGTGGCTCCCGCGCCACCACCATCTCTGCTAGTGTGGCCGAAGTTCCTGGAGCTGCTGTGGGCCAGCTGAAGACGTGTCTGAAACCACTGCCCTCTGAACATGGGAAATAAAAGCGGCAGTGTCTAGCTGTTAAGGCTAGAATGTCCAACTAGGGAAATTTTCATCATAAACTCTTTTCCCCAGAAAACATGGGTTGTGTTGAGAAGGGTCCCCTGTGTATCTGTGTCAGCGTCCAGCCTCTCCTGCATGTCAGCCGGCACTTACTGTAAACATGGGAGTGGAGTGGGGGAACAGAAATGAGAAACAAAGTCCTGGAAATGAAAAGAAGAAGACTTGTTCTTCCATGTTCTGTTCTGGGGTAGCCTTAGAATAGAGAAAAGCGAGATTCTTCATTGACTTTTATGCCTAGTTGGTGAATCATACACAAGCAGCAGTGTTCATCGGGCCATTTTGTTCATTGGGCTTTTCAAGGACCCATGAAAACGTGTGGGACTGAAAAAGAAATTCTATTAGGCCCCAAATGCAAAAAAATACCCTGCAAATCTGAAGTGAATAAATATTCAAAGAAAGATCCCTGAAATATAACATGTCAATTTCATAACTGTAATCTATTGATAAACATGTCATTATATTTGAAAACCATGTGTGTGTGAGTTAGAAATCACTTGGTAAGAATTTCCTAATACCATGATTCCCAGGCAGTCAGAGCAATCATAAATGAGTGCCCCATTGCCCAATAATTTCCAGTGAAAACTATTTTTTTAAAGCTTAAATTCTTTAAGAGTATTTAGACAACGTGGGAGTATTGTGATATGTTTGTTATGACGTGGGATAAGCATCCGGAACTCATGACGCCTAGGGCCTCAGAAGTTCTTACAACAGCCTGTATGTATGTTTATCCTCGTATCTTTCCACCTATGTGCCCCTTAAGCCCACCCAGATTTACTAACCTATAAACGCTGTCCACTGCACAATGATGTGTGCTCAAATTTCCGCTCAACGCGCCACTTAAGTAAAAAGACAAGAGCAACAAGTATAGAGAAGTTGGTGGAAGGGTCCCAGCATATATTATTGGCAGTAGGTGTCACTATATACATGACAGGAACTGTTCACAGCACCCTGGCTTGCATTAAAGCTGCTCCTGAAACCCTGTATTTTCAACGGGGTAATTCCTCGCTGCTAGAAACAACTGCTAACCTTATCTGCTTAGCTCTGCCCTTATGCAATGAGCACTTATCGAGCCACTACTGTGCGCTAGAGGCGGTGCCAAGGACCGGAAACGCAAACAACAAAGTATCCCTGGTCACTCCTTCCTCTTCAGTTACCTCCAGCATCTCCCACTCGTGGGAAAGCGCATCCTGATTTCCGCAGCAGCCGACTCACTCCCCTTCCTGCCTCCACCTCACGTCCCTGTTTATCCTACTCTACGCTCCCCCAGCTTGAGCCTCTCCGTCGTACACTGGTTTCCCCGTGGCTGCCACGGCAGGTCCAGGTGCTCGTCCTGGCATCTGAAAACCGTGCTCTCCCAGCCTTCTCTCTCCCCATCGTCCAGCAGGAGCCCCTTCCAGAGACAGCAGCCTGTCACCGCACTTAGAACAGCACGTTCTGGAGTCAGGCCCCCTGTTCAAGTCTACGTTCCCTGACTCACTAAATGTGTGACCTTGAGCAAATGACTTAACCTTCCTAAGCCTCAGTTTCCTCATCCATGTAATGGCGTTGATGATAATATTATGTTAAACGGTATGAAATCGCCAATATTCAACTGTTTTTCCATCTACAGAAAGGACAGTTCCCTACGGGTCAACCTAATCATTCCTGCCTCTTAGGATTAGTGGGGACTGAGTGAGCTCTGTGGGTTGGGGCAGGTTGGCGACTAGGGAAGGGAACTGGTGAAAAGCTTTCCTAGGAGACAGTGTTTCCATTTTCGAGTCCCCACCTCTCCCTTCACACTTTCCAAGCCCAAGCACAGCAAGGGGGGTTCAGGAGAGCTCTGCAGCGTGTCTGCTGAGAGGACAGATGTCAGCTCTCCTGAGAAAACCAAAGTCACCGACAGCAGGGCTCCAACTCCTGCCCTGGAAATCTACAGGACAACGGAGGCGCTTGGTGGTGGCACCAAGAACCCATGTGCCCTCTTCCACATTCAAGCACCCTGAGATTACCTTAGGCACATATACTGTACACATCCCACCCGGACAATCCAGGACACACTCCCCACCTTAAGGTCGGCTGACCTTAACTCCATCGGCAACCTTAACTCCATCGGCAACCGTGTTCCCCTTTGCCCCTGTAAGGTAACATATTCCCGGGGCCCGCAGGTTAGGTTGTGGGTGTCTTTAGGGGCCACTGTTCTGCCTGCCACACCCTTAAGATCCACCTCAAGTCATCTTTCCTACCCCCACCTTCACTGACCCTCATTTTCAAAACACCGGCCTCCAGCCACACTGAAATCTTTCCAACATAATTTGGGACTTAATGTATGCCTTTGTGAACTATCTCACTGAACGCTTCTTTAGATGAAGGGTAAAATCCTATTCTGGTTCAGTACCCCTACTTAGCACAGCACTGAATGAGGGGTGCCTTACAGAACAACGGTAACTCCATTGCAAGATCTCAGGAAGAGCAACAGAAGAGGGGCTGGAAGCACAGTTGTTCATCTCTGTGCTCCAATATATGAGCTGGGGGTCTGAGGTGGGGGTCTCCAAGAACACGTCCAAGTTCAATGGGTCGCTAGGGGGACTCGGGGACGCAGCACAGAGCTGTCATCACAGCCGATCTATTACAGTGAGAGGATGCAGAGTACGATCCGCCCAGGGGCTGGGTAGGGGTTGGGAGGGTGAAGTCCGGGGAAACCAGCCTCCAGCATCCTCTCTAATGGGGTCGCACAGGACTCGCTAAATTCGCCCAGCCGCGAGCTGTGACAGCACGTGTGCGGTGTCGTCCATCAGGGATGCGTTAGAGCTTCAGCGCGCGGGGTCTTTATTCGGGGGGCCGTTCACACGAGCACCCTCTGCCTGACGCGCACGCAAACCCCAGACTCGCAGGAGGACGGCAGGAGTCCCGCACCGCCCCCCCCCCCCCCCGCCGTCTGTTGACACGACTTAGGCACAGGGAGCCGCTCATCAGTCCTGGGAGGGGGGGGACCCTCCCCAAATCCACCTTCCCAGACGCCAGCCAAGGGCTGACCTTGGAAGGCGGCCCTTCTGGGGACCCCAGTCTCGAGCCTGCTGTGTTAACTCCTCTGCACATGTTCCTAATTCTGAGGGGGCTTTTGACATGCAAAACCTGCTACACTCGTTGCAAAGGAGACCGTGGCTGTATTCACCTACCACCAGGTGCGTTTACCTGCCATTAGCTAGGGTGGGCTGAGTTTTCTTGCGCTTCGCTGAGGCTGGGGGCTCATAATTAAGGACAAAGGAGCTGCTGCAGGCCAGCTTTTGGAGGACAGTGGGAGCAAATCCGGATCAGGTAGGGTGCCGAGTCTTCCAGGGAGGGGTCTCTCTCCCCCTGGGAACGCCTTGTCCTCCCAGCCCCAGCACACAGGCTCACTTCATCAGATACCAAATATGCAGGAGTGGAAGCTCTTTTTCCTCTTTTGGGCTTTAACGTTCCCAATTTCATCTGCTCTCCGGTTTGGCCACCCGTGCTCCGCAGTGCCTGCTGGCTCCCGCCTCTGTCAGCCACGTGGATCTCAAGAGGCCTCTGGTTTTCCCCTCACCCCCAGTCTGACCCAGTGTCCTCCAAGTACAACTCGTAGGAAACGCAAATTGTGGAAATTCCTGCAGATTGCATACTTCCACAGGAGGCTAATAAAGGACGACCCTAATGGAATCGAGACCCTTCGACATGTCGTGTTGACTCTAAATTGAAGTCTCCGCTTAAGACGGCGCTGGCGCGGCGAGACGAGACTACTGAGGCGGTCATTAACTGCAAGACGTGGCACTGACGCTGCAACTGTGACCAGGCACAACTCAGAAAACCAGAGAGAGAGGCCCAAGAAACAGGGAGTAATGAGAGGTCTATCTGTCAGCAGATCACCGATCTGCACAGGTAAGAGAGGCTTTGAAGAATATCACTGCAATGGGGGTCAGGGCAGCCGGTAAGTCAGAAATTCAGAGCAGATGAAACAGGACATCTGCGAAGAAATAAGCTCAGTCAAGAATGTAACAGGGGTGGGGGTGGCAGTGAGGTAGGCAAATGTTTCTTAAACAGGACAGAGAAATTACTAACCAGAAAAGAAAAGCTAGATAGACTGGACTTGATTAAAATTAAGAGCTTGTGTTCATTAAAAGACAGCATGCAGAGTGCAGAGGCAAGCGAAAACTGGGAGGAGATAATGCCAACACACGTTTCCAAGGAAAAAACTTACACCCAGACATAAAAAGAAATCCTAGGACTCAATAAGAAAAAAGATTCCGTCCTAAATTCTCAGGCAGAGGCAGTTTACTGCATGGATCTTTGCAGATATTTTAAGTTCGCGCAATAGGAACTGTGGCTACTACAGGAATGCACTTTGCTCATATTCGAGTCGTGGCGAAGTTTAATTATCCACTTGGCTGTTATGGGAAAATTCTCAGCTGTAACTGGGGGCTGTTGCTGTAATAGTGTATTGCCCGTACACTTCTGTCTCCAGTGGGTTTTTATGTGCCAAGTTTTCATACCCTTGAGCCTGGGCAAGTGCTTTAGGCTTTTTAAAAGAAACGTAATCGAACTGCACAAAGCTGACCAGTTTTTTGTGTTTTTAATTTATTTTATTTATTTATTTTTGGCTGCGTTGGGTCTTCGTTGCTGTGTGCGGGCTTCCTCTAGTTGTGGTGAGCGGGTGCTGCTCTTCGTTGCGGTGCGCGGGCTTCTCACTGCGGTGGCTTCTCTTGTTGCGGAGCACGGGCTCTAGGCGCACAGGCTTCAGTAGTTGTGGTACGTGGGCTCAGTAGTTGTGGCACACGGGCTTAGTTGCTCCGCGGCATGCGGGATCCTCCCGGACCAGGACTCGAACCCGTGTCCCCAGCATTGGCAGGCGGCTTCTTAACCACTGCACCACCAGGGAAGCCCCTAGAGCCGATCAGTTTTGAGAGATCATTAATGTCCTTGAAGTCATTTTTGTGGGTGCAAAACAAATGGTAAATTTGAATTGGTCCCTCTTATAAGAGTTTGCAGTCAAGTCTGCTGAACTTACGAAGTTATGCCCTTGCCCTGATTTTATATACTCGTGTCTATCAATAAATATTGTGATACTTGAATTAAAAAAGAAAATAGGAAGACTGAACAGCCACTGCACTAACCAAATAGCCAAGAAGCACATGACAAGATAATGAAGGACTTCCCTGATGGCGCAGTGGTTAAGAATCCACCTGCCAATGCAGGGGACACGGGTTCAATCCCTGGTCCGCGGAGATCCCACATGCCGCAAAGCGACTAAGCCCTTGCACCACATCTACTGAGCCTGTGCTCTAGAACTCGCGAGCCACAACTACTGAGCCCACGTGCCACAACTACTGAACCCCACGCACCTAGAGCCTGTGCTCCACGGCAAGAGAAGCCACTGCAATGAGAAGCCCGCGCCCCGCAACGAAGAGTAGCCCCCGCTTGACACAACTAGAGAAAGCCCACACGCAGCAACGAAGACCCAATGCAGCCATAAATAAATAAAAGTTTTTTAAAAAAAGAAAAGAAAAGAAGGAGGCAGCAGGAATCCATGCGCTCACACCAAAATACAGAGGCGGGCACATCGAGGATGAGGAGAAAATTCTTCCTCGGTCCTTGACCCAAGACTAACTTTTTAACCTCACTGTTTAGAAAACGTACGCATGCAGGGCGTGCTGAGTAATCAGGAGGGATGGAGAAGAGGAACCGTATGTCCTCTCTTGAGGAAGCCTGGGGCCACTGAGTGGGGAAGATGGGACAGGTGCACAAATCACGATAATTCAAAGCAAAATATACTTGTGGTTAGAAGGCTCTGCGTGGGGCCAGCGAGGCGGGAATCCAGAGGGAGAGAGAAGGACACACAGACGCAGTGTGCTTGGAGAGCTCTGTAACCGAGCAGGACCCTCAGAAGCCTTCCCAGAATAGACCCCACCATTTCCTCCGCCTGCCTTCTGTCTGCAGAAAAACTCTAGTTGAAGAATACATTTAATCAGAGAAGTGAGAAAGCGTAGAAGGAAAGGAAAGCAGTGAAGCAAGACAAAATAAGAATACTTCAGCCATTAAACAAAGTCAAGGACCTTTAGTTCCTCCTCAAGGACTAGAGATGATACTCTGCGCCATGTCCTGGGAGCTGTTTGGCAGATACTGAAACCTCCACCAAGTGGAAGAAGTTAACTGTGTGCCGCCCACGAGCACGTGGACCCCAGACCGGTTGCAACCAGCAGGTTGAGGAGGCTGACTCCCGATGACCTCACCACCAGCCAATCAGAAGAAGGTCCACGAGCTGACCACGCCCTCCTCCTTGACTCCTCACTACCCCCTCCAGGGCGGGACACACAGTCTTCAGAGCACTGGCCCGCTGCGGGGGCCCCCCCTTTGCCTGGCAAATTTCTACTTCACCCAAACTCTGTCTCGTAGATTTGCTCCAGTACCGGCGCACAGAGGCCGAATTTCGGCAACATTGTCCACGAAGCTGCGCCCTAGGCTGCTTACCGGAGCTTCCAGACCATCAGGTGGGGCGGGCGGCTGGCCAGCAGCGTTCCACCCCGCCAAACAAACACAGAAACTAAGATGCAGCGAGGCAACGGGAGCCGAGGAGGAGGAAACGCAGGTTCTCCGGTGTGAAGGAAGCGGGGGCTTACCCCCTGCATGGAACTCACCACCACCAACCCGCCACCCCCAACCCGCCGGAACATGCAAGACAAGGCTTCGTGGGGGAAGCAGCATTTGCAATGGGTCTTAACGGTTGAGAAAGGCTTTTCACAGGTGGAGGAAGAAAAGACCAAAGCAGGAGAAAGACTCGTGCCAGGGACCCGTGGGCCATGTGGGCGGGCGGGGCGTGGAAAGCCTCATGTCCTTCTTGGAACCGAAGGTGCCTCCTGCGTAGAAGAGCAGTGTCACCACGAACACACTGAGCATGCCAGGGGACAGGCGTGTCCCCACGGGCGGTGTCCACCTTAGAGCTAGGAGAGTAAGGGACGAGCTGGGGGGAGGGGGCGTGCTGGGCGGGCTTCTGAGCGGGGCTGGGACACAGACGAGGCGTCCCTTGGGAAGGTCCCCAGGCTCGATCACAGGGAGCCTCTGTGACACCTTCATGGCGGGCTGTCGACGGTACAGAAGGACACACAGTGTCACTGAGAAAAGGTTTCATGGGCAGTGGGTCTCCCTGGCCATGGCCCTGGGGGTCACCAGGGTGGCAGCTCCCCTTCCTGGTCGCCCTTCCTCCCGCCATGGCAGGTCTGCCAAACACAACAGACTCCGTGCAGCAAACAATAATCTTTCATATCCTCAATTTTTTAAATGTGATTTTAGTTCTGTGCCCCTTAATCAACACTACACAAATTCCACAGCAGAAAAAATTTAAAACGCTTTGCCTCTGCAGTAGCCAAGCATCCCAAATGCCACCTGGGTCAACCTTGTGAATGTGCTAAAATCCACTGCAGGGCACACTTTAAAACGGTGCATTTTTACGGTGTGTGCATTCTAACTCAATAAAAAGAAATGGGCTTCCCTGGTGGCCCAGTGGTTGCGAGTCTGCCTGCCAATGCAGGGGACACGGGTTCGAGCCCTGGTCTGGGGAGATCCCACATGCCGCAAAGCGGCTGGGCCCGTGAGCCACAACTACTGAGCCTGCGCGTCTGGAGCCTGTGTTCCGCAACGGGAGAGGCCGCGACAGTGAGAGGCCCGCGCACCGCGATGAAGAGGGGCCCCTGCTCGCCGCAACCAGAGAAAGCCCTCGCACAGAAACGAAGACCCAACGCAGCCAAATAAATAAATAAAACGAATTTATTTAAAAAAAAAAGATTTTAACAAAATAATAATAAATTTTAAAAAAATAAAAAGAAATGAAGAAAAACCAACATAAAATAGTGGTAGTGGGCCTGGGAATGGAAGCGTTTCAAACTCAGTATAGTCGATTTCTAGCTACTGTGCTATTTCAGAAAAATTATAATGTTCAAACTAAAATCACCAAAATTTTACTTTGCCTAAGCTGTTGCATGACATGGTTTTCACCCGAGGTTTTCCACTTCTCTCTTCTGGTTTTGACTGGAGGAAATTTAAAAATTATGTCATCCCTGGGCATTGAAGTTGCCTGTCTGCCCACCACGTAGATATCATTAGGAGAGGATGACGAAGAAAAAAGAGAAGAGAAAACGCGAGGGACCTCGGGACAGAGAGGGTGGGGAGGCAGCCACGAGGAGGTGACATTTAAATTGGGACCCGGGAGCAGTCAGGCGTCCCGGAGGCTGAAGTCAGGTGGGTGAAAGGTATTTGGAAACTACAAGACTTCCGGCCAGCTCCGACCCAGCAGAGGCTTCCAGTGTCTCGGGAGAAGTGGCAGGGAGTGTGGGTGTTGAACTTGAGACTGAGCTACATGAAACAGACGAACCTGGAGCTGAGATGCGCTGTCCCAAGCACTGCGGGAGTTTCCTCCTGCCAAAAAAGCATTTAGTACGTTTCACGCTGTAGGATGTATGTGGGAGAGAGTTTTGACTCATGTCCACTCAGTGCTTTCCCGATTAGATAATGCTTGAGAGTAAAAAAAAAAAAGGTCAGTCCTCACCATAACTTAATCCTGTTCAGAAGCTCTTTTGGGGGCGGGGGTGGGGGGAGGCGTTATTTTCAATTTGCAAGTCAAGAATACAAGTAAGTTACAGCAGCAAAAACCATGAAAAAGTGAGATATGGATAGGAAAGATCAGTAATCCTCTAGGAAGGTCACGAGGGTTCTTACCCTTTCCAGTGTGCTGCGGGCTCCCTAGTGAGTTGAATGGTGATCCCGCCAAAGAGATATGGCCCCGGGCTAAGCCCCAGGACCTGGGAACGTGATCTTATTTGGAAAAGGGGTCTTTGTAGATGTAATTAAACTAAGGATCTCAAGGTGAGATAACCCTGGATTTAGAGTGTCCTTATAAGAGAGGACTCACCACGTGCAGAGGGAAGCAGAGATGGGAGTGACAGCAGCCCCAAGCCAAGGACCACCCAGGGGTGAGGCAGCCCCCAGAAAGAAAGCACAGAATCAATTCCCCTTCAGAGCCTGCGACACCCTGACTTCAGAC
This sequence comes from Phocoena phocoena, assembly GCF_963924675.1. Classification (NCBI taxonomy): domain Eukaryota; kingdom Metazoa; phylum Chordata; class Mammalia; order Artiodactyla; family Phocoenidae; genus Phocoena; species Phocoena phocoena. Next base: position 56,348,504 of record NC_089238.1, on the reverse strand, counting down.
TTGCGGCCTCCAGAGCTGTGAGCGAATACATTTCTGTTGTTTTAAGCCCCCCACTTTTTGGCGATTCATTAAGCATCCACAGGAAACTGATACAGATTCCCTAGCGATCAAGAACGTTTCTGAAGTGCGTATATAATGAAATGCACAGGATTGAAAAATAAAAAAAACAAACAGTTGTACTGATGTATGCGTTTCTCTCTCTGGTAACTGAAGACACCCCAGGAACCCGGATAACTAGACAAGTTCCATGTATCAGAATTCCTTAAGAAGAGCCGCTGGCCCGGCAAGGGGCCACCTGTCACTGGCAGCCATGTATGCATTCCGCCATGGAAACAGTGGGGTCCTGAGGCTTCCTCCCCAGGACACTCAGACTAAAATGTAATTCCAAACTTCAGTGCCAAGTGACTAAGGTGGAATGTGAAACCCTGAACAATGACTTTTAATAGGTATAAAGAAATACAAAACATTTCTGTTAAACATCTTCTATTTAACTTCCTGGTAAAAGACACTAAAGCACTGCGCCACCTTTATTTCAGGGAATGGGTACAAAGCTGGCTCTTCAAGGGGCCCAGGTGGCCTCCAACCCAGGAGCCGCTCAAGTCCTAACTGTGCCTACAGTGAATCTATACAGCCTGCTGTGGATCAGCACTCCTCGCCACGAAATGGGATCCAATCCTCATAACCGGGCGGGGGCAGGGGGGGGAAGCATTGTGATGACCAGCCTCTCAACAAATACTGTTTTGCTTCCAAAATATTCAAGATAATAAATATTCAAGTGACCCTAAAATCACCACTGCATTCAGAAACCCAAAAGGACTAAAAGTGTTACCATCAAATCACAGTGTCCCCTGGTCTTCATACTTAGGAGGAGGACTGGTCGCCCGTTGACCTTGGTCAAACACTTGGGAAGATCGTTAGTTCAGAGAAAAAGAGAGAATGTCCAGAAACAATCACCAGAGTCAGCACAGAATCAAACTCCAGAAGCCTCATCCCCTTCAGCACTTTCCCCTCCTCATCTCCAGAGAGCCACAGCCTCAAGGCACCCCATAACCCTTCCTGTGACATCCAGACCAGGTGGGCAGGAGAGCCTGCCACATACTGAGTGAGGCTCACCTGCAGTAATGGGGTGGACAGAACCCAAAAATGGCCCCCAATGTTTCCCACCTTAATCCCTGGAGCTATGAAGGTGATGAGATATCACACCCTGATTATGTTATGTTACACGGCAGAAGGAATTTTACAGGTGTAATTAAGGTAATCGGTTGACCTTGAGTGAATCGAAAGGGAGATTATCTGGGTGAGTCTAATATAATCACACGAGCCCTTAAAAAGCAGAGCGTTTTCTCCAGCTGGCAGTAGAAGGGGAAGTCAAAGGGTCAAAGCATGAGGGGGCCACATGGAAAGCATAAGAAGGGATGTGGGTGGTATCTGGGAGCAAAGACTGGTCCCGGCTGACATCCAGCAAGGAAACGGGGACCCTCAGTCCTACAGCCGCAAGGACCCAAAGTCAGCCAACAGCCTGCGCGAGCTTAGAAGCACAGCTTTCCCTAGTCGAGCCTCCAGATGAGAACGCAGCCTCGCTGACACCCTGACTGCAGCCCGTGACACCCTGAGCAGAGAACCCAGTTGGGTCCATGTGGACTTCTGACCTACAGAACCAAGATGACAAATGGGTGTTGTTGAAAGTCACTAAGTTTGTGGCAACTTGTTATCCAGCAGTAGGAGACTGACACAAGTAACATTCCATCAAGCGTGCTAGCTGCTTGGCCAGCTGGAACTGGTAAATTCACACGGCAAGGGAGCAGCAAAGAGTCCACACAGCACCAGTTACCACCAGGCCCTGTCCACTCCCATTTTGCCCAATAGGGCAGCCACTAGCTACATGTGGACACTGAGCGTTTGAAATGTGGCTGGTATGAACTGAGATGTAAAACACACTAGGGCTTCCCTGGTGGCGCAGTGGTTGAGAGTCCACCTGCCGATGCAGGGGACACGGGTTCGTGCCCCGGTCTGGGAAGATCCCACATGCCGCGGAGCGGCTGGGCCCATGAGCCATGGCCACTGAGCCTGCGCGTCTGGAGCCTGTGCTCCGCAACGGGAGAGGCCACAGCGGTGAGAGGCCCGCATACCACAGAAAAATAAATAAATAAAAAATAAAACACACTAGATTTTGGAGACTCAATACATGAAAAAAAGAATGTAAACTATCTCTTTAATACTTTTTATATTGATTGCATGTTGAATTGATAATATTAGGAATCTACTGGGATAAATGAACTATATTATTAACATTGATTTCACCTGTTTCTTTTTAGTTTTTGGTTTTTTTTTTTTTCTTTTTAGTTTTTAAATGTGACTTTGAGAAAATTTTAAATTAGGCCTAGGGATCACGTTGTATTTCCACTGGACGGTGCTGATCTAGGTATTATCTCCTGTAATCCTCCGAGCTCCCCTGTGAGGTGGGTGCTACGCTGTGGTTCAGAGGAAAATACTGAGACTTTGCAGAATAAATTGTTCAATGTCAGAGGGTGAGGGAGTGAACCAGGGATGAGAACCGGGGTTATCAGAGCCCAAAGCCCATTCTCCCACAGCTTGGTGGGCTACTCTCTCAAACAACAACAAAAGTCTGCATTTCAGCAGAGGCCACTAAAGTCTTAAACCAAACAAGTGGCTACAGATGTGGACAAAACCATAAGCCGATCTATTTAGGGAAGTATTTTGGGGTGGAGGGAGAGCTTTCACCGCCCTTCAGATTATACTCTAGGAACGGACTCTGATAAGCCCAGGGAACTGGATCTTTGAAATGAGTGATGAAGCAGTCATTAGGGAAATTTGGGGGTTCCTGGTCTCCTTCTCCATGATATCCAAGGACATATGTTATAAGAAAAGAAAGGTTAGGGAATTCCCTGGTAGCCCAATGGTTAGGACTCTGCACTTTCACTGCCAAGCTTGTGGGTTCGATCCCTGGTCAGGGAACTAAGATCCCACAAGCCACATGGTGTAACCCCAAAAAAATTTTTTTATTAAAAAAAAAAAAAGAAGAAATGTTGTTAAATGTCCATTGACAGATGAATGGATAAAGAAGATGTGGTACATATATACAATGGAATACTACTCAGCCATAAAAAAGAACGAAATAATGCCATTTGCAGCAACGTGGATGCAACTAGAGCTTATCATACTAAGTGAAGTAAGACAGAAAGAGAAAGACAAATATCATATGATACCACTTATATTTGGAATCTAAAATATGACACAAATGAATCTATCTATGAAACAGACTCACCAACATAGAGAAGAGAGTTGTGGTTGCCAAGGGGGAGGGGGTGGGGGAGGGATGGAGTAGGAGTTTGGGATTAGCAGATGCAAACTATTATATATAGAATGGATAAACAACAAGGTCCTTCTTTAGAGCACAGGAAACTATATTCAATATCCTATGATAAACCATAATGGAAGAATATGAAAAAGAATATATATATATATATATATATATATATATATACACACACACACATAACTGAATCACTTTGCTGTACAGCAGAGATTAACACAACATTGTAAATCAGCTATACTTCAATTTTAAAAAAAGAAAGAAAAGGTTATGATCCATACAACATGATCCATTTTTATAAATGCCTTTTATAAGCCTTAGCATTTGAATTACAAATAAAGAAGTTAAATGTGCCAGTTATCTTTTTCTTTTTAATTTATTTATTTTATTTCTTTACTTTTGGCCGCGTTGGGTCTTCGGTGCTGCGCGCGGGCTTTCTCTAGTTGTGGTGAGCGGGGGCTACTCTTCGCTGCGGTGCACCGGCTTCTCATTGCGGTGGCTTCTCTTGTTGCGGAGCACGGGTTCTAGGTGCCCGGGCTTCAGGAGTTGTGGCTCACGGGCTCTGGAGCTCAGGCTCAGCAGTTGTGGTACATGGGCTTAGTCGCTCCGCGGCATGTGGGATCTTCCCAGACCAGGGCTCGAACCCATGTCCCCTGCACTGGTAGGCAGATTCTTAACCACTGCGCCACCAGGGAAGCCCATGCCAGTTATCCTGATGTAAGTTCTACCCAATATCCTTCCAATCGCCCAAAACAAAATTGCAGAGAAGCCTGCCCGTCAGGGGCATATGCTGCCTCTTCGTCCCACTATGGATACAGTCTAGGAACAGAAAGGGAAGTGGTGGGGCTTCCCTGGTGGTGCAGTGGTTGAGAGTCCGACTGCCGATGCAGGGGACATGGGTTCGTGCCCCGGTCCGGGAAGATGCCACATGCCACGGAGCGGCTGGGCCCGTGAGCCATGGCCGCTGAGCCTGTGCGTCCGGAGCCTGTGCTCCACAACGGGAGAGGCCACAACAGTGAGAGGCCCGTGTACCGCAAACACACACACACACACACACACACAAAAGAAAGGGAAGTGGTGGCCTGTGTCCCAGCAACATATAGAAAACCAGCAGGATGCAGTCCTTCCATCTCCCTAAAGGCCAGTCCCTCGAGGGATCGGGGGCCAGGGGTCACCCTTGACACCAGGAGAAACTGAGGGTTACTTCAGGAAGTGGTGATTTAAGGATGTGGCCCAGTCTCTCATAAATCACCCACTGTTCATCCATTTCCACTCTATCTACTGATCCCAAGACACTTGTCGTATTTCACACTTTTAGTGTCCCATTTCAATTTATATTCAATTTGCACTCCTTCTTAGCAAATGTTGATCCATTTACAATTCAGTGTTTATTGTGTCAAGGATGCTGAGTTCCAAATTCCTCCCTTGGAAAGGCTGTTATTGTAATTGCCATGGCTATCATCAAGGATGCAAAGATCTGCCAAACACACCACCTCCCAGAAGGCCTCCTGGGATTGTTCCTGGGGTGGAGGTCAGGGGAGGCGGGATGGTGTTGGTAGGGGGATCTCCAGGATCATGTTTTGAAATCCATTCTAGACTTGTTTTTGCTATTGACATGTGACACTCACTGTTACTTCTCAAAAAAATCTTGCTCCAAAGATGCTGACCTCGCTAACATGGACTGTGGCTCCAGCAAGGAACTAGGGTCCTTCCTGCTCATCCCGGGATAGGCAGAGCGTGACCTGGGGGGAATGTGCTTCCTTCTGAGTCACAAGACCAAACTGGGGTGACTGTGGGTCGGGAAAGACAAAACACCCCACTCAAGTCCCAAGAGCTTTGACGAGCAGATTATCATTTTTCTTACACTGGAGATGAACTGAAATCCTTTGTTTTAAAAGTTATGGCTCTGCCTTTGACCCTTTGTGTATTTTAATTTTTATCAAGGGTTTTTACCTGGGCTTCCCCGGTGGCACAGTGGTTAGGAATCCGCCTGCCAACGCAGGGGACGTGGGTTCGAGCCCTGGTCCGGGAAGATCCCACATGTCGCGGAGCAGCTAAGCCTGTTCACCACAACTACTGAGCCCGCGAGCCACAACTACTGAACCTGCGTGCCTAGAGCCTGTGCTCCAGAAGAGAAGCCACCGCAATGAGAAGCCCACGCAGCACAACAAAGAGTAGCCCCCGCTCACTGAAACTAGAGAAAGCCTGCACGCAGCAACGAAGACCCAACGCAGCCAAAAATAAGTAAATAAATACACAAATAAATAAAAATTTTTTTTAAAAAAAAGGGTTTTTACCTGCCAGCATCTCGTATGGCTAACTTTGGGTGCGTTAGCCTGAGTCCATCCTCTGCTTAAGAGTAGAAGCAGGGCGCTTGAATTCCCTAGACCCACTCCTCCCCCACCTCCCCCGTGTGCTGCCTTTTAAAAACTGATTATCTGATGTGTACACACACGTTCACAGCAGCACAATTCATAATAACCAAAAGGCAGAGACAAGACAAATTGTTCATCGACGGACAAAGGGATAAACAAATGTGGCCTGTGCATGTAACTAAACGTCTTTCAGCCTTAAAAAGGAAGGAAATTCTGACGCACTACATCGTGGATGAACCATAAGTACATTACGCTAAATGAAAGGAACCAGACACAGAAGGACACATACGGTCTGATTTCACTTATATGAGGCATAAACGATAGGCAAATTCGTAGGGACAGAAAACAAAATAGTGCTTTCCAGGGGCTGGGGGAGGTGGGAGGGTGAGTCAGGGTTTGATGGGGGCAGAGTTTCAGCTGGAGAAGATGGAAGAGTTCTGGAGACGGAGGGTGGGTGATGGTTGCACAACAGTTGTGAATGTACTTAATGCCTCTGAGCTGTACACTTAAAAGTAGTTAAAATGGTACGTTTTACGTTATGTCTATTTTACCACAATAAAAAAATTTTAACACTTTCGGCAACAGGAAAAGATGAATGAGATGCACTCTTTGAATGATAAATATTAACCTTATGACAATGAAAACTTTCCAATTCTGAAATGTTGAATCAGCAGCTAACCAAGGAATGTAGGATGGGGAAAAAAATCAAATTGCTATTTCCTTGAACATGTGTAGAAAAAAATTGGATGTTAATATATATATTTTGAATGTAAAACTATATTTTAAAATATGTGTAAAAAATTTTTGAGGAGTTGAGAGAAAATATAAAGATCACTTTCCATGTAAGGCTGTAAACTGCTTGTTGACACTTGACTGATTCCTTTGTTTCCCTGATGTTCACTATGGATTTAACTTAGGGCAGCCCCCCCATTAAAATTGGTTTTACTCTATAAGATAAAAGATAACTTGTAGGAAATTTCCACACTGTAGAAAAGCATAAGGAAAAAAATTAAAATTCCCTGAAATTAAATCACTCAATATAAATACCATCAACATTTGGATAACACCTTTCCAAACCCCTTGCTATTCTAATGGTTGGAGGTAGGTAGATTAGCTGGACAGATTAGATTAGCTGGATAGATAAATGATTGATGGATGGATAGATAGATAGATTAGAAGGATAGATAAATGACTGATGGATGGCTAGATAGATTAGAAGGATAAATGACTGATGCATGGATAGATAGATTAGAAGGATAGATAAATGATTGATGGGTGGATGGATAGATTAGAAGGATAGATAAATGATTGACAGATGGATAGATAGGTAGATAGGTAGATAATGAATGGACAGATGATGGAGAGATAGCTAGATTAAATTTACACAAATACAATCATATTTGCTCTTTTTTTACTCAGCAAAATATTGTATAGATCATTCCATGTTAAGGAATATATATATCTTCAGAATACATGATGATTAAAAAAATGCATCCAGAAGACATAACAATCCTAAATGTGTATGCACCTAAAAACAGAGAATCAAAATACATGAATAAATAAACAATAGAAATGAAAGGAGAAAAAGGCCAAATTCTAAAATCATACTTTGGGGAATTCCTTGGTGGTCCAGTGGTTAGGACTTGGGGCTGTCACTGCCGGGGCCAGGGTTCGATCCCTGGTCGGGAAATTAAGATCCCACAAGCCATGCAGCATGGCAAAAAAAAAAAAATTATACTTAATGACATAAACACTCTCTCAGAAACTGATAAAATAAGTAGACAGAAAATCACCAAGAATATAGAAGACCTGAACAACACAGCAACCAACTTGACCCAATTAACACTTACAGAACAGCCAGCCAACAACAGGACAGTCTTCAAGACGGACCGTATCCTCAGTCACATAACAAACCTTAGCAAATTTAAAATAATTGAAATCATACAAAGTAGGTTCTCTGACCACAGCAGAATTAAACTACAAATTAATGACAAAAAAGATACTTAGAAACCACCCCCCACAAAAAAAATATTTGGGAATTAAACACATGTCTAAATAATTCCTGGGTCAAAAAGTAAGTCACAAGGGAAATTATAAAATATTTTGAATGGAATGAAAATGAAAATACAAAATATCAAAATTTGTGGGATGCCAGGGTTTGTGTGGTGGCCCAGTGGTTGAGAGTCCGCCTGCCGATGCAGGGGACGCGGGTTCGTGCCCCGGTCCAGGAGGATCCCACATGCCGCGGAGCGGCTTGGCCCGTGAGCCATGGCCGCTGAGCCTGCGCGTCCGGAGCCTGTGCTCCGCAACGGGGGAGAGGCCACAACAGTGAGAGGCCCGCGTACCAAAAAAAAAAAAAAATTTGTGGGATGCCAGTAAAGCACTGCTTAGAGGGAAGTTTAGAGACATCAGATGCTTAGGTTAGAAAAGAAGATAGTTTTCAAATAAGTAATCTATGACTTTACCTTAAGAAATTAGAAGGGGAAAAAAAAAGGGCAAATTAAACCCAAAGCAAGCAAAATGAAAGAAAAAATAAAGACAGGAACAAGTGTGAATTAAATTAAAAACAGAAAAACAGTAGGTAAAATCAATAAAACCAAAAGCTCTTTCTTTGAAAAGATCAAGAAAATTGATAAACCTCTAGCCAAACTGACCAAGAAAAAAGACAAAAACTACCAAAATGAGGACTATCATACACATCTCAGAGATATTAAACAAAGAACAAAGTAATATTATAAACAACTCTATGAGAAATCGGACAACTTGGGTGGAACTGACCAAGGACACAGACTACCGAAACTCACAAAATAGATCATCTAAATAGTCCTATATCTAAAGAAACTGAGTTTGTATTTTTAAAAAACCTTCCAAGAAAGAAACTCCAAGCCCTTTACCAAACCAAACATAAAGGAATAATACAAATTCTACACAGTGTCTTCCAGAAAATAAAAGATAAGAGAACAATTCCCAAGTCATTCCATGCAGCCAGCACTACCCAGATACCAAAACCAGAGAAATACTACACAAGACAGGAAAATTACAGACCAATATCCCTCATGAATATAGGTACCAAAGTCCTCATTAAAATATTAGCAAATCACAGCCATTCATAAGAAAACAAAATCAACACCAAGTAGAATTTAGCCTGGAATTCTAGGCTGGATCAACATGAGAAAATCAACCAGTGTAATCTACTGTATTAGGAGATTAAAGAATAAAAACCACACATCATTATCTGGATAGATACAGAAAATGTATTTGACTAAATCTAATATCTATTCATGACATTAAAAAAAAAAAAAAAAACCTCTGCAAACTAGGTTTCCGCTTCTCCATTCTTTGGCCATTGAATAAAGCTTGTGCTGTTCCAGTCTCAAAAAAATAAAAAACCTCTCAGCAAATTAAGAATATAAGGGAACTTTTCTAACCTGATAAAGGACATCTACAAAAAACCTACAGCTAACATTATCCTCATCGCTGAAAAACTGAATGCTTTCCCCCTACATTCAGGAATAAGGCAAGCATGTCCACCCTCACCCTACAGAGTTGAAAACATGTCTTCCCAAAAATCTATACAAAAAACTTCAAAACTTACAGCTTTAGCTTTGCTCAAAATTGCTAAAAATCAGAAACAATCTAGACGTCCTTCAGTGGATGACCAGATAAAGAAACTGTGGTATGTTTCCATACAATGGTATAGTATATGGTACATTTCCATAAAACAGAATACTACTCAGCAAAAGAAAAATAATAACGAACAAACTATCAATTACATACAACATGGATGGATCTGAAGTACAGTAAATGAAAGCAGCCAGACATAAGAAAGTACAGTCTGTATGACTCCATTTATACGACATTCTTGAAATGGCAAAACTAGAGGGGAGAGGAGAGGTCCATGACTGCCTTGGATTACGGATGGTGGGGGGGGGGAGGAGGTTCCGTCTACAAAGGGGCAGCTCGGGGTACTGGGTGGGGTGGGAAGTGGCACAGCTCCATTTCCTGGTGTGCTGGTGGCTGCAGAACCCCACACAGTTGTCAAAACATAAAGACCGCACCTCAAAAAAAGTGAAACTTACTATACGATAATTTTACAATAAATTTTGTAGAAGCTAGAAACACACACACACACACACACACACACACACATTTCCTAGCCATCCTCCCATGTACGGTCTTATAGATAAACTTTAGATTAATTGTGGGGCTTTTTTTTAAGCTCACGAATAATTTGCTTGGAACTGCACTTGAATTATAGATAATTCGTGAAGAACTGACATACTTTCAATAGTAGGTCTTTCTATCCAAGAACATCTGTGTCATCTTTTATGCCCTTTAACAGAGTCCTTGAGTTTTTTCACTTTGGCTCCTACACGTTTTTATGAAAATTTTCCTAGGTTTTTAATGCATTTTGTTGTTACTGAAAATGAAATCTTTTTTCCATTACGATTTCTAAGTGATCATTATTGGGTTAAAGGGAAAATACAGATTTCTGAGTAGCTGTTTTATAACTGGCCACCTCACTCATCTCCCTGTTCATGTTAATATCAATTATTAATCAATATGGTGACACATATGCTTACATCACCCACCAATAGTGACTGCTTTTTTCCACCATGTATATGTCTGACTTCCCTTTTTTCAAATTGCGATGACTAACGCTTCGAAAACAATGTTAAGTAATTCCACTTTTATTTTCTAAGCTCCACCCGCAAGTAGGAGACCAAGCAGCTGTCCAGCCTTTTGCTCTCGGGCATCATTTTTCTAAACTCAAAAACAAAAGCGCGGAGCCTGTATACACATCGCTCTGTATTTCTCACAACTTCCCGTTCATTAAAAATTAATGACTCAGCAATATTGAAAATTTTAAAGGAAGAAAGCAAATCGTTGCTCCCCACGCCACGACCCCAGCCAGCCGCCTCCGGTTTGCTCTCCGCGCTCATCCTGTGTAGTTAGCACTTAGTTGTTATCGGAACATAGGAAATGTCAGTTCAGAGGTTGAAAGCACTTCCTGGATCCTGCACGCAGACCCTAGACCCAGACAGGCATCCGCGCACGTTCCCACCTCCCCGTCAGAAACGGCGATAAAACAGTGGAAAACAGAAAGCATCGGAGTGACAGCTCCTCTAAGGATCACTGTGAAAAGACAGGAAGGAAACAAACTGGGCGTGATGCCTGTCCCGTACTCCCCGCAACCCCAGAAGGGGACAGAGCTGGCAAGGAAGCAGACAGCCAGAACGGCCGCATCGTCAGGCTGGGCTGGCTGATCCAGCGGCTAGAAAGCCCAAGAGAGCTGTCCCTGTCACTGACTGACTGGGTAACCGTGGACAAATCAACTCCCCTTAGTAAAGAGAGCAAACTGAATTTCTAAGGACATTTCCAGCCCTAAGTTCATATATCTGTTTCTTTGGGGAAACTGGGCACCTGGGATGAGGGTTGAGCCATCAGAGCAAGACTACTGAGAAGCAATTCCAGGTTTTTTCCAGATCATGAAATCAACCGCTCCTTGTGTTGGAAAGGACCGGAGGGCTGACCTAACATAACTTCCTCCCCTTAGGAATCCCCTCTCAAACACCCTTGACATCCCAAGACTGCCTGATTCTGACCCTGTGTCCTTTCCATGGGTCTAAATGGCAGTTCTCAGACGCTGGTACAGGGACAACAACAGTCTGAGACGGTCTTCACCCTTTGGAGCCAAAATTTCTTTTATGAATAATGACACTGCACTAAGACCTGTATTTGAAAGCAGCTCCCATCCTCCTAGGTTTAAGGCAGAGGTTCTCTTGGACACTCACTGACCTGGGAGCTGTGTAAGATAAAGAAATGCAGAAATAGGGGGAAGGTGTACATTTCAGATTGTCAGACCTTGTTCTCAAAAGGCATCAGACCATTCTGACCATTTGTTTCCATGAGTTACGGTATTTAAACTGTTCCCAGATATTAATGCTTTTGACCGAAACACACCACAATCTTGCACAAAAATAGACTCTATTCTTCAGAGGGAAATGGAAATATTCTTTTTTTTAATTAATTTTTATTGGAGTATAGTTGCTTTACAATGTGTTAGTTTCTGCTGTACAGCAAAGTGAATCAGTTATACACAGACATATATCCACTCTTCTTTTTAGCTTTGGAGTAGAAATATTCTAACTGGCATCCTAGATAAATACATTATTGGATAAAGTATGAATGGGTTTTCACGAGAGGCACTGTGCTTTAATCTTACTTCTTCCAGTAAAATCAGAACAGAATAGAGCCTAGAAATAGATCCACTTAGACGTGGCCAATTGATTTTCTATAAAGGTGCCAAGGCAGTTTAACAGAGAAGGAATAATTTTTCCAACTAATGGTAGTCCCAACAGCTGAACAACTGGGCATACATATAGGAAAAAAAAAAAAAAAAGACCAGTGACTCATATCATATACAAAAATGAACTCAAAATAAGTCTAAGACATAAATGTAAGAGCTAAAACTATAAAACTTCTAGAAGAAAACACAGGAGAAAATCTAAATGACTTTGGGTTGGGCAAAGATTTCTTAAACAGGACACAAAAAAACTATAAAAGAAATATTAGAGGGGCTTCCCTAGTGGCGCAGTGGTTAAGAATCTGCCTGCCAATGCAGGGGACACGGGCTCGAGCCCTGGTCTGGGAAGATCCCACAGGCCGCAGAGCAAATGGGCCCGTGAGCCACCACTACTGAGCCTGTGCGTCTGGAGCCTGTGCTCCGCAACAAGAGAGGCCGGGGCAGTGAGAGGCCCGCGCACCGCGATGAAGAGTGGCCCCCGCTTGCCGCAACTAGAGAAAGCCCTCGCACAGAAACGAAGACCCAACACAGCCAAAAATTAATTAATTAATTAATTTTTTTTAAAAAAGGGCTTCCCTGGTGGTGCAGTGGTTGAGAGTCCGCCTGCCGATGCAGGGGACACAGGTTCATGCCCCGGTCCGGGAAGATCCCACATGCCGCGGGGCGGCTGGGCCCGTGAGCCATGGCCGCTGAGCCTGGACGTCCGGAGCCTGCGCTCCGCAACGGGCGAGGCCACAACAGTGAGAGGCCCGCGTACCACACACAAAAAAAACAAAGAAATATTTGATAAACTGGACTTCATCAAAAACTTTAAAAGTTTTGCTCTTAGGTGACACTGTTAAGAAAATGAAAAGGCAAACCACAAAAAATAGTTGCAAAACGTGTATCTGACAAAGGACCTGTCTCTAGAATATAAAGAACTCTTGCAACTCAATAATAAGAAAACAAACAACCCAGTTTTTTTAAATAGTCAAATGATCTGAGCAGACATTTCATCAAAGAAGATAAACAGATGGCCAATAAGCACATGAAAACATCACTGGTCATCACAGAAATATAAATTAAAGCCACGAAGGGATACCCCTATGTGGTCATTAGGAGAGTTAAAATTAAAACACTAACACCGCCAAGTGCTGCCCAGGATGTGGGGCAACGGGCACTATGGCACTGCTGGCAGGACTGCAGAGTGGTGCAGCTGCTCTGGAAAACAGTTTGGTGGTCCCTTAAAAGGCAAACCATAAACCTATCACATGACCCAGCAATTCCACTCATAGGTATTTGCCACAAAAACAGAAAACACATGTTCACATTAATAGATCTATAAATGAATGTTTACAGCAGCTTTATTCAAGGCTTCAAAAACTGGAGACAACCCAACTGTCCATTAACTGGTGAACTGGGGACTCCCCTGGTGGTCCAGCGGTTAAGAATCCACCTTCCAATCCAGGGGACATGGGTTCGATCCCTGATCGGGGAACTAAGATCCCACATGCCGCGGGGCAACTAAGCCCACGCACCTCAACTAGAGAGCCTGTGTGCCGCAAACTACAGAGCCCGCGTGCTCTGGAGCCCGTGTGCCACAACTAGAGAGAAACCCACGCGCCACAACGTGCCACAACTGAGACCCGACACAGCCATAAATAAATAAATAAAATGTTAAAAACTTCATTCCTAAAAAGACTGGTGAATTGAGGAACAAACTGGGGTGTCACCAGGCCATGGGATAGTATTCCGCTAAAAGAACAAACTGCTGATACACACGACGGTGTGGGTGAATCGTAAAAGCGTGACATCAAGTTTAAAAAGCCAAACATAAAGACTACTTACTGTAACATTCCATGTACATGCAATTATTTAAAAAGGCCAAACCACAGTGAGAGAAAGCAGATGAGTGGCTGCCAGGGACCAGGGGAAGAGGGAGATTAGCTACAAGGAGATAAGAGAACTTCGGGGGGTGATGGGAACGTTTTATCTTGTAATTGCGGTGCTTACACGGCTGTACACGTTTGTTGAAACTCACTAAATTGTCCACTTATAACTGGTGAAGTGTACTGTCCATAAATTACCTGCTGGCAACGCTGAACCCCCAAAGCCATCCAGAGTCCGTGACCAAGAGCAAGCCCATTACTGCGGTCACCAGGAGACTAGGGTGGGGAAGTAAGACTGCAGTTTTGTTTTGCCAGAAGACTCCTCTAAATCTAGGTGAGTGAAAACAAAACACTGCAGAATTTTCAGGCTTTTCCTATGCCGCCCCCACGCCAGGCCCCTAGCCCAACCATGTGGCTCTCCGGGCACGTGGCCCAAGACTCTCAGTTTCTCTTTTTTTAGACAACTTTGACCTCAAGCTCAGAGGAGTTTTGGTTCTCAGCTGCCATGTCAGCATGGACTTTCCACACTGCGTTCCCCCGTGGACATCCCGGACCTGGAGCCTCAGTGATCTGAGGACGCTCGCGCCCACCCTCATCCCTCATTTTCTGTGACACTTGGCTAACACTTACATCAAGGGCAGTCTTGAAGAGAGAAGGGTTCTCCATGGACCCATCACGAGATGACAGATGGTCCTCGGATCCACCTGAAAAGGCATGAGTCGGACAGGGCAGAGAGGCCCAGCCAGCCCCTCTGTGCTCCACCTCCAAGGCCGCCTGTGCGGGGCTGAGCCTTCAAAGGACCGGTACAGGCCACCAAGGAGCCATCCTCGGTGGCGAGAGTCAGGTTAGTGGGAAAGGCACCCAGCAAGACTGGTCTGGGGTGAGTCATCACCAATAGCACCACCTGCCACGCCCAGGTGCATAGGACCTCCTAAAACCAGCCCGAGCTGCTGTGTCCCCACTAGAGGAAAGGTTCAACAGTGACTATCCAAGGAGAGGCAACATGGGATGTAAATCATGTGTATCAAGGGGCCAATAACTGGCGATACCCTCTCCTATGTAGATAAGGGGAAATCAAAAAGGACGCTTCATAGGGAAAAGATCAACACTCCGGAGCCCAACATCAACTTTTCCACGTCCACAATTCAACCCAAAGGCCACATCACACACACTGTTGCAGCTCAAGGAAAAAAAAAAAAAAATGGAGCTTTCTCCACTGGAGAAGTTCCCAGCCGAATGAGTCTTTCCTGAGGGGTTCGGGTGGAAATCCTCGGGTTCCCTGTCCTCCAGCCTCAGCCACTCCTTTGAGTGGCTTCTGCTGGCTTTAGGGCTGGATCATAGCTCACGGTGGGGCCGGCCTGGGCATTGTAGGTGTTGAGAGCATCCCTGGCCGCCACCCACTAGATGCCAATTGCACCCCCTCCTCTGGTTGTGACAACCAGAAACGTTTCCAGGCACTGCCCAATGTCCCTTGGGGGTACAACCGCCCCCGGATGAGAACCACTGAGTTATGCTTCTTCCTTTTCATTTTTTTCGGGAGCGGGGCGGGGAGGCCACACCACACAGCTTGCAGGATCTTAGTTCCCTGACCAGGGATCGAACCCGGGCCCCGACAGTGGAAGCGTGGAGTCCTAACCACTGGACCACCAGGGAATTCCCTGCTTCAGTCTCTTTTAAATCTCTTCGCCTCCACTCCCTCCTTCCTCTGCTCCCCAGCCTTCAAATCTGCCCCAAAACCAAAGTCACCCCATTAGTACTGTCAAAGGGTCAGTGACCCAGCACAGGGTCCCTTGGAGAGCACAGTGGCTTCTAAAATGACCGAGTGCTACTGTCCCTGGGCGAGTGCCAGCCCTGCAGGGAGCAGGCTAGACCTGCCTGGTAGGCATCACCAAGTTCCCTCACCCCAGTTGGTGGCCTTCTGGCTCGATGACGCCCACCCTTTGCCTGTCAGTACCCAAGGCCCTGCGGGCAGTCTGAGGGGCAAAAGCCCACAGCACCAGAAATTCCTAGGAAGGGCTTTTCCCAACACTTCTTGAAGTGTGAGAGTAACAGGATTCAAAAGAAACTGATGTGAAAGGAAACTGAATGATGGGGCGCCACTTCCCATCAGCGGGACCTACCACACCAGAAGACCGGGGGAGTCCCCGGGGCTGCCTGAGTCACAGATGTGGTCCATAAAAGGCCCTGAGAACACACCTGTCAGGAGCAACCCACAGCACAGACAGGAACTTGGCCTTCAACTCTCCTGGCCCCTGGTTTTTTCTCCTATTGCCTGGCTCAGGGGTAAATTCAAACCAGGCTGGGTCATAATCCCCAGGTCTGAATGAGAAATAACTTCTGAGCTAGTTAAATATCATATATAACTGTGTTCTGGTGTCAGCTGATCTATCACAACCAGAATGTAAGTTTCTTGAGGATTTACACTACCACGCCCCCCACCTGTTGGGCGTGGTGGCAGCTCAAGTTTCCAGGTAAAGATCTGTGTGCTGAGCTCTCTGTTCAGACCACAGTCCCTAGTGGGGGCGTCAGGCCTGGGTCAGTGACCTCAGGGCCCTGTGCTCTCCGCCTACCACGTGTTCATGAGATCAAAGTTAAGGACAGCCTCGGAGGAAAGTACACTGGGGTTTCCCTGATGGACACATCCTGGCTGCTCTGGAGGTCCGTGAGCGCCACTCCCACCTCCAGACCCGCCCTCTGTCCGCAGTGGGAGGTCCCACCTGCTCGGCCCAAAAGGAAGGGGAACCAGAACCCGCAGAGTGTCACCCTCTCGGCGGGTACCAAGCCTGGCCAAACGCCACCCTTTCTCCTGCCTGTGCCCCGCGGTGGAACGTGGCCGGGGGAGAGCACGCAACGGCTGGCCCGCCTCTCTTTTGTCACGTTCCTGGTCCTCTGCGCGCCTTCCTGCTGCCCGGTAACTGGACCCATCTCTCTATCCTGCTCCTCTCTCCTGGAAACCATCGCATACTTTCTCTCTCCTCAAGCCTCCAGCACTCCCTTGATCTTGTTCCTATTTCACGGAGAAAATAGAAGCAACCAGAAAAGGAGATGGGAGCCGAGGTCCGCCTTTATTTGGCGTCTTCACAGAGGGTTTACTTCCCCAGCGCCAGCTCCCCAGGCCTGGCACTGCCCACAGCACTGGGCCACTTGGGGAGGCCACGATGCTTACCTAAGTGTATGCCCCGACACTGGCTGCAAAGCCCCTGGGGTTAGAATACTGTGTTGGATTTCTTCCTCTCTTATTGGACAAACACACGGCCTGCAAGTGGATAGGAATGGATCAAAGGAGAAAATTTTCAATTTGAGGATAATTCAAGCAACATCCCTTTCTCGGTCCCAGGAATAGAGCTGTGGACAAGACAGAGTTCCTAAAACAGTGGGGGAGACAGCCCTGAAAACACACATACAGGATCACAACTTGTGCAGATCCTGTGACAGAAAGAAGGGCGGGGCGGGGGGGTGGGGAGTACAGAAAAGAGAAGTGATTATAAGTCTTGAAATGGGGAGAGTATCCTGCCTCATCCAGGTGGGTCCAGTGTCATCACAAGGGTCCTTACAAGAGGACTGCAAGAGGGTCAGAGTCAGGGAAAGAGACGTGATGACAGAAACAGAGTCAGAGAGAGAGAGAAAGAGACATTTGAAGCTGTTATGCTGCTGACTTTGAAGAAAGAGGAAGGGGCCACGAGCCTAGGGATGCGGCTGCCTCTGGAAGGTGGAAAGGCCAGGAAAGGATTCTCCCCTGGCGCGTCCAGAAGGAGCACAGCCCTGCCCATACCTGCTGTCAGCCCAGTGAGACCCGTGTCAGACTTCCGACTCCAGAGCTGCAGGAAAACAAAGTGGTGTGGTAGAACAGACATACCACATTATATTGGCTTCCCATATACAACAGAATGATTCGATATTTGTACACACTGTGAAATGATCACCGCAAAAGTCTAGTTAACATCTGTCACCACACATGGCTATAGAATTTTTTTTCTTGTGACGAGAACTTTTAAGATCTGCTCTCTTAGCAACTTTCAAATACGCAAGACATTTTGTTAACTAGAGTCACCGTGCTGTACGTTATACCTCCAGGACTTAAATTTGTGTTGTTTTCAGCCATTAAGTTGGTGGTAATTTGTTACAGCAGCAAGAGGAAACTCATACGGGACCTTAAATGTCAAATCCATTCCTTGAATGATGAAAAAACTGAAAAAGGAAAATCGGGTAGTATTACGAGGCAGCAAGGCAACATATACTAGATGCCAAATCAAATGTACACCTACTAAGCGCACTGACGGCTAAGAGGTCTTCTAATTCCTGACAAGAGTTCAGCAAGAAACGTCTCAGGCTGCTGAGAACAGCTTCTGGAACAAAGGCTCTCCTGCCCGCAAAGCCAGACACTTTGTGTCCATTATGTCCAACAGACCCACAAGCCCTGACTGGGGAACAGTCAGGTGCTCGGGTATGATTGCTCTGGTTTTAGCAGGAGTCACGGTCCATGCCTCCTGGAATATTTCGTCACAGATTCTCCAGGGCACTCACCATGAGGAGAGCTATGCAAAGTCAACACTAGGAAACAACTCAACCTAACCATGGAAGATTCTGAGTTCCTACGACCTTTGAGCCAGCGCTGCACAGGTCCTAGTCTGTTACGGAGCACGCTGACTGAGCTCATGTTCTGTCTCCACCACACCAGCCGTGTGCTCCTGCCCCGAAGTCCCTTTGATTGCCCTGAGCCCGTGTCCTCCTTTGCAAACTGCAGAAGCATCATCCACCTCAAAGAGCTGCTGTGAAGGTGAAATGAGATGCGTGAAGCAGCCAGGACCTGGCAGGCGCTGAAGACGGCAGTTATCACCTGCATCTGTACTT
The DNA here is from genome assembly GCF_963924675.1 of Phocoena phocoena. Taxonomy (NCBI): domain Eukaryota; kingdom Metazoa; phylum Chordata; class Mammalia; order Artiodactyla; family Phocoenidae; genus Phocoena; species Phocoena phocoena. The sequence goes on along the minus strand of NC_089238.1, from coordinate 56,329,769 downwards.
CAACACAGACGTGCGTGAAGACGTCCACCTCCAACAGGAAGGAGAAAGAAGAATGGTGGGAAGCAAAGGACAGAAAGTCGGACAATTTCAGTCATGCCTATAATGTGAATGATTAGTACTTTATTTTCCTTTCTTTTCTTTTTTGGCTGCATTGGGTCTTTGTTGCTGCGCACAGACTTTCTCTAGTTGTGGCAAGCGGGGGTTACTCTTCGTTACAGTGAGCGGGCTTCTCATTGCGGTGGCTTCTCTTGTTGCAGAGCACGGGCTCTAGGCGCGCGGGCTTCAGTAGTTGCAGCACGTGGGCTCAGGAGTTGCAGAACTCAGGCACTAGGATGCACAGGCTTCAGTAGTTGTGGTGCACGGGCTCAGTAGTTGTGGCCTGCGGGCTCTAGAGCGCAGGCTCGTAGTTGTGGTGTATGGGCTTAGTTGCTCCACGGCATCTGGGATCTTCCCACACCAGGGATCGAACCCGTGTCCCCTGCATTGGCAGGTGGATTCTTTTTTTTTTTTTTGCGGTATGCGGGCCTCTCACTGTTGTGGCCTCTCCCATTGTGGAGCACAGGCTCCGGACGTGCAGGCTCAGCGGCCATGGCTCACGGGGCCCAGCCACTCTGCGGTAGGTGGGATCCTCCTGGACCGGGGCACGAACCCATGTCCCCTGCATCGGCAGGCGGGCTCTCAACCACTGCACCACCAGGGAAGCCCGGCAGGTGGATTCTTAACCACTGCGCCACCAGGTTAAGTCCCTCTTTCTTTCTTTTTTTTTTGGCCATGCCGCATGGTTTGTGGGATCTTAGATCCCCAACCAGGGATTGAACCTGGGCCCTCGGCAGTGAGAACATGGCATCCCGACCACTGGACAGCCAGGGAATTCCCAATCACTAGTACTTTTAAGGGCAGCTGGGCTGGATACAAACTCCACGTAGTTCAGAGGCCAGACCCATGGGGAAACTGGAGGGAAACCCTCCCTTGATTTCTACGGACGAGCACACACACTGAGGTGAGTCGCTAACGCAAGAGGCCAATGTTGGCTGTGCATTCCTCAGGCCATAAACCAGTGACCCCGGGCTCACCGTCTTACGTGAAGGGGTACTTTTAAGAGCAGCAGTCTTCCCAGAAGGCCCCTGGGTGATTCTGAGGGTTTTGAGAACCACTGCTCTAGGAAAAGTATTTTATTGCTTCTGTGAGAAAGGTGCTCCCCAAAATATTGAGCCAGGATCTTTCGACGGGTAGCTCCATAGAAACCTATCTAAACGTGTAGGATTAACATTGATGAAGTGTAGGGGGTCGATGGAAAAGAAACTGGCGTTTGACAGAATTGTCCAAGACAGTTATGTGAACTCAAACAAACATATAGAAAAAGCGCAGCAGTACAGGCCACTGGGACCCCCCAGTGGTTGGGTCACTCTATTTTTTCCTAGTCCTTCTCCAAACTCTTAACTTCCCCATTGCAGAGTCTCACTGAGTTGACCTCTCACTTCAGGCTCATTTCCAGAAGTGTTTAGACGCTCTGCTCTGAAAGTCTCCTTCTCTAAAGGCAATATTTAATGATCCCTCTGATTCTTACCTTCCCTGACCAGACAAGGGCATCCACAGAAGCCCTAAGTGCCTCCTGAGAGCATCTGACTCCCGAACTGCAGCTGCCACTGAGGGCGTGAAGCCTCCATCTCCCCACCTAAAGGCATGCCTCTTGTGAAATCCAGGGTGTAGAGGGATGTTCAGAAAATAGCTTCTTGAACGAGGCTTCCTTCCTGTGGCCAATTTCATGTAGACATGTCACAATTGCAGGGGGAAAAAAATGAGAGGTTAAAAAAATACACTGGATTTGCTGAAAAAGTTATTTCTTGTAAAAGCATCTCCCTTCCACTTAGGGAGGACATGAACAGGCAGATTCCCCTTGGTTTCCTTTATCTGTGAAGGTAAAGAAAACCTCACTTCAGCAAGGGCTCTGGGCCTAAGCCAGCAGCCATCTGCCCAGCCATGGGGTGAAAATAACTTGGAGGGTCGATCAGACCAAACCCCAGCACACTCATGGCCTGTCCAGTGGGCTCTGTTTGAACACTTCTCATGGCCTCAAAAAAATGTGACGGTTCAGCCTGCAGAACCTGGCGGAGATGTGAGTAGATCTTCCACTTGCATTACTCCATTCCTGCCTACAGCCCTTAAAAGGTCTTTCAGTTCAGGTCACAAGTGGTAAACCTCTCTCCGTCTTCATCCGAAATGTCTTTGTGTCGCAGTTCCTCTTGAGTGATGGTTTAGCCTGGTTTAGATTCTAGCTTGACAGTTACTTTCGCTCATCTCTTTGAAGATATTATTCTATTGTGTTCCATTTTAATAAGCATGCTGGGATAACTGGGCATGCATATGGGAAAAAAAATGAAACTGGAGCCCTACCTCACACCATATACAAAAAACTCAATTCTGTGTGAATTATAGGCCTACATGTGAAGGCAATAATACAAAGTCTTTAGAATTAATGTAGAAATCTCTCTTCATGAACTTGGAATAGGGAAACTTTCCTTAAGACAAAAACAAGTCATTAACCATAAAGGGAAAGATTAATAAATTCAACTCTACTATAATTTATCCCCAAAAAATGCCATTAAAAATACACAGATGAGGGCTTCCCTGGTGGCGCAGTGGTTGAGAGTCTGCCTGCTGATGCAGGGGACACGGGTTCGTGCCCCAGTCCGGGAGGATGCCACATGCCACGGAGCGGCTGGGCCCGTGAGCCATGGCCACTGAGCCTGCGCATCCGGAGCCTGTGCTCCGCAACGGGAGAGGCTGCAATAGTGAGAGGCCCGCGTACCGCAAAAAAAAAAAAAAATCCACAGATGAGAGAAGATATTTATAATACATGTACCAAACAACTGGTTCAGGATATATAAAAATCTCCTACGAAGCAATAAGGAAATGACAAGACACCGTAACTGGAAAACTGGAGGACACTTTTTACAAGAAATCCAGAGGCCAATAAACACATAAAAGCAGGCTCAACCTCACTGGTAATCAGATAAATGCAAATTAAAACCATAATGAGGTACAACTACGTATACCCTATGACCTATAATTCCACATCTAGTATATGCCCGATAGAAATGCAAATACCAGAATACATGTGAAAAAATATATATACACATATATATGTGTCTGTGTGTATGTATGTGTATGTGTATATATACATATGTATATATAGTAATTTCCAAAGCATAAGGGAAAACATGCCCATCAGCATTAGAATGGATAAACTGTGGTATATTCATGCAAAGGAATAATATACAGCAATGAAGACCAATCGCCTAGGGCTACATACAACACGGATGAATCTTTAATAGAGTGTTGAGTGGAAGGAGCCAGTCCCACCCCTCCCTCCAAAAAAATGCATAAGATATGGTTCCACTGGTATCAATTTGGAAATAAATGAAAATGGAACATTTAGGGATACATACACAGGCCAGGGGAGCAGAAGGCAAAGTAGGGATCAGATGACCACCGGGGCAGTGGCTGCTCCAGGGACGGAGGGCCTGATGGGAGGGGATACTTCCCAGGGACGCGTCAGCGACACATTTATATTTTATGCACTTTTCTGTGAAACATTAACACAATAATAAGGGAAAGTTAAGGGTAGCTGCTAAAATAATAGGAACACAATATATATCTTCCAAACTAGCAGATTAGAGAACCTGCAGAGGGACTTCCCTGGTGGCGCAGTGGTTAAAAATCTGCCTGCCAACGCAGGGGACACGGGTTCGAGCCCTGGTCCGGGAAGATCCCACATGCCGCGGAGCAACTAAGCCCGTACGCCACAACTACGGAGGCTGCACTCTAGAGCCCGCGAGCCACAACTACTGAAGACCGCACTCCGCAACAAGAGAAGCCACAATGAGAAGCCCGCGCACCGCAACGAAGAGTAGCCCCCGCTCGCCGCAACTAGAGAAAGCCCGCGTGCAGCAACAAAGACCCAACGCAGCCATAAATAAATAAATAAAATAAAGGTTAGCATGGATTCTTTAAAAAGAAAAAAAAAGAAAACCTGGGGAGAGGAGTGCAGAGAGGGATATAAAAAGATTAACAAAACTTAAAGCAAAATGTTGGGGACAAGAATAACACCGGAAGGAGCGTAAACAGAAAGTGCAACGTAAATGCCAGTGGGAAGAGGTCAGCTGAGTGAACTAGGGGCGTCCACTCACTGGGCGGCCGCCCCCTCGATGCCCACCGCACACAACTGGGAGGAAAGGGAGGTTCCCACGCCGAGGCAGCATCACATTCTGTCTTTGTTTAAAATAAATACACGTTAATATGGCTACACACACGCATCGACAGGTTCTGAGGGACCATTCAGCAAAATGTTAAACAGTGGTTATCTCCGGGTGGTAGAACTGTGGACCGTTTTTTCATTTGTATCTCTAATATTTCTACAATTAAGTTGTGTCACTTAGACTTTTTTAAGACTTTATATTTTAGAGCAGTTGTAGGTTCACAGCAAAATTGAGAGGAAGGTAGAGAGAGTTCCCGTATACCCCCGTCCCTGTCCCCACACACACACAGCCTCCCCGCACCGTCAACATCCCCACCAGAGTGGTCCATTCATCACACTTGATGAATCTACATTGACACACCATCATCACCCGACGTCAACAGTCTACGCTGGGGCTCATTCTTGGTGTTGCACGTTCTATGCATCTGGACAAATCTATAAGGATATGTATCCACCATTATAGCATCACACAGAGTATTTTCACTGCCCTAAAAATCCTCTGTGCTCCACCCATTCATCTCTCCCTGCCCCTAATCACTGGCATCCACTGATATTTTTATTCTCTCCACAGTTCTGCCTTTTCCAGAACGTCACAGAGCCGGAATCATACAGTCTACAGCCTTTTCGGATTGGCTTCTTTCACACAGTAATATGCCTTTAAGGCTCCTCCATGTCTTTTCACGGCTTCACGGCACATTTCTTTTTAGGGCTGAATAGTATTCCGTTGTCTGGGCATACCACAGCTTATTCACTCACCTATTTAAGATATCTCGATGCTTCCAAATTTTGGCAAGATTCCCTTCTTAAGTAATGGGAGTTAAGTGGGTAATAAGATGAAGCCATGGTATGGAGATCCTCAGAGCCATGGTATGGAGATCCTCAGAGCTGGGCCAAGTTGAGACATCACACAGTGGGGAGCTACTGAAGATTCTTGAGCAGAGCCGCAATGGGACAAGAGCCGGGTTTGGGGAGGACCCATTCACTGCAGAATTGGGGTGCGGTGGGATCGGAGGCAAGAGCTCAGCCAGAAGGCGCTGAAACAGCCCCGAAGGAAGATGGGGAGGGGAGTTTGAGGATGATGCAAAAAGGCCAGCGAGGGGAGGGGGAGTGAGGCCTTGAAATCTTTTAGGACATTTTGTAGGAAAGAAATAATAGAGCGCAGTGAGTTTCAGGTGGCTGGGTGGGTCCCAGGAGGAGGGAGAGGTCAGGAAGATGATGCCCAGCCTGGGAAACCAGGAGGGGAGGCTTTAAGTCAGTTGGGGTTAACCTCAAGTGCTCCCAGCGTGTGTTAAGACGATGCCCAGGGAAAGCCAGGCGCAGTTAGAGCATCTCTGGGGACTCAGAGAGGCCACTGGGTAAGAGCGCTGTCCAGAATGCATTGCACCCTCAGCTCTGACGCCTCCCTTTGGCCTCACCGCACAGTCCCACAAGGTGGGACTTGCGATTCTCCCGATTCTGCAGATGGGGGCAGTGACTCTCAGAGGTCTCAGGTGACTTGTCCTGGACCAGAAACAGTGCAGGATGTGACTACAATTTGAACTCGCATCTCCTGTGGGCAAATCCCACTTTGCTCTCCAATAAGCTGCTCCCACAGAGATGGTTCCATCTGTGGGGCTGAGGAGCAGAGAGAGGCGGGCAAAGGATCCCATATGACAGGAGAGGGATGTGGGTGGCAGGCACAGATTGCACCTTCTGGGGATCTGGCCACCAGGCATGGTGGTGAGTGGACAAAGGACGGAGCAGGTGGTCTCGGAGAAGCGTGTGAGAACATGAACAGGCATCGGGTTCCCTGGTCCTGTGAGGAGGTGCTTCACACACACTGCTCTTTCCTTCCTCACCAGAGCCCGGCACTCAGGGTTGCTATCCTTCCTCCCTCTTATAATGGAAGAGTCAGAGGTCCCAAGTGGCACACAAGTCCCAAGATGTAGTAAGGCAAGAGGTCGAGGGCACAGGCTTCAGGGTCAGGCGGACTAGCTTGGAGCCTGGCTCTGTAACTTCGCAGCCTCAGGTTCCCCATCTGTAAGATGGGGACAGCACTGACAACCTCCCAGGCACCCGTTACGCGCTAAAGCGTGCTCGCTGTTATTGTGACTACTGCTCTCATTACATCACCACAACCAGCACCTGCACAGAAATGACGGCTCATATTGATCAAGCATTTTCCAGATGTCACATACTGTGTTACAAAGTTTTCATAACTCTGAGACCAGTTTTTTTTTTTTTTTTTTTTGCGGTACACGGGCCTCTCACTGTTGTGGCCTCTCCCGTTGCGGAGCATAGGCTCCGGATGCGCAGGCTCAGCGGCCATGGCTCACGGGCCCAGCCGCTCCGCGGCATGTGGGATCTTCCCGGACCGGGGCACGAACCCGCGTCCCCTGCACCGGCAGGCGGACTCTCAACCACTGTGCCACCAGGGAAGCCCTGAGACCAGTTTTTTTTTGAACTCCAGTTCAAGCGCCCTTTCCACGATATTATACCATTTCACTGGAAGAAACAGTCTGTGGAGAGGAAGAAACTGAAGATGCTCAAAAATAAGGTTCTGGTCCCTTGGCCACCGCAGCTCTTGTCCCCGCCGGCACTCTCCGCCGCGTCGCCCGGCAGCCGCAATATGTAGCAGCGTGGCGGGAAGTGGCAGCTTCACCGCCGCCACGATGCCGGAGAGGAAGCCTGGCTCCACCGAGGGGGCGGCGAACGAGGAGCCCAAGAGGATATCGGCGAGGTTGTTAGCTAAACCGGCTCCTGCAAAAGTGGCAACGCAGCCCCAAAAGCCGGCAGGAAAGAATGAATCTTCAGACAAAAAAGTGCAAACACAAGGGAAAAGGCGAGCAAAGGAAAAACAGGCTGAAGCCGCTAACCAAGAGACTAAAGAAGATGTACCTGCAGAAAATGGAGAAACTAAAAACGAGGACAGCCCAGCCTTTGATGAAGCAGGAGAAAAAGAAGCCAAGTCACATTAATATCACACACCTGGTCCTATCAGTGGTCCCTGTCTCTCTCCTTGCACAATCCACAGGAATATTTTTATCAACTGTTTTGTAAATGCCAGTCTTTTAGGAGCTCTAGAAACATTTTTAAAAAGGGGGGAATCCCCCCATCCCATTTTTTAAGTGTAAAAAAAAATTTTTTTTAAGAGGTGAAATCATTTGCTGGTTGTTCATTTTTTGGTACAACCAGAACATAGCAGGGTATTGAACGTGGGAGGCTCTGATTGTCTTCGGTGTCAGCTTAACATTCCACAGATGGGGGCAGCTTTTCTATCCTATAATACAAGGCGGACTGTATGGCAGTCTGGAGTCAGTTGTGCATTTAACGTCTTGAACACTTTTTTTTTTAAATTTTTGTTGGAGTGTAGTTGCGTTACAATGTTGTGTTAGTCTATACTGTACAGCAAGGTGAATCAGTTATACATATTCATACATCCCCTCTTTTTTGGATGTCCTTCTAATTTCGGTCACCACAGAGCACTGAGTAGAGCTCCCTGTGCTACACAGTAGGTTCTCATTAGTTCTCTATTTTATACATAGTATCAATAGTGTGTATATGTCCATCCCAGTCTCCCAGTCCATCCCACCCACCCCGACCCCCAACATTTTAAATTACTTCTCTTCCCATGTTGTTTTTGGTAGAATTTTTCCTGAAGCAAACCACTCACTCCTTGATCTTGGCTCTCCTGGTCAGCATTCTGTGTGCTCTGTAAGTAACATCTTTGGTCGCGGTAGTCCAGTTCTAGTAACTTTGTTAATGTGCTGTGAAGGATGGACAATTTGAGTATGTACAGTATATGATATTAAATTGTGAATTAGTGGGACTTATGAGGGAACAGCATATCAATATTTGAAGACACTGGTACTTGCTATCCTGTTAAGGAAAATTTGCCTCCAAATTTTAAGCTGGAAAGTCACTGGAATAACTAACTGCTCAGAAAAGAATCACAACTGCATGATTTTTTAGATTTTTGGTACGTATGTTAAGACTTGTGTACAGGGACTTCCCTGGTGGCGCAGCGATTCAGAATCCGCCTGCCAGTGCAGGGGACACGGGTTGAAGCCCTGGTCCGGGAAGATCCCACATGCCACGGAGCAACTAAGCCCATGCGCCACAACTACAGAGCCTACACTCTAGAGCCTGCGGGCCACAACCACTGAGCCCGTGCACCTGGAGCCCGTGCTCTGCAACAAAGAGAAGCCACAGCAATGAGAAGCCCACTCACCGCAACTAGAGAAAGCCCGCGCGCAGCAACGAAGACCCAACGCAGCCAAAAATAAATTATTTAATTAATTAACTTAAAAAAAAATAAGGTTCTGGCTGAGAGTGAAAGGCAGGAAGAAGGATTGAGTGTGTAACCAGGATCGCTCTCCTGGGAGTGGGGGGAGGGGGGAGGGCGCCGCATGGCTTGTGGGATCTTAGCTCCCCGGGATCTTAGCTCCCCGACCAAAAATGGAACCCGTGCCCCCTGCAGTGGAAGCACGGAGTCCTAACCACTGGACCGCCAGGGAAGTCCCAGTGCTGGATTCTTGACTCCTGCATCTTTGCGGAGGGAGACTGCGGCTGGGCAGTCTGAGAGACTGGCACGACACAAAGTTTCCGCTTTCAGAGTAAAGGGGGCACTACTGCCGTCCCACCGGAATGGGCCTGTCCCCCCGGAAGTCATCCCCAATGAGCTCCGGCCTTCCTGAGACCTTGGGTTTGGGATCGTTTTGAACACGTCTTCCTTCCGCTGACACATCCGAAGCTTCTGATTGTTTTTGTGAGCCCTATGGCGTGGGGCCCAGCATGTCTCACCCACAGAAGGGTTTTTGGGTTTGTTTTTTTAATATATTTTTATTTACTTTCGGCTGTGTTGGGTTTTCGTTGCTGCGCGCAGGCTTTCTCTAGCTGTGGCGAGCGGGGGCTACTCTTCATTGTGGTGCGCGGGCTTCTCATTGCGGTGGCTTCTCTTGTTGCGGAGCACGGGCTCTAGGCGTGCGGGCTTCAGTAGTTGTGGCATGCAGGCTCAGTAGTTGTGGCTCGTGGGCTCTAGAGCGCAGGCTCAGTAGTTGTGGCGCACGGGCTTAGTTGCTCCACGGCATGTGGGATCTTCCCGGACCGGGAATCGAACCCGTGTCCCCTACATTGGCAGGCGGATTCTCAACCACTGCACCACCAGGGAAGTCCCCATAGAAGCATTTTCATAAATATTTGTGGAAGGAATGGAAGGCAAGGATAGGGAGAGTGAGAGAGCAGCCTAGATGGAAAATTGCTAAAGACCAAGACCTCCTTCGCAGAGAGCGTTTGTTATGCCAGAGTATAAATACGAGGGTTCCAAGATTATACAATTTTTTTTCCCTTGGGATTCAGACACACTGCCTACAGGGACAAGTGTGGCGTCGATGACCTGGGCACACAGGCCTCCTTCAGGTTGAAAAGCGGTGTCCTGTGCTAAAAATGGCCTAAGATGTGGAGAACGGGCTGGGCTGCTTCCCCATCAGACAGCAACGCATAAGCACAGGCTCCGTCCAGCAGCTGTTCTTGACCGCTGGCTGTGGACCTCTCTCGACCAACGAAGAGTACTGGGGGTTGGCAGAATTTCTTTTCAGGGCAAATCTTTTTCAATGAAATGAGACCCGCCCCCACCCCCAATGCTTCTATCATACTCTGAAATTAAGACGTGGGAACTCTTTGGAAGCCGCACGGAAAGGTGAGTGTTCAGCCTGTCGGACGAGGTCTAAACACAGCTCGCTCCACATGCAGAGCCCGGCCTCCCACCCACCTCCCGGCACCGCGGGTGACCTACACTGTGCTTGACCTTCACAAAACCACAGGTACATGTGAGAGAAGACACAGCCGTGAGGTGTCCGCTCCCGAGTGGAGAGTGGCTGAGAACCTCAGAGGGGGAAGTGGCCGTGTCGCTGAAATAGAGCACGTTAGTCAGTAAGGCCCAGCCCAGCTTCCCTCCAACAGCTGCCTTTTGCTATGTTATTAGATCTGGAAACATTCAAGCAAAGAGTACGATTGAGGGGTCAAAACAGTAACACTCAGAAGCAGACAAGCAGAGACCTGGAGAGACGGTGCTTCAAGAACAGGCTTGTACGGCGCACACAGGTGTGTCCTACTACACCACTGTCGGTACCCAAAGAATAATGAACAGACACTCCCACGACCTCAAAACTGAAGAGGGTGAAGTGGGTTCGGGATCATTTTGAACACGTACATAGAAATCAACTGATTCCTAAAAGATCTGGAGTTATGTATTCTATTTTGAAAAGCCCAAATTTGAAACACTAATGCGGATGATAGAATTAATCCTGTACTGGGGGATCTCAGTGATGACACGCTGCCGTGCGTTTGCCATGTGGGATAAAGGAACAATAGAAATTCAAAACAAACACGGAGGTGTAGGCAGTGAGCACTTGGATGCTGGGGTGACACACAGGCAACTATGTTACGAGGACTCTGGGGGCCAAAAGCAGAGCAGGGGGGGTAATGGGAAAGGTGCTGGGATTCTGGGGAGGGGGTTGGGAAGTTTCAAATACCTAAACCCTGAGGTGCTGTGGTCACGAGGAGGCTGAAAGCAGCAGGGGAGGGACTCGGGCAACGTCAGTGTGAACACAGCAGGCTCGAGACTGGGGTCCCCAGAAGGGCCGCCTTCCAGGGTCAGCCCTTGGCTGGCGTCTGGGAAGGTGGATTTGGGGAGGGTCCCCCCCCTCCCAGGACTGATGAGTGGCTCCCTGTGCCTAAGCCGTGTGAACAGACGGCGGGGGGGGGGGGGGGCGGGGGGGGCGGGGGGGCGGTGCGGGACTCCTGCCGTCCTCCTGCGAGTCTGGAGTTTGGGTGCGCGTCAGTCAGAGGGTGCTCGTGTGAACGGCCCCCCGAATAAAGACCCCGCGCGCTTAAGCTCTAACGCATCCCTGATGGACGACACCGCACACATGCTGTCACAGCTCGCGGCTGGGGGAATTTAGCGCGTCCTGTGCGACCCCACTAGAGAGGATGCTGGAGGCTGGTTCCCCCGGACTTCACCCCGCAACCTGTTCCCTTCACAGTGGCAAAACCAGCCCTGGAACCCAGTCGGGTGTCCTAGGGGAGGACGGTAAAGAAGGAGACAGCATTCTTAAGCACACAGCCACACAAAGGCTGATACGAGGCCAAACGCAGATGAATGACAGCTAGGAAGACCTGAAGTGGGCCATGAGTTATCACAGGAATGGTTAAAGCGAGATAAATAAATAAAACAAGCCATGATCTGCTTTTAAGGGACTTCCAACATTACTGTGTTCTGAACGTAAGCTAGATTGATTACCAAATAAAAATAAAAATGAGGATGTGGTATATCAGTGTGGTAAATCCGTATATCCCGAAACGATATACTGAAGCCCTAACCACTGGCACCTGTGAATGTGGCCTTATTTAGAAGGAGGGTGTTTGCAGATGTGATCAGATGAAGATGAGGTAGACTGGATTGGGGGGCCCTGATGCAATGACTGGTACCCTAAGAAAAAGAGGGAAGTCTGGACACAGACGCGGGGAGAGGGCCATGGGACGATGGAGCCAGAGGTTAGAGCCACGCCTCCGCGAATCAAGGAAAGCCCAGGATTTCAGGAGCCACCGGAAGAAGAGAGAAAGGGAAGGATGGAGGCTTCCCTAGAGCCTCCAGAGGGATCAGGGCCCCCCGCTTACCGTCAGACTTCCGGCGCCCAGAACTGTGACAGATACACTTCTGTTTTAAGCCGCCCAGTTTTCACTACCTTGTCCCTGCCGCCCATACACCGACCTGGCTAAGGAGGGTGAGTAAGTGGAACGCATCCTGTATCGCCCAATGTAAGAGCCACAGCTTTACCCGCACGATGGGTGTTTCATACACACATCAGACTCTTTCACTCTGTGTGGCAGAGAATCAGTCAACTTCAGTGAACTGAATGACATGACTCACAGTTTTTAAATCAATCGATCAATCAGCCGCCTCTGCTCTGGAGAGGCAGCCTCTGACACTCAGCTTCCCAGTCAAAGGCAGGTGGCTCAAATCAAGTCCAAACAGGTGGTGAAAGGACACCCTCCCCTGACAGGTGGGTTTGTCTCGGTTACTGGAGTCCGGGGAAGGGGAATCTGTGAGCTTTGAAAGGGGCTGCTCCAGTGTGGGAAAAATGCTTTTAAACTCTATGTGTTCGAATTGAAAGAAACAAGTCTTCACCCTCAAAGCATTTGTCCAGGGCCATTAAAAGTTCCAAGACAGACGTTGGAATCTTAATACCATAGGGTGGATTTTAAGTCACATCTATGCCAGGAGCACCAAAAGGCCCACAACAGGATCCCTGGCCTGGGGCCAGCTAGGCGCGGGACAGGTGAGTGGGGGATCACAACCCGGCAAGGGACCAATGCCAAAGAGGTCAGAGCATAAGAAATACCTTACGCGGGCTTCCCTGGTGGCCCAGTGGTTGAGAATCTACCTGCCGATGCAGGGGACACGGGTTCGAGCCTTGGTCTGGGAAGATCCCACATGTTGCGGAGCCACTAAGCCTGTACGCCACAGCTACTGAGCCTGCGCGTCTGGAGCCTGTGCTCCGCAACAAGAGAGGCCACGACAGTGAGAGGCCCGTGCACCGCGATGAAGAGTAGCCCCCGCTCGCCACAACTAGAGAAAGTCCTCGCACAGAAACGAGGACCCAACACAGCCAAAAATAAATGAATAAATAAATGTATATATAAAAAAAAGAAATACCTGACGCGGCGTCCAAAGCCCCTCACAACACACTTAAGAGATTCCGGCACCTTCCAGAAGGAACCTTTAAGCTTAGAGTCTCTAATCCCCACATTCGAAGGCTTAGGAAATTCTGTACCCGAGGAAGAAGCCACTCCCCCAAGGTTACACGGAGGGAGGGACGGGCTAGGCCAGCTTGGGGGCTCCCGGCTTCCCGTGTCCTCGTCCGCCTCCATCCACACGCGGCCCAGCGGCCCAGGGATCCATGCAGAGCGCTCCGTGCACTTCCGTACTCCGCCTAGTCGACAGGTGAGAAAACAGAACTGGAAGAGGCAAAGCTGCGTTCCCAGGAGCCCCCGCCTCCCCTCCAGCGAACGGGACGGAGCCCAGCTCAGCCCGCATTCCCCTGCACAGCCCCACCCACTGGCCCTGGGGAGAAGGATTTGATGCAGCAGATGGCAGGGGAGTGGTAGAGAGAAAGCTTCGAGAAGGGTCTTCCTTGAGCTTTGGAGGCTGGGGAGTCTGTGGCCGGGCTGAAGGGGTGGAGGGCATCCCCTTGGGTGGGAAGAGGGGAAGGAAATTAAAGGCTTCTCATGAAGCAGGCCCAGAAGCAAACCCTCTCCAACCCACTGCCGCAGCAGAGCAAGCGTGGGAGCTGCAGCAGCGTTCAACCCCGGGGGCTCCCCACTGTTACCCTGGGGAAGAATTTACAACCTTGAGGCCGAAAGGGGACACCCGTGTGGGGTGCAGGGTCTCCCCGGTAACTCTGGATATCCAGGTGTTAACCTTTACCTGGCCCCCTGCAGCCCTGTCTCCTGGACCCTGTGAGGATTCGGGGAGGCTCACTGAACTCCAAAGACCTACAGTAGAGGCTGCCTCTCCCTGCACTTTGAAACTCAGCCCGTGCCCTCTCCTCGGGGACCCTGTGGAGACGGGACAGGGAACAGAGTCCCCGGCCAGCAAGTGCACATGGGAGGTCACCCCCACCCCATGCCCCCTCTGCCCACAGGGGGGATGGGCTCCTGGTCTCTGGGTTCCACGCTACAAGGTGGCTGGAGGTGAATGTACCTGCCCAGGTGGGGGGACTTCCAGAACTGGAGTTTGACAGAGGACATCTCGGGGACAATGGCAAGAGAGTCTTTTCCCTGGGACTCAGGACTGTTTCTTGCTTCCAGCTTGTTGGTAAAAGCAGTGGCCCTGAGCTCACACCGGCAGGGAGTTTTTGGCTTTGACTTCCCACGAGTTCGATTGTCCCGTGGTCACCCCGAGTTTTGGAGGTGGCTGTGTGGCCCTCTGCAGGCGGGGGTGGGAGGGCGCAGAAAGACTCCACTGAAAGGCGTCCCAAACCCCTGACCCCCAGCCACCCCTCTGATGGGGACTCCTCACTGGGACCCTTTCATCTGGCCAATGTAGTGAGTGCCCCCTGCGCCAGACATGGTCCCGGTTGAGCGCTCTGTGTCTGCAGAGAGAAGGGCAGGCCGAGCTGAGGGGACCCACACCACCGACCTCCAAAGGGAAGCAGAGGGACCGTCCCGGACGTGGGGAGAGCAGTGAGGTGTCCTGCGTGGGGAAGGAAGGAGAGGGCTTGGAGGCGCCAGAAGGTCCTGAGAGGGACCTCCAAAGGGAAGGGGGACACAGTCAACGTCTGGTGCATAGTGCGAGGGGGTTTACACACACGGCCCCTTTGACCCCCCAGCGACCCTGTGCCGTAGATCTTATCACCCAAGTTAACAGAGGGGGGCGGTCCGAGGGGCTGGTGCCTCGCCCCATGACAACAGCATCCAGCTCAGGCCGGGAAGCCGTGGACCCCGGCCTTCCCCTGCACCCCCAGCCCTCTGAGAGCCAACACTCACAGCCAGACGGGCCACACCCATGTCCCCATCCAGGCCGGGACAGGCGCTGGCACGCAGAGCCCCGCTCCCAGCTGCCGCGCCAGCCGCAGGCCAGGGACCACAGCCCCATGGCCAGGCTTCCAGCTGCGTTGGGCGGCAGCAGCCCTGGGAACGAGGGCCAATGGGGAACTGAAAGAGCACAGCCTGACCCAGCTGGAGTGCGAAGCCCAGTTCCCAGGGACCCAGCGAGGACAAGGTCAAGACCACACTGGTGTTTGTTTTGTTCTTCGTTCATTTCTGGAGCGCCATCTGCCTTCCCGTACTGGTGCACCCACCTGCCCGTCCCCGGGGCCCCCGCAGAGCCTGGCCAACAGCATACACGGCAGGCCTGTCCTCATCAACCGACTCCCCGGAGATGGGGCGGGCGGCACCGGGGTAGAGACTGAGCCCCAGAGGGCCCGTCTCCAGGAGAGGGCAGAGGGTGGGCAGGGGCGTGCGGGGCCCATCCGGGGACCCTCGCGCGGGGACAGGTCCAGCGACTTCCTCCTCCCTCCCTACCAAGCCTCGCAGGCACGCCGAATGCTGGGCGCCGGGCCCCTCGGGAAACCCTGACGCTGCTCCCACCAGTACAGCCCAGACGACTCGCCCGGCTTCACCTGCCCTGGGCCCTGGGCCCTGCGCCTCAGGTGTTTGCTGAATTACATCTTACCCCTCTCTTCTGGGACACTCATCAATGCTCACTCCTCACTTCATGAGCAAGGAACCCTCCACCCCTCGGTCTCACCGGTACACTCAGCACCGCACCAACTGCTTTCTAATGTTCTCAGCTCCTTTCTGGATCCAATCCAGCTGGGACGCTCCTTACTGCACAGAATGGGGGGCAAATGGGTCTTGTTGGTCAAAAACAGGGGCAATGCTTGAGCCCCAGAGCAGCCGATGTCTCTCGAGCTGCCTCTCGCACCCGACGTTGGGTTTCATCTGTTTTCACCCCTATCCTCTAGGGAGTCACCCCAGCTCCCTGCCTGGGAACACAGCTCAGTGGCCTCTTGAGTGTCAAGGGGCAGGAAGGACTGCTGCCACCCTCTGGGAGGGGACCCCAGGCCATGTCAGAAACTGAATACCCACATCCAGCCCGTGATTCATGAGTTGTCACCTGGGTGGGTCACCCCTGTGGCTCTCGGAGGCTGAGCTGTGAGGCTGGGGGGCTAAGGCCTCACTGCCAGGGAGGGGAGAAGAGAGGAGAGGGAGGGGAGGAGAGGGAGGGAGGGGGAGGGGAAGGTGGGGAGGGGAGGGGAGAGGGAGAGGAGGGGGAGGGGAGAGGGAGAGGAGGGGGAGGGAAGGTGGGGAGGGAGGGGATGGGAGGGGATGGGGAAGGTGGGGAGGGGAGGGGGATGGGAGGGGATGGGGAAGGTGGGGAGGGAAGGGGAGAGGGAGGGGAGGGGGGAAGGTGGGGAGGGGGGAAGGTGGGGAGGGGAGGAGAAGGTGGGGAGGGGGGAAGGTGGGGAGGGGAGGGGAAGGGGGAGGGGAGGGGAAGGGGGGAGGGGAGGGGAAGGGGGGAGGGGAGGGGAAGGTGGGGAGGGGAAGGTGGGGAGGGGGAGGGGCAGGGGAGGGGGAGGGGCAGGGGAGGGGGAGGGGAGGAGAGAACTGAACCGCAGGTCTCCAGAGTCCCTGGCGCTGGGATGGATGACTCGCACTCAACACAAGCACCGTGGCAGTTTCCTGAGACGGAGGCTTCCGAGGACCCGGAAGCACTTCCGCTTCGACAAATCAAGAGCGTTCTCTGTCGATGGGTGAGACGGGGTGGACCCACACCAGCCCAGGACGCCCCCTGGAAGCCTAAGGTCATCAACCTTTTTTATAATTTGCCTCTTTCTCCAAAAGATAAAAAATTTTAAATTCCCTTATTCAACGTTTTACTTCATGACGAATTCTCAGAACGGCATTCACTCCCACTTCTCAAAGTAGCCTGGACTCCAAAGTCGAACACAGAATCATTTTTGACTTTGTCACTATTTTATTCTGAGGTCTGGAGAGAAGCTCAACTGATCTCAAAAGCCAGGAACCTATTTTTACAAATGACTTTTAGGGTGTAAGTCTCCTGCTGTTACCGTCCGCCAGCAGCCTTTCAGCCTGCTTTTCACAGTGACCTTTTAAATCAACTTTAATACTGAGCATTTCACCGGCATTTGATTCCATTTGATTCTGCCGACAATTCCGGGGCGGGGGTTACGATCCCCGCGTGACCGAAGAGCCAGCTGAGGCTCAGTGACCGTGCCTTCCAAACCCTCTGCAGCAGGACTGCTGTCGCCACCCCCCACCCCCCAGCCACAGGACTGAGCTCACATCGTTGGCCCTTTCCAGACCACTCCGCCCACTGATGTTTCTAAAGCCCGGGTTCTGACAGCAAAGTGCTATTTTGTATTGGCTTCAAAGCCCTCAATCCGCAGAGCAGTGGCTCTCTACTCCTAACGATCCACTTCTTACATTCAATTCTTGCGCTGCTCGCTGGAAAACATGAAAAGACTCAAAACTACAGTCCACAAGATTGCCATGATGCAGCCAGGTTCCCAGAGCACAGCAGGTCCCTGGGGGCCACGAACGAGTGACCCTGGGCTGTCCCATTCCTCCGTGGCTCACCCACGGCCACGCGCCACCTTGACTGTGCTCGCCTGTATGCCGCGTGTCCTCAGGCGAGGCACGGTTGTTGGCTTCAAGAGATACCTTTGAAACTCCCCAAAGGCTTCTTTTGCTTATGGCTTCCCTGGAACAGGGGTTAATTTCTGCCCCTCTCTGTGTGCAGTTAGAGGACAAGTGACCTTCAGCCCAGTCCATCAGGGTTCCAGACCCACAGGGGGGCACTCCTTTCCAACTCCACGTTTGGTGAGGCCACGTTGGCAGCTTGAGATCGGCCTTGGTGGGAGCGCTTCCATGGTAATGGGCCAGCACTAAGGAATCAGGGCCGTCCCCCAGGCCAGCTGGTTGCTAAATCTACCAGCACCCACCAGAGGAAGGAGCTAGCACTGGGCTTACTGTCCAGTGAGGGGTTGAATTAGGAGCTCCAAGACCCCTTTCTGGCTTCAGAACCAACGTCCTCCAACACACAGCACAAGGGGACTCAGAGGAAGGGCCAAGAAGGCCGGAGCTGCCAACAGGTTTCCTTTGAGAACTGCCCTCCTTCTTCTCCAGGCGGCGGGCGGCGGGCGGCAGCAGCTGCATGCCTGCAGGAGCTCAGGCTGCTTAGTGTCTGCGGGGCTGTCTAACGGGCCCCCGAGACAGAGGGCCTCGGCCTGCCATGACTCTCCTAGCTGAGTACTTGCTTTCTGTTCGTTATTCGTAAAGGACAGCCCACCTTCCAGAAGGGCTGGGGGGATGCCAGCAAGGAGTTTCCACCCCCAGAATCCCCACCCCCATCCTGATACCCCAACCAGCAGCATGTGCCACTGGGGAGAAGGATCTGGAATGTGGACCTCAGGGTGGCTGGGGAGACCAGGTAGCCCTCCCCAGGAGGCCTCCTGCGGTGGCCTTCGTCCCCTCGTCCCCCTAATTCTGCTCCTCCGGGGTCTGCCAGTCTCAAAGACGCAGAACAAGCGCAGACCCGGGCTTGCTAGCCGAGCTTGGGAAACCAGAAGGCTGCTGCACTGATCGTTACTGAAGATTCCGCGTGTCGGGGGACCGGAAGACGCCTGTCAGCGTTACCTGTGCAGTCTCTCCCTCTAGATGGATCTGCACGGGAAGCCGGGTCATAAACAGGCAGTGTCTCAGCCGGCGCAGGGCCAGACAGCAGGGGCTGCATGAAGCAGACGCTCCGCAGCCCCAGCTAAGAGGTCTGGGTCCTCCGCGGCCAGTGGGCCCAGAACGTTGTGGGGCAGAGCTGATACCCACTGCCATGGGCACCTCCTGGAGGGGCCGGGCCTCTGGGACTCTCCCTTCCCCAGATGTGGGCCAAGTCCCTCCCTCTGCCCCGGAAACCCGTCTTCCTTCAGCTACGCCGACACCCTCGTGGGGCCAGCCAGTCCGTGTAGGGGTGGAAACCACACCTGACTCTTGGCCTACGTATCTCTGCTCTGGTCTGGTCCACCAGACGGACGTGCTGTCCAGGTCAAGCCTCTGTCCCTGCAGGCTGTGGACAGACGGCCGCCAGCCTCTGCTTGCTGGGCTGCGGGTGCAGGGGCTTGAAGGACTGGGCAAGCCCAGGGAACTGTTGAGACAGCACCTGGCACAGACCGATCCCAGACCGATCACACGCAACAAAGGTTAATGACCCCCACGTGCGGGATCCCGGGCTTCACAGCCCTACACCTTGCCAGTTTTCAGGAACTCCCTCGTGGACCAGAAGAGTCTCCGATCTCTATTCTAGGAAGTGCGCTTAGAGGTGCGGGAGGTTGTCCCCTACACCCCAAACGCCCAGAGAAAAGCCACCGTGTTGCCTCTTTCAGAGCTTTCAATGTGAAAGTGCTTTATAACACTGAGTTGAAATCTGCCTCCCTGGACCATCCCTCCAGGGTCCCACACCAGTCTAATTCCTAACTCCTCCCTGGCAGGACGGCCTCTGCAAGGCTTAGGCTTCCCCACAGGGCTGCCCCTTGAGGTCAACACCTCCATCCTCTTCACCTCATGCACACAGCTCCTCACTCCCCCCCACTGGCTTGGGCTCCGGCTGCACCTCTTGGAGGCATCTCCTGGTGATCGTGGGAGTCTACCATCAGGCGAGAATCGGGGCACCACCCCATCCCCGTCCCCAGAGGCGCCCAACATTAAGAGCTGGCGTGCATCCTTGCAGAGGATTCTCTCAGGGAGAGAAGCTACTTTTCAAACAAATGAACTGTAAGGCGAAGTGTTATGTCCCTTCTATTCATTCTACTCAAAACAAAAGGACTGGCTCTGTCTCCTCCTTTCTCCTTCTTGCTGGCTAGAATGCAGACATGATGGCTGGAGCTCGAGCAGCCATTTTAGACCATGAGGCACTGTGCTAGGAATGACAGAACAGCACAACAGGAGAAGCGTGAGGTCCTGATGACCATATAGTAGCCACACCAGCCTGGAGCTGCTCCCTCTGGAGTTTTCTTTTTTAATATGTGGACAGGAAATGATCTGTCTGGTGAAAGACCTGTTTTTCTCTCGCATGTCTTTCCCTATTCTTCCTTCACTCCCCCTTTCCTTCTCTCCCTTCTTTCCTCTTCCCCTTTTCCCTTCCCTCCCTCCACCCCTCTCACTCTCCCTCCATCCTCTTTTGCACTGAACTTAATTCTCACTGACACTCAGCCTGACACTGTTTCCATTTCAACCAGCAAAGCAGATCAAGTAGGGAAATAAATTGAGCGGAGTGGCCCCGCCACCTGCTCTGCAGGAAAACAACATCCATCAGAAGAGACGGCTTTTTCCAGACAGGCCATGTGCAGAGGAGGAACACAGACCAGCACCGTGGGGCGGAGATGCTGCACAGGCGGGTCCTGCAGCGCCCTGGCTCGGCCCAGGACCACGGGCTTTGCACCAGCTTCCCTGGGCACTCGCTCTGCGGGCTGAGCACAGAGGGTGTCACTCACTCACCCACCTGACCCATGGGCTGGCGTGACAGGGGCTCAGCCTACCAGGCACAGAGCCGGCGGTGCCCACGATTTAAAGAGAGCACGTGGTGGGGGGAGGGGGAAGGAGGGGGGGTGAGCTGAGACCCTTGGTCTAGAACCCATGTGTTAGCCACCACCACCCCCGGCCCAGTTCCTTCTCAGACCTCAGGCCCTTCACTAAACCTCTGTGCCAGAATCTTCCACCTGCCCCCCCAACCTGTCCTCCCTGCCCCGGCAAGGCTGGCCTATGTGGCTCCACTGGCTCGAGGGTGGGGATGGGGGGGAGGGCTGGCTAATGGGGAGCCCCGTGGGAGACTGGAGGGAGGAAGGAGGGCACTGTCGGGCATCTACCCGCTGGCCACCCTCCCGCCCCCCTGCCCACCACTGGCTGTGTCCCTTCATCAGAGACCCCTGCTCCTCTCAGGGAGACGGAAGCCACACGACTCTCTCCTTCTGGTTCCAGAAATTTCTTCCTTCCCTCGCCCCTTCTGGACTGGGGTGGGGACAGCTCCTCTGCAACCAGCCTGGGGCCCCCAACTCTCCCTTGAGGTTCTGCTCACAGCCACACAAAGGGCCCCTGCACTACCCTAACCCGAGGGGGCCCTCTGCGTGGCACGGGTAACCTCATCATTTGTAAACATGGATGGTCACGCCTATTTCCAGGGTTGCGGAGAGAGTTCAGTTGATGGTGCAAATAAAAAAGCTGCGTCATCTCTCACAGGCCCTGCAGGCTCGGCCAGACCGAAGTCCAGCTGGGTCAGCAGTAGGTCGTGGCTGCCAAATGCAAGGGTCAGCAACTGGTACTCAGACCTGGGGTCCAAAAGAAAGGAGGTGGGAGGTCTGCTGGCCCCTGTGGTCAGGCCACGGGGAGGGCTGAGTTCACGGCGGGCCTGGCACCTGCAGACCAGGCTGTGATAAGAGCGGGGCTGGCGCGGGGTCGGAGGCCAGGGCAGCGGGGGAGCTGGAAGGGCCACAGCTGGTACCTGGAGACGGGAAGCTGTGCGGGACCCGAGCGCTTCTTCACCGGTCTGTGACCCGCTGGGTGGACAAGCATTAGAGCTCATGGCTCCTGCCAGCAGGAGTGGGTAGGTGGAAGCTGCAAGGAGGTGGATTTGGTTCAAAAGGAGGAAGAAATTTCCAGCGATTCGAGGTTTCTAAAATAGAATGCCTCCCACAGGGAACAAGGTCCCTGCACAGGGATATTCGCCACACTGCTGTTGGGGGAAGGTAGAGGCAGATTAAGGGACCATCAATAGAACTGTCACATCATGGGACAAAATGAGCCACATTCAGAGAGGAGGGGTCTGTAGGTCCTGCTGTGGGACAAGCTCTGTCATAGATGGTTCAGTGACAAAAGCGACTTCCAGAAATGCAGGGGTAGCTGAGGATGAAAGTAAATAATGATAGTAACAGGGTCTGGCTTTGAATAAAATAGGAATCCACGAATGCACATTGATATCAGTGGATAAACGTGGACAGACCTCCATCATGAACCAACCCCCCCAAACACAGGATTCCCTTAGAAGAACTCAGCATTATTTCTGTGATTTTCCAGTCAAAATGCGTAACTTGCTATGAGGAAACATCAGACAAACCCAAATTGAGAGGCATTTGACAAAAGACTACTTTGGAATATTCAAACATGTCGAGGCTGCAAATGCCAAGGAAAGACCCCAGAACTGATCCAGATTGGCGACGGGCCATCGTGTGATCCTGGATGGGGTCGCGCCCCAAGAGCAAGAGGCTGGAGCCGTGGGTCCCATCTGTTGGGAAACCTGAATGGGGTCTCTGGGTGAAGGGTGCACAGGAATGCTTTGAAATGCTCCTATGTTTCTGTAAGTTCAAGAAAGTTTCAAAGAGTAACAATAAATGTAAAGGAGAAAAAACAAGCAAAACATAAAGTGTTGGCGGTGACTGCCATGCCTCCCGCCCGATGCAATGTCACAGGAAGGACATGGCGCCCTCTGAGCCCTTCCTGCCAAAAACTGAACTCGAGTCGGGTCCAGCCTGGCGGAAAGAGGGACACACAGAGACCCACCATCCATGTCAGCATGTGAGACATTCTCCAGCACAATGACCCAGTTTCTTCCACAAACAAAGGGCCAGAGAGAGAAAAAAGAATTGAAGGAGACTTACAGCAGCCTTTCTTGGATCCTAATTCAAGCAAACCAACTTCAGGAAGACGTTCACGAGAAAAATCAGACCAACGTGGACCCTGCTTAGATACTGGACAATACAAGGGAATTACTTCCTGTTAACTTGTCTGCATGGGATCATGCTACGGCTATGATGCTTTTTTTTAAAAAGTCCTCATCTTTAAGAGAACTTGGACACATCTGTGGACAAGACAAGATGATGTCTGGAATCTGCTCAAAAACACGTGAGCAAACGTGCATCGACAGATGAATGGATAAACAAAATGCGGGACGCACGTACAATGCAGTATTATTCAGCCTTCTAAAGAAATGAAGTGCTGACGCCTGCTACAACTTCAGTGAACCTTGAAAACATTATGCTAAGTGAAAGAAGTCAGACACAGAAGGCCAAGTATTTTTACTCCACTTATATGAGGCACCTAGATAGTCAAATTCATAGACACAGAAAGCGGAATAGAGGTTCCCAGAGCCAGGGGAGGGAGAAGGAGGAGTTAGTGCTTAATGGGGACAGAGTTTCAGTTTGGGAAGATGAAAAATTTCTGGAGACAATGATGATGATTGCAGAACAATATGAATGTGCCTAATGGCCCTGAACTGAGCCCTTAAATGGTTAAAAATGGTAAGTTTTACATATTCTACCACAATAAGAAAAGAAATGCGGGGGGCGGGGGTTGATACTGGCTGATACCACAGGCTGGTACTCGTTGAAACTGGATGATGAGAATCTAGTGATTCCTTTTACGATTCACTCTACTTTTATGCAAGTAAGAAATGTTTCCACAGTGAAACTCTTTCTTAAAACCTTACAAATAAAACAGCAGTCCCAACACCCAGGGCTGGGCTTCCCTGGTGGCACAGTGGTTGAGAGTCCGCCTGCCGATGCAGGGGACACGGGTTCGTGCCCCGGTCCGGGAAGATCCCACATGCTGCGGAGCGGCTGGGCCCGTGAGCGATGGCCGCTGAGCCTGCGCGTCCGGAGCCTGTGCTCCGCAACAGGAGAGGACACAACAGTGAGAGGCCCGCGTACCGCAAAAAAAAAAAAACCAAAAAACACCCAGGGCTGACAAGGACAGCTATGAAAACCACAGCAGCATGGAAAATGCTCGTGAGATTATGTTCGGTCAAAAGCTGGCTCTCCAATTATGTCTACGCTATGTTTAAATCACATGCAAAAATATGAATTGAGGAA
Source organism: Phocoena phocoena (assembly GCF_963924675.1). Taxonomy (NCBI): domain Eukaryota; kingdom Metazoa; phylum Chordata; class Mammalia; order Artiodactyla; family Phocoenidae; genus Phocoena; species Phocoena phocoena. Next base: position 56,306,096 of record NC_089238.1, on the reverse strand, counting down.
AAAAGTCTGGAAGAACACATACCAGAATTACAATAGCTGTAGTGTTCGGATGGTGGGATCGTAGGTAAATTTCGTTTTCTTTTTCTGAACTTTCTCTAATAGAGTTACTTGTATAGGTTTTGGAAATAAATTAAATACACCCCAGGGCAGGCAGTCACAAGCTGTGAGAAGGGTGCCGGTCGATAAGGTAGCAATCCTTGTGGAGAGTTCTGGGACTTCTTGGGAGAGGCAGGCTGAAGCGTGACCCAAGGATTTAGGGAAGAGCCACCAGCCCAGGGCAAGGGGTCGGTGCCTTCTGCCCCTGGGGTGTGAGGGGGGCTTCCCCCACGGCCGGCCCCTCCCTGGTGTGCAATGGGCGCAGGACAGTGGCGGCCCGGGCCTGAACCCAAGGCGCCGCCTGCACAGGAGGGCCCGCTCGAGCCGGGCTGCGGGTGCTTCCTGTGCAAACGCCCGGCGGCTGCGGCGTCCAGGGCTGTGGTCGCCCGGCCCCAATCTGGGCTCCTGTTGCTCAACCCGCCGTGCTTTTCCTGTTCCCCTTTCCCGACGGCACAGCCTGGGCAGCAGGGGCCGGGGGCTCTGCGGGCTCACCGCATGGCGGACCCCCCCGGAGCTGTTTCCACGTCTCTGATTGTTTTTTCCCTCCCTGGGTTGCTAAACAGCTTATGAAGAAACCCCTTTCTTTTGCTTTTTTATTCTGGGGCAGGAATCCAGCACCGTCTGCTTGCCGAGAGGCTGTGCCGTCCAGCCAAAGTGGCAGGACAGGCCCCGGGGCCCCCCAAGGCCCAGGTGGGGCAGCTCCCCTCCTCCCGCCCCCTGAGGAATGGCGCCCAAACCTGTCCAGAGGTCGCACGATAATAGTAACAGCTAACATGTACCGAGGCGGCGGGAGCCGGCCCCCTCCGTCCCCCCGACAGCCCTCCGGAGTGGGCCCGCCGGGACACCAGTGTTCTGAGGAGGGAGCTGCAGCATCACAGGGAGGTGACACAGTCAACCCAGGTCAGGCGGGGGAGGGGGGCCAACCAGAACCAGGACTCAGCCGCTCACCCTCAAGGATCCCCCCGCACTGTCCTAGATGCCCAAGTGCCCCCAAGGCCACACGAAGGCTACAGGTACAGGAGGTCTCGGAGTTCCTTTGGAAAAGTGAAGGCTCACCCTGAGGTCACCCCTTTTGGAAGGAAATTTCAAGGGGCGGAGAAAAATGCCCACAGGGAAAAACACCTGTGTCAAGGAGAGCATCACTTCTGGGGGAGGGAGGGGCCAACTGAGAAGAGGTCCCAGGTAATGTTTTGTTTCTTACACCACGTGACAGGTCCATGGGGTTCACTGCGGTATCTTGCGTAGAGGTTTCTATGTCTGAAATATTTCATAACAATTTTAAAGCAAAAAACAAACCAACCAACCCAACTGCACAGGCCTTTTCTCTAACACTGAGTCAACACTCTGAAGAATATTAGGCAAGTGGCTGACGATCTTTGCAGCAGACACTGGACTCCAGGATTTATCCCAAGACACATCCTCAGGATTGAAGCCTCTAGCAGACAAAACAGGAGTGGAACGAGGCCCTCCCTGACCGTGGAATCGTGGCTTTGATGACGGCCAGCCACAGCACCCTCCGGCTCCGAGGGAGGCCCCCTAACCCTGCAACAGGTCTGCCCTCCCCTCCCTTACAAGAACCCCGTGGGAGACTACCAACCGCGCTGACACAGCAAGCTGGCCTCCGGGGAACCTGCCGTATTTTTCAAGCCCAAGAAAAGAAATCTTCTGGCTGCTCAGACAACTGAAACAAACATTGGCTTTTCTGATTCTGAGACCCACAGGGATCTTTATTACATAAACATCTGAAGGATCTGTTCTGTGCAAATGGACAAAAATACATAATTCACTTACAACATAAATAGCTCAGCGTTCCACTGCTCCAGCCCCTGGCTATATATTTTTTTTTTCCAGTTGTTATTATCTCGTTTTTTCCAGAATGGAAATTAGACTTTATAAAATTACATTTTAAGTAGTCCATGTATGGACCATATTTCTCAACTTTTTACCAAACTACATGAAAAGCTGTAGTAGTCTAATATGTGAACCTGTGATAAAATGTCTATTAGAACGAATTTAATGAATGTTGGCATCAATATTTTTTTAACATCTTTACTGGAGTATAATTGCTTTACAATGGTGTGTTAGCTTCTGCTTTATCACAAAGTGGATCAGCTATACATATACATATATCCCCATATCTCCTCCCTCTTGCATCTCCCTCCCACCCCCCCATCCCACCCCTCTAGGTGGTCACAAAGCACCGAGCTGATCTCCCCATGCAATGCAGCTGCTTCCCACTAGCTATCTATTTTACATTTGGTAGTGTATATATGTCCATGTCACTCTCTCACTTCGTGCCAGCTTACCCTTCCCCCTCCCCGTGTCCTCAACTCCATTCTATGTCTGTGTCTTTATTCCTGTCCTGCCCCTAGGTTCTTCAGAACCATTTTTTTTTTTTAGATTCCATATACCTGTGTTAGCATACGGTATTTGTTTTTCTCTTTCTGACTTGCTTCACTCTGTATGACAGGCTCTAGGTCCATCCACCTCACTACAAATAACTCAATTTTATTTCTTTTTATGGCTAATATTCCATTGTATATACGTGCCACATCTTCTTTATACATTCATCTGTCGATGGACTCTTAGGTTGCTTCCATGTCCTGGCTACTGTAAACAGAGGTGCAGTGAACACTGTGGTACATGACTCTTTTTGAATTACGGTTTTCTCAGGGTATATGCCCAGTAGTAGGATTGCTGTGTCGTATGGTAGTTCTATTTTTAGATCCTCCATACTCTTCTCCCTAATGGCTGTATCAATTTACATTCCCACCAGCAGTGCAAGAGGGTTCCCTTTTCTCCACACCCTCTCCAGCATTTATTGTTTCTAGATTTTTTGATGATGGCCATTCTGACTGGTGTGAGGTAATACCTCATTGTAGTTTTGATTTGTATTTCTCTAATGATTAGTGATGTTGAGCATCCTTTCATGTGTTTGTCGGCAGTCTGTATATCTTCTCTGGAGAAATGCTTATTTAGGTCTTCTGCCCATTTTTGGATTGGGTTGTTTGTTTTTTTGATATTGAGCTGCATGAGCTGCTTGTATATTTTGGAGAGTAATCCTTTGTCCGTTGATTCGTTTGAAAATATTTTCTCCCATTCTGAGTGTTGTCTTTTCGTCTTGTTTATGGTTTCCTTTGCTGTGCAAAAGCTTTTAAGTTTCAGTAGGTCCCATTTGTTTATTTTTATTTTTATTTCCATTGCTCTAGGACGTGGGTCAAAAAGGATCTTGCTGTGATTTATGTCATAGAGTGTTCTGCCTGCATTTTCCTCTGAGAGTTTTATAGTGTCTGGCCTCACATTTAGGTCTTTAATCCATTTTGAGTTTCTTTTTTTTTTTTGCCTTTTAAAATTTATTTATTTATTTATTTTTGGCTGTGTTGGGTCTTCGTTTCTGTGCGAGGGCTTTCTCTAGTTGCGGCGAGCAGGGGCCACTCTTCATCGCAGTGCGCGGGCCTCTCACTATTGCGGCCTCTCGCCGCAGAGCACAGGCTCCAGACACGCAGGCTCAGTAACTGTGGCTCACGGGCCCAGTTGCTTCGCGGCATGTGGGATCTTCCCGGACCAGGGCGCGAACCCGCGTCCCCTGCGTTGGCAGGCAGACTCCCAACCACCACCAAGGGGCCCACCAAGGGGCCACCAGGGAAGCCCCTTGAGTTTCTTTTTGTGCATGGTATTAGGGAGTGTTCTAGTTTCATTCTTTTACATGTAGCTGTCCAGTTTTCCCAGCACCACTTATTGAAGAGGCTGTCTTTTCTCCATTGTATATTCTTGCCTCTTTTGTCAAAGATAAGGTGACCATATGTGCATGGGTTTATCTCTGGGCTTTCTATCCTGTTCCATTGATCTATATTTCTGTTTTTGTGCCAGTACCATACTGTCTTGATTACTGTAGCTTTGTAGTATAGTCTGAAGTCAGGGCGCCTGATTCCTCCAGCTCCGTTTTTCTTTCTCAAGATTGCTTTGGCTATTCAGAATCTTTTGTGTTTCCATACAAATTGTGAAATTTTTTATTCCAGTTCTGTGAAAAAGGCCATTGATAGTTTGACAGGGATTGCACTGAATCTGTAGATTGCTTTGGGTAGTATAGTCATTTTCACAATGTTGATTCTTTCAATCCAAGAACGTGGTGTATCTCTCCATCTGTTTGTATCATCTTTAATTTTTTTCATCAGTGTCTTATAGTTTTCTGCATACAGGTCTCTTGTCTCCTTAAGTAGCTTTATTCCTAGGTATTTTATTCTTTTTGTTGCAGTGGTAAATGGGAGTGTTTCCTTAATTTCTCTTTCAGATTTTTCACCTTTAGTGTATAGGAATGCAAGAGATTTCTGTGCATTAATTTTATATCCTGCTACTTTACCATATTCATTGATTACCTCTAGTAGTTTTCTGGTGGCATCTTTAGGATTCTCTATGTCTAGTATCATGTCATCTGCAAACAGTGACAGTTTTACTTCTTCTTTTCCGATTTGGATTCCTTTATTTCTTTTTCTTCTCTGATTGCTTGGCGAAAACTTCCAAAACTATGGTGATAATAGTGGTGCGAGTGGGCAACCTTGTCTTGTTCCTGATCTTAGTGAAAATGGTTTCAGTTCTTCACCATTGAGAATGATGTTAGCTGTGGGTTTGTCATATATGGCCTTTACTATGTTGAGGTAAGTTCCCTCTATGCTTACTTTCTAGAGGGTTTTTTATCACAAATGGGTGTTGAATTTTGTCGAAAGCTTTTTCGGCATCTATTGAGATGATCATACGGTTTTTCTCCTTCAATTTGTTAATATGGTTTATCACATTGATTGACTTGCATATACTGAAGAATCCTTGCATTCTTGGGATATATATGATTATTTCAAGAACTCGTGGAGGGTTCTGTGGCGAGTGACCGAGGCTCAGTCACCATGAGCAGAAGTCTGGCAATGAAAGGCTCTGTGTGGAGTAAACGTGGGAAAGCCTGGAGCGGGGCCAGGACACAGGTCCCCAAGGCTCTGCATCCCAGCATCTGGCCACCGGCTCCCTTTTGTGTCGATGGTGTGCAGGTGGCACTGGATTCTGAGGTTCTGCTTTTCGGGATTGCTTCAAGTTGAAAACACTTTTAAGGGAGTAACTCGGAGCTATTGAGGATTTGGTTCCAGTCCACGCAAGAAAAAGTGAGTCATGAATCTTCTGGTTTCTCAGTGCACGTAAAAGTTACCTTTACACTCTACTGAGCCTATTAGGTGTGCAGTAGTATTATGTCGAAAAAATGTGCAAAAACAAAAAAATAATTACCACAGTAACATCTAAGATCACAGAGCACAAATAATAATGAAAAAGTTTAAAATATTGCGAGAATTTTCAAAATGTGACACATGGACATAAAGTGAGCAAATGCTGTTGGAAAATGGCACTAATAGACCTGTTCAACACCGGGGTGCCACAAACCTTCAATTTGTAAAAAAAAAAAGCCCACCACCTACGAAGCCCAGTAAGGCACAGGGGAGCGGGCAAGTGTTTATACCTCTAAGCTCACCTCTCTGAACCTCAGCTGCTCATCTATGATTCGGGAGGGGGTGGAGACCAGATCCACAGTTAAAACGTCTCCTCTGATCTCAGATGCCCAGGGTGGGCTTCCAAGAACTTTTTAGCATGTTTTTCAAATCCGTTTCAGCCTGAGAGTCTTGGCACCTAGAAGACCCATGAAAGAGATCCACTGAGCCCGTGTGCTCAACCACACGCTTGTACGCATCTGCACGCTTGTACGTTATTTCTGGGGAGAGGATTCTTAGCTTTTGTTGGATTCTCAAAGAGGGTGGTGAGTCCAAAAGTCTTTGAACCTGTCTGTTGGACCCTTTCTGTTATGAATGACCAAAAAAAAAAAAAAACCCCAACCTAAAGTGGCTGGAGTAGAAAAAGGAGAAAAATGGAATTTATTGGCTCGGGCAAGCAAAAGGTCCAGGGGACACTTGGCTTATGTAAAGCTGAATCCAGAAAGCCCAAGTCTCTCTCCATCTCTGGCTCCACTTTCCTCTTTTGGCTTCATCACTGTCAGGTGGACTCACTATAACCAGGTCCCCCAGTGGGTCCAGACTCACACCCTCACCGTTCCAGATGCAGCAGAAGTCCTGGCATCGCACGGGCCCAGTGTGGGTCACTTGCGCATTCATGAGCAAATCCCTCCGGCAGAGGACCAGGATGCTCATCCAGGACGTGGGTTCTCAGTCTCTCCAGCCCATCTCCCCTGCAGCCCCAGAACAGTGGTTCTGCCACTCATGAGGATCCCAAGCTGGTGTTTTCCAGGGGACATCTGGGAGGTCTGAGGAAGTGGTAGCCCTAATGGCTGGGAAAGTCCTCTGGGGCAGCCTTGTGACTTGCTTTGCAGGTGACCCCAGCAGGTTCCTGATCAAAGGGAAAACCCCGCGAGTCCCTCTCCAGCCTGGCACAGCTACAGCGTGTACAGAAACGCTTGGGAAGCACCAGAAGCCAACGTGGCCACTGGCCAAGAAGCCCCAGACATGGAAATGCTGCCTAAACCCCCTGCTGGTCACACCTCTGGACACACGTGGTCACCTCCAGCTTGTGCTCTCTGGTATGTGGACCCTGATTGTCTCAGTACCCAACAGAGAAATTAACCAAAGCCATCCCTAACCCAGCCAGCCTCTGAGCTTGCGTCCTGCCTGACAGCTGTGCCAGGAGCCTCGGGCCATCATGGTTGAAGGTGGAATGCCCAGGCACTGCAGTGGGACAGACCAGGGTTTAGCTCCTGACTCTACCAGGTAATACACAACATAGACATTAGCATGATTATTTACTGAGTAATACGTGCCAGCGTTACAGTAGGGAACAACGCAGACACAGGTGTTCTGGAGCTTACGAAGGTGAAGAAGGAGGTGGTGATGGTGATAACAGTGATGATGAGGATGGTGGTAGACCACAAGATCCTCAGGAGAAGGCGCCGTAGTTCCTACTTCCCGCCCCTCCATGTCTAGCACCGTGCCTTGCACGTAGTAGGTACTCAAGAAATGGGTGTTGTTGATGGACTTATTCTCCAAGTCGCTCTAGGCAGAGAAGCCCTCCAAGGGTGGCTCAAGCTGGCCTCCATGCAAATCTCCTTAAAGTGGTGTGTCTTACCTTTAAAACGGACTTGAGCCTCTTTCTACTCTGCGGTATATCTACGTTTCTTCTACTTGTAAACAACAAGAAACTTTTTCCAAAACTTCGAGTGAAAATGATGCCCCAAGAAAACATACCGTTTACTCCTGTGGCTTTTGAGACGCGCACGCACGCACGCACGCGCACGCACACACATCGGAGGTCCACAGAGCCCAGGGCCAGAAGCACGAACCCAAACTGTTAAGCATCTGGGAAAATGCGTCTCTCCTGGCGGCGCTGAGCCGGAGCAGAAGGGCAGCTGGGCACTGCCCCACCCTCCAGACGGGACCTACCAGGAGGAGGCTGAGCCCGGACTCGGCCACTCTGTGCTGAGAGCCAAAGGCTCTGAAAAGGCCTCTGGAAACTTTGTTTTCCCCTTAAAACCTGGTGTTTCCATCACGGGGGCCGTATCACCACTGGACGGCCTCTGGACGACACGTGGGTTCTGGGACTCACGGCATTTAGGGAGCTGCTACTCGGGGTGGCCAGAGTCTCAGAACTTGCTCAGGAACCCTCGCAACTCCCCAGCAACAGCATTTCCAACCAGGAAACAGCCAGGAAGAGGGCAGGACACTCCCCAGGGCTGCTGGCCGACCAGAACCTGATCAGAGCCCGGCTCCCCGCTCGCACCACCCCACTGCCTCGCCGGCCTGAGTTTCTATTTTGCCATTTCTGAAGTGAGTCTCCTACACCATCTCTCAGGTGGTTTTCAGTTCTGTCACATAACATCCATCCTCCAAAGAGTGGAGGTGGACAACAGCTGAAGGGCGATTTGATGATGACACGCTCGTCACCTGATCCCCGAGGATGGGGGGGTCCTGTCCTTCCCGCAGCAGGACGCTAGCACTGACGTAAAAATGAACCAAGGGGGGGACAGTCAATCTCAGTCCCTCCCCTGCGCGTGTCAGGAGGCAGGTCCAAGAAGCCTACAAAAGCCAGTGCATCTTCCTTGGGGGGCAATTTTACTTGGAATTTGTGGCAATCGTTATTTCTATATTAAAACAAACACAGCAGTGTCATGGACTAAAACACAAAATTTCCGTGGATTTTCACGATCAAATACAAGACTTTTGAAGGCACGTCACGTACGCGGCAGGACAATTCAGATCACTGCCCCACAGTCCAGATTGCACAAACTCTTCTGCCAACTATTCAGTAGACAAGCTTGACAAGGGAAAAAAAAAAATTGGGGGCGGGGGGCTTCCCTGGTGGTGCAGTGGTTGAGAGTCCGCCTGCCGATGCAGGGCACACGGGTTCGTGCCCCGGTCCGGGAGGATCCCACATGCCGCGGAGCGGCTCGGCCCGTGAGCCATTGCCACTGAGCCTGCGAGTCCGGAGCCTGTGCTCCGCAATGGGAGAGGCCACGGCAGTGAGAGGCCCGCGAACCGCAAAAAAAAAAAGAAAAAAAAAAAATTTTTTTTTTAGTGCAGAGCCTGCCTCTGGGGGCTCCAGGACAAGCACGGAGGCTGGATGCCACCTCGTGTTCATTTGGGACATGACAGCCAGCTTGTGAGGATGTCAGATTCAAAGGCCTGCTGGCGGACGGGGTTCCTACGTCCCTGCGGGAACCTCGCATTTCCCGGCCTCCCCACCCCTCCCCCGACAGCCTGTCTCGGCACCTGGGCCCCCCTTTGTTAACAGGCTCCTCTGCGTGAGGTGGAGCCTCCCCCAGCCTGGCCTCAACAGCACCCATGGGCTGGTTAACCCCAGGTTTGCTGCCCCGCAGATCATGGCCCAGCAGCCCTGGGTTAGGCAGAGAGGTCTCTGTTTTCAACTGGTTGTCCAGGCAACTTGGGAATGAAGGCAGTGGTTTGAACCTGCACTTGAATCACCTGGGGCTGATTTTAGACGCTGCAGACGCACCCAGGATAAGGCCCACGCCTCAGCGCCTTCACACAGTCTCCCAGGTGATCCTAAAGCCCAGCCTGAGCTGAGAACCACTGGGATGAAGACTTGCATCACATGAATTTCCTGAAAAGAGTTCAGCATCCGGGGACTTCCCTGGCGGTCCAGGGGTTAAGACTCACGTTTCCAATGCAGGGGGTGCAGGTTCAATCCCTGGTGGGGGAACTAAGATCCCACATGCTGTGTGGCACGGCCAAAAACTAAATTAATTAATCTTTTAAAAGATTTCCGCATCCTTGGGAGGGACGGCAGCAGTGAACCTCACTCCTCAGCCGCGTGATCAGCACTGTCAGCCGTCCTGGGACCAAGGGGTTCAGGGATGTGTAGGCTGCCTGCATGGACTTGGCCTGTGTTTGGGGATTATACCCTGCTTTTGCAAGGACTTTGTCAGGACACCCTAAATATCCCGTTTTCAGCTTTTTTCAATAAAACACATAAATTCCACAGTTAGAGCTATTTTCTGCCACAGTAATTGGTGGAATTAATCGGGTAAATGACAACACCAGGAATGCAGGGCTTTAGCGCTAAAATTGGGATGGACGATCCTGGGAAAACTAAGATAGGTTTGTCACCGTCAACCTCAGACCTGCCTCAGACTAGCAATAACTGGAGCCTCCCCGTGCATTTTCGAGAGTGGCAGTGGGAGTGTCCATCAGATTCTCGAAGGGTCTGTAATCCCCAAGGATGACAATCCTGCCTTCCGTGCTTATCCACAATACAACCCTGCTGGTGCGCTGGCCTGAATCTGACAATAGCACAGCTAAGTTTTATGGAAGGAATGAGATCCCAAGGAACATCCAACCCAAGACCAGGTGCTGCCCACAGGGCAGGTCTAGGAAGGGAAGGCTCGGGAGGTCACTGGTCAGCTGGAGAGCAGTGGACATCTGAGTTTAGCTGGTTTTGTAGTTAACTTTGGTTTGGTTGGGGACTTGGGGAGAAATCACTGTTACAGGGCAAAAGGTGAGGAAATCGCTTGAAAAGACCCTTAGAGGTTGACCCTTTCCTAGGGTTTGGACATGTTTGTTTATTTAATAAACATTTACTGAGCACCTATTTTGTGCCAGGAGTTGTACAGATGCTCAAGCGAAAACAGCAACACATCAGGCACTGAGTGGTCTCTGGTGCAGCCCAACTGGAATTCAAATCCAAGCTCTGACTTTACCGGCTGTGTGCCTTTAAACAAGTTACTTAACCTCTCTGTGCCCCATCCCGTAATCTGTAAAATGGGAGAATAACCTCACGTCTGTAACGAGGAAATAAAGCACGTAGGGCAGTGAGCCAGAGCTGGGACCCAGGCAGTCTGAGATGGTGATGGTACACTTAACCCCTCGCCAGCCTACTTCACAGATAAAGCCCTTATGTACTTTAACCCAGGGAGCAGCAAGGCCAGAAACAACTGGCTCTCAGGCCTTGTAAGCCTACATCACATCCTTGTAAATTACGTTTTGCTTTCAGGGTCTGTACCAAGTCAAACCAAAGCATCTCCCTGGTAGTGAAATGAAGTTTCCAGCCTGCAGAGCTGAAGTCTGCAGCGGGATCTCCCCATGGGCCAGAGGATTCTTCAGGAGGACAGAGAAAGGGCAGCTGGAGGAGAGGACATCACTGCGACTGCCTGGTTTTGATGGGTTTGGCCAAAGCTGCCCTGCAAGTGCCCAGCCTGTGGGTGAAGCACCGCTACAAGCAGAGACGCGTGCCGGGGAGGGTGTGTGAACAAACGTGCCACCCATACCTCAGCTTCTGCACCCCAACTCTAGAGAAAGCTCAGGAGAAAGCCCCACTCACTGTGCTGGTACTTTTTTCTGGATGTCCCACCCTACAAACGGGATGGCTGAGGCCTCGGCTCTCCCTCTGCTGTGCAGAATTGAGAATACGGCCCAATGAACTACCAAGTCTAACTCTCCAAGACACAGGTCCAACTGTGCATCTGAGATGCTTGCAAGCTGAAGACAACCCTTTAGAAGGCACGTGAGCCCCTACTTTGGAGTCAGAACTTCTGCTCAGGGGTGATAAAGGAGTTAGCCAAACTCCAAATGAGCAAAGGACCTGAACAGACATCTTCCCAAAGAAGATACACAACATGCCAGCAGGTACATGAAAAGATGCTCAACGTTACTAGTCATTAGGGAAATACAAATTAAAACCACAGTGAAATACAACCTCGCCCCTGTTAGAACGGCCATCATTAAAGTCAAGAGATAACAAATGCCAGCGAGGATGTGGAAAAAAGGGAACCCTTGTGCATTGTCGGTGGGAATGTAGATTGGTGAAGCCACTATGGCAAGCAGCATGGAGGATCCTGAAAAAAATCAGAAATAGAACTGCCATATGATCCAGGAATTCCACTTCTGGGAACATGTCCAAAAGAAATGAAAACTCTAACTCAAAAAGATACCTGCACCCTTATGTTCACAGCAGCATTATTTACAATAGCCAAGATATGAAAATAACCTAAGTGCGCATCAATGGATGAACAGATATAGAAGTTGTGGTACATATATGTACACGATGGAATACTACTCAGCCACATAAAATGAAATCCCACCATCGGCAACATGACTGGACCCTGAAGGCATTATGCTAAGTGAAATAAGTTGGACAGAGAAAGACACTGTATGTTCTCACTTACATGTGGAATCTAAAAACGAAAGGAAACAAACAAAAAAATCCAAACTCATAGAAAGAGATGAGACTTGTGGTTAACGGCAGTGGGGGTGAGGGTGGGGAGGCGGGATTGGAGGAAGGTGGTCAAAAGGTGCAAACTTCCAGTTGTGAGATAAGTAAGTTCCAGGGATGTGATGTACAACGTGACAACTCTAGCTAACACTGCTCCACGAAATACTAAGGAAATAGGAAATACTAGGAAATAAAAAGAGTTCTCATCACAATAGGAATTGTTTTTTCTTTTTTCTTCTTTCTTTTCTTTTTACTGTATCTATATGAGAGGATGAGTGTTGTCTAGACCTATTGCGGTAATCATTTTACAGCATATGCAAGTCAAACCGGCAGGCTGACTGCCTTAAACTTACAAAGTGATGTACGTCAATTATCTATCAATCAAGCTAGGGGTGGAGGTAAAGAATGTAGAGTTAAAAGAAGAATCAAAAAATAATTTTAAAATGTAACTTCATTCCAAATATTGAAGAAGCTGCCAAGCACTTGGAGAGAAAGTGGGTCAAGTCAGTACCTAACACGTCTGAAAGTTGCGGCAATAGGACTGGTCACTCATCACACTCAGGGAAAAACTAAAGTTCTGACGTGAAATTTGACACAATAAGGTAATATTGGCATCAACTTCTGAAGCCTTTCAAAGCACAGAGAAGACTTACAAGGACTCAAGAGTTTCTAAGAGTCACTGTCAAAAGACAGAGCTATCTACTTCCTCCTAAATAACAGATTTTCCCCTTCAAATATCAATACCAAGGATAAATTAAAAATAAGCGTTCAGGGGCTTCCCTGGTGGCGCAGTGGTTGAGAGTCCGCCTGCCGATGCAGGGGACACGGGTTCGTGCCCCGGTCCGGGAAGATCCCACACGCCACGGAGCAGCTGGGCCCATGAGCCATGGCCGCTGAGCCTGCGTGTCCAGAGCCTGTGCTCCGCAACGGGAGAGGCCACAACAGTGAGAGGTCCGAATACCACCAAAAATAAATAAATAAATAAATAAAATTTTAAAAATAAGCGTTCAGGACTTCCCTGGTGACGCAGTGGTTAAGAACCCGCTTGCCAATTCAGGGGACACAGGTTCGATACCTGGTAGGGGAAGATCCCACATGCTGCAGAGCAACTAAGCCCATGAGCCACAACTACTGAAGCCTGTGCACCTAGAGAAGCCACTGCAATGAGAAGCCCGCACGCAGCAACGAAGACCAGCCCCCGCTCGCTCCACGTAGGGAAAGCGCACACGCAGTAACGATGACCCGACACAGCCAAAAATAAATAAATTTATTTAAAAAGAAAAGGATTCCTAAGACTTAAAAAAAATAATAATAAGAGTTCAACTTATTCAACTTCTTTTCACAAAAAAAGGAGCCCTGTCTCCCATGGTGACACTCCCTTTTAGAGAGCACACTGGGACACCTTGGGCTTCTCACAGGCCCAAGTGACGGCCTGTGAGCCACACGGGAGGCCATGCAGAGACTCAACATGCCAGGCCTTGCTGCATGCGCTCCACACCTGTGCCAGGCCTTCTCCAAGAAATACGCTTAGGCTGATCCCGCATGCGATGGAACAACGGAAAGCTGGGCTCAGCTGCTGCTACAACAGTAACTGCCACTGCAGGGGTAAAGCTGCAGGCTGGGTGACACTCACAGGAAGTGAAAAGAAGTGGACAGCAAGCAGACAGGAGGCAGACAGGAAGCAGACAGGAGACAGACAGGAAGCAGGGGCAGACAGGAAGCGGACAAGAAACAGGAAGCAGGGGCAGACAGGAAGCAGACAAGAAGCAGGGGTAGATAGGAGGCAGGGGTAGACAGGAGGCAGGTAGGAAACAGGGGCAGACAGGAAGCAGATAGAAAGCAGACAATAAGTAGATAGGAAGCAGGGGCAGACAGGAAGCAGATAAGAAGCAGGGGCAGACAGGAAGCAGACAGGAAGCAGACAGCAAGCAGGGGCAGACAGGAAGAGCTCCTTTCTCCTCCAGCCTTCCAGCTCCCTGAGGGCCCCCAGCAGCAGAGGCTATGCCAGCTGGCCAAGCCCAAATGCAGTTTGCAGCATCCTGACCCCAGCATCCATCAGCCAGTATGGAAGGGTAAGTTTGAAGCCAAGACAGTAACTTACCGGGCACTGTCCATCTCTTAGGCTACTCTGTGACCACGCACATTTAAGAACCTCCATACAACATCAGACGACTCTACGACCCCACCAAACAAGATGCAAACGGCCTTCATACAAAGGAAGATGTTCTCACCCTCAGCCCAAAATGAGTCCCGGGAGCCACTGCAGGCATCCCTGGGCGATGTGACTTGCTCCTTCAATTCGGTCACAGTCTCGTCTGAATATCGTTACCCGGGGACTAAAACGTAAAATTAACCTCCAACAGACGTGGAGAAAACAACACGGAAAAGGCAGGCAGAAAAGAAAAACTAGTTAATACGCACACGGGCACACGCAACAAGCAAGGCAGAAAATATGCCTGGATGCTGCCGTCCTGAGTTCTGAAACAGTCGTGAAGCCATAATTAACATTCTTAATGTCCTTCTTCTTCTGCTACCCATTCTGCTTCCTTTGCCCCTCTCCAGGGCTCAGCTGGTTGAGGTTCTGCACCTATTGGAGTGACCTTCATTCACGTAGGTCATGAACAGGGTCTGAATGCTTGGTGGTCCTGTCTCTCTGTTGTTACTATGAACTACTGTTTTACGTTGACTTTGACTGTTGGACTTGGAAGATCTAAGTAAGAGGCACCCAGGAGAGTCCCCTGGGTTCTAGCCATAGCTTTCCTCAGCCCCATTATGTAACACAAACCCCATTTCCCGTTTATACTCAGGATCACATGTCCCACAGAGTGAGTAACCCTCTTCTCTTTCTGTTGGTCAGCGGCAATGAGAAGCCCATCCAGTCTTGGCGAACTCAGTCTCCAGCTCACGGGAGCCCACTGTGGCGTCTCCTGGTGGAAGCGTTCATTCATTCCCTAAGGAATCAGACCTCCAAACCAACAGAGAGAGTGTTCACAAATGGGAAACAAAGACCCTGTCGATGTGTTATTAGGTGTAACTGTGAAAGGAGACACTCCCCTTTCCACCTCGGATCCCTGGCCCATGTATTCAGTCTAAGAGAAAGAGAGAAGCACACACTGGTCCCTGATTAAAAGCATCATTTCGTATGAAAGGAAAGAAAGTTAGCATTCTCCTTGACGAGGATGGATGATGCCCTTGGGTCTCACGACATGCAGACAGTTAAAGCATTGCTACCTACTTCCCGGCTCTTCCCACTTCTAGGTATATTCCCAAAGAATCGAGAGCTGAGACTCAAAACAAATTTGGTACGCCCATGTTCGTATCAGCACTACTCACAACAGCCGAAGGAAACAACCCAAATGTCCCTCACAGGACAAAGGGATAAAGAGAATGAGGTGTATACATACAATGGAAATTATTCGACCTTAAAAAAGGAGGAAACTCTGACATATGCTACAACATGAACAAACCTTGAGGTCCTTATGTTGAGTGAAATAAGTCATACACACAAGGCCACACACAGTATGATTCCAGTTACATGAGGTTCATAGCGTCTGCAAATTCATACAGACAGAGAGTAGAAGAGCAGTCACCAGGGGCTGGGGGAGGGGAGAAAGGGGAGCTACAGTTTAACAGGTACGGAATTTTCAGTTTGGGATGATGGAAGTTCTGGAGATGGAGAGCGATGACGGCTGTACAACAATGCAAAGGTACCTAATGCCATTGACCTACACATTTAAAAATGGTTGAAACGGTGAATTTCATGCTATATTCTCCCACAATACAAAATTGATATAAAAAAGGCATATACTGCATCCTGTAAGACAGAATCCCATGCCCTGAGAGCGTTATCGCCCAAGTGCCCACCAATGAGTGTTCAGAAGTCCGCTGCCTCTAGGTGAGGGGTAGCGGGACCAGTGAGCCTGCTGAGGCACGAAGGAAGTCCACCGGTGCCGTGCTGGGGCTGCTCAGTGGTCTCCGCCATTGGCAGGTTAGGTACACGACATCCGTGGCCGGCAGGTCAGCCTCGGGGAAAGGAAGTCTAGGTTATGGGGCCTGCACGGCCTCCATCCCTGCCACCACGGCGGCTTAGTTCACGGACCCACTGAACACACACACACTGACGTGCTGGGGGGAGAGCCGGCCAACAACCCCCACTCTCGTTGGCTGCTTCTGTCTCTGAGCGTTGCTCGCGCTTCCCTGTTTCCTCGTGTGTCTCAGGACCCAGACATTGAAATACGTCGGACAGACGTTAATCCATTGTCGAAGCTGAAGTTCGCTTTCCTCAACTTCTAGAAGGAGGTGTGGTTCAGGATAACGTTTCTAATTTCACAAGGTTGTTTTCAATTTGGGGTTGAAAAATATGGCAACTGGCCTTCTGAGATCTGGGGCCTGTCTTCAGTTCCTCCACACATATCTGGGGCTCGCCTTTCCTTCAGCCCTGCCATCCCTGCCCTGGTCTGATCCCACTCTCAGCAATTTCTCTGCAGGGTGGGTCCCTGTCTCAGAGGTCCGCCCAGGAGGGTCAGTGTCAGGACTGAGAGTACTCCTGCCCCCTGGACCTTACTGAGGCCCCCCAGCATTCGCCCGTTGTTGGACCGGACAACCCTCCCAGCTTCATCAGCTGGTCCCACCACACCTCCTCCCTGGCAAAATCCTTGGCTACCCCGGGGTCTCAGCTCTCAGGTCCATCAGCTGTCCCTGCTTCCCCTGGCACCAAAGCGGATACTGTGCAGGGCTTGTGGCCGTGCTTGATCTGCCCCCACCCATCTGTCCTTCGGGGGATCACGGGGGTCGGTTCACAGTAATATCTCCTCACCTCATTTTTTGGTATTACCAACAGGGTTTTTGGTTTTGCTCTCTAGTTACCACTTCTATGCGGGGTTTCACAGAAATTCAAAAAGTATGCCACCACAGCCTTTACCTCCCCAGAATCCGCCCCCCCCCCAAATTGGTCATGATCACTTTTATTGTTGTAGGCAACCAGTGTTTGGGTGGATCTGCCCTCATGGTTTCCAATCCCTTTGCTCCCCCTTCTTTCTTATAGCTCACTCCTTCCGAGTTTTCTCCTTCCTGGATTATGTCCTTCAGCGCTTCTGCCAGCAAAGGCCTGTTGGTAATCAATACTCCTCATGTTCGCCTGTGAGTATCTTTATTTTTTCCCTCGCTCTTGCTTAATAGTTGAGCTGACTTTATCATTCTAGTTGAAACTATGGTTTCACTGCCTTGTGGCATCTAGGGCTGTGTTTGATACGTCTGCTGCTACTTGTTCCTTTGTACATAATGCTTTTTAAGCTCTACAGGGTAGAAAGCTGCCAGCCGGTAACAAGGTGAGCACTGACTGACAGGCACAAATAAAGAAGAGTAGAAAAGGATGAAACACACTTTAAACGGCTAGGAGCTCTCCACGCATCAGGTGAGAGCCAGCAGCCCAGCAGGGCCCTGCAACGCTCCCAGGTAGAGTCCAAGCCTGGGCTGGTCAGGGACCCCCCACTCTGAAGAATCTCCACTCCTGGGGGGGACAGGGACCCTCTGGCCTCCGGGGAGCTAAGCCGGTGGCTGTCCCGTCAGCCTTCTTGGTGTTTCTCCAAGTCCTGCCCCAACTTCATGTTACACAAGGAACCACAACAGTCTCCCCAGACACCCTGGGAGGGGCAGGGTGAGCTCCCTGTCTGCGGCTACATGAGCACACCCCGCAAGAGAGCTCAGCCTGCCCTCTCTCCTGGGCCCCCATGCTCTCCACACCCTTCCCCTCCTCCCTCACATGGTCTCAGCCCCACGGGTCGTCTTTCAGGTCCTCGAACCGAGTAAGCTCCGTCCTCAGGGCCTTCGTCCGCGGTCCTTCGAGCATGACTGTCTCCACCCGTGCCCCCTCGTCCCTGCCTCTGCTCAAGGGTGGGCGAGAGTCATCAAGTCTCAGCTCAAGGGCTACCTCCTCGGGGACGTCTCCCACCACCGACCTCAAATTTTTCCCACCCCCAGCTGAAACCCCCCCTCCATCACCACCCTGAGCCCCCTCGAACCCTCTAATTACGTTGTCCGTTGTTTCACTCGTCCTCGGTGCTCCTGGGAGCCCCAACGGTGAGCCCCAAGGGTCGTGTTCACTGTTACTCTGACAACATGCAGACCACGTGTAAGTGCTCAGTAGGTCTCCAGCTTAAGGATGGCAGGCTGCATCGAGCACTCATTGTTTCCTCCTGAATTTCCACTAAAACGGCATAAGTGCTCAGTAGGCCTCCGGCTTAAGGATGGCGGGCTGCATCGAGCACTCATTGTTTCCTCCTGAATTTCCACTAAAATGGCAGTAAAGGGATTTTTTTTTTTTAAGGCATAGACCCACAAAGACAGAGAGACAGAAGAGGACAACAGTCTCATCTTGGAAGTTGACGCTGAGGTACAGGTGGCCATGCTCTGAGCAAGGGCAAGAGTGGTTCCGACGTGGCCGGGGGAAGCCCCCAGGCCCAGGGAGACTCCGTGTGAAGCCACTCCGGGGCAGCAGCAGTCCGGGGGTCAGTCTCTAGCACCCCCGACTCCCACTCAGGCAGAGCCCTCGGCCTCTAGCTGCATTCAGCTCCACCACCCAACCCGGGAAGGGCCCCTTCCTCTTGGGGTCGTTCTGGTGAGTGAGACGGTGAGCGCCTGGCCCATGGCAGGGGACCCATCAGTGATCGTTCAAGGGTCAGAAGAGCCAGGTGAGGGGCCAGGTCAGAACTCCAGCCCAACCACAGGAGCCCTCGCTGGCAAGGAGCTGAAAATGGCACTGCCTGAGGGAGGTCCAAGCCACCCAGAGCCACACTGGTCCTCACAGCCAGACTCGCAGCCCACAGCTCCCGGCACTTCCTCTCCCCCCAGACGGCCCCCCGGGGAGTCAGCTGGCCCTTGAGAACAAGCCAGCAAGGCCATTTCCAGAGCAGCGGGAGATACTGCAATCAGGGGCTACAGTTCACCTGCACCTCCTGTTACACTGGTTGGTTCAAGCCCTCTCACAAGCCTATCTAAGGCCAACTTCCTGTGACATTCCTCTGGTCGAGCTCTAGGGACCAACTTCCCTTCCCAGTCACAGCTCCCCCCCGACCCACCCCTGCACCAATGCTGCTGGGAGACCCCTCTGCACCCGCTCTATTCTGGAATGTGTTCTGCTTCCCCACGCAGGGGCTCCAGGCCCCAGGGAGGGGAACGGACGTTAGAGCAAGGGGAGAGACCACAGGACAGACGGAGGAGCCCCTACAGGACGCCTGCCGGGAGCTCGGGCAGGGCTCCTTAACTCCTGCCCGGCCTACTACTGGCTTCGCTGTTGCTTCTTAGATAAAAAAAGGCAGGAGCACAGAACTCGGTCTGCCCTTCCCAATCTCGTGGTCACACACTCCAACCAACACTCACAATTAAAAGGGGAGAGACAGTCCCAGGAGAAAAGCGACCACGGTGAGGTCTGTCAGTCTGGCTACTGTGATGGGGATTTAACTCTCATAAAAATCTCTTGTCAAAACATCCCATACCACAGGACTCCGTATTTTTAGTTTTTATATGCTATCCCCTAATAAAACTTATTTTTGCCAGTTCATTTATACCCAAAATGTACTTACTACAGACACCTGAAAAAAACTTACTGTGTTTCAAACGACGCTTTCACTTCCTTCAGTTATCATCAAAGAAGCAGCCACGAGGACGTCACGTAAACTGCTCGTTTATTAGCACTGGTACTGGGAAAGAACACGCCCGTAAACGTGCGGAGCTGCAGGGAAGTGACAAGGGGGGGCTCCGGCGTGCGAACGGCGGGCCCTTACTTCTTCCACTCGTTCCTGTCGTAGTCCCACTTGGCTGAGAAGCCCTGGATCGGGGCCACCTTCATGTCGAGCATCCTCTTGGTCTGCTTGGCCACCCACTCCTCCTCAAAGGTGTGCGGGACGGGGCCGTACACTGCAGTCCAAAACAACTTCGTGAGGCAACGCTGTCCTGACCAGGTGTTTCCAAGCCAACGCGCTACACGGGTGAGGCCTTCCCCCATCTCACTGGCAACCCGAGCGGCACAGCCATCTGCCACCTGACAGCCACACACAGGCGAACGCACTGATTTCGAATCCTGGGCACTGACAACTCGGTATTTCCAAATTAATCCTTCCTTTGTAAAAGCAAGCAATAAAATACTTAAGCTAAAGGCAGAGCGTCCTCTCTCTAGGATACAGACAATGGGTCTACAGGCAAGCACAGAGCACAAACAGAACGAAAGGTCACGCGGGGGAAGAGCAGAGGGTCACAGGTCTGTCACCGACCCGCGTCCACAGGCAGGCCACAAATACAGGATCACACCTGCTCAGCACGGGAAGATACCTGCTCGGCTGGACAGACAGAACGCAGGACAGGCAGCGCAACGCCGGCCGGGCGGAAACTGCTAGGTCCGAAGACCCAGAACTCTGGTTACTGAGCTGCAGTCCCCGACGGCAGAAGCAGCCCTTGACGCGTAAACGTTCCCTTCTCCTTGAGCTAACCTCCACTACTCCTCCTTCTGACAACTGACTGGCGAGCAGAGAAAGCACTACTGGATACGTGGCGGGCCACACAGAGGACGCCGTTCGTGGCCGAGCGCGGCCCGCTCAGAATAAAGCACACTGCTTACACCGCTCCTGTTCACGTGAGCCAGTCTCTCAAAGCCGGTACACACGCTGGGGATGGAGCCCAGGACGGAAGCGCCGATTTCGTGTGGAGGCCCCACGGCCCACTCTTGGGCACTGAAAGATGCAGCCGTTCCGGGTGCACGGCCCCTTCTCGCCCCGCCACTCACCGTACAGCTTCTCCCAGATAAGGACGAGCCCAGTGAAGCCGATGAAGAACATGGCGGCGCCCACGACCGTCTTCCACTCGTTTGTGCTCCTGTTCATTTCTGCGAAGCTCTCCTTGAACTTGAGGCGGTACACTGGGGACAGAAAGGACGGCGCTGTAGGCGCAGAGGGCCACGGGGACCGACAGCCCCTCCACAGGGCGGGGCTCCATCACTCCTCCCCACGACACGGGGGCGGCAAACATACAGCTAGGAACACAACACAGGCCTGAGGCCCGGACGCACCCACGCACACATGAGGGGAAGGAAGGAGATGCATGGAGTTTACTCTGGGCACAAAAAGGCAGTGAAATGCCTTCTCCTTTAGATTCAGCTTTAAGGGTCTACTTAAGCCCATAATACTTTCATGCCTCTTTCCTTCCTGACAGTGAAATCTCGCTGATCTTGCATCAATAATTTACAGCCAACCCAGTCCCACCCAGGGAGGCCCTGAGAAGCTACTCTCATACGCTAAGCCCTCTGCAGAGCCCTGCTCAGTAGCTCTGCATCCTTGTTCCCGCTCCTCCGCGGGGGGGCTGGAGCCCACAAGCCTGGACAAAGGGGCCTGGGCCCTGGACAGCCCCACAGAGCCACAGCAACCCACCCTCCCCAGCACGCTGGGCTCTGGGAGGCAGCCCAGGACCAGAATTCTCGGCCAACGCAAGCTGCCCTTGCTTCCCTTCAATACCCACGTTGAACTTTCTCATCGATGGAGAGGCTGCTCCAGGAGGCCTTCTCCTTCTCCTTCAAGGCCTTCTGGCTGGCAGAAAGGCTCCTGACGTGGGCCACATCGGGCAAGGGGTAGTCACGCCGGTCGACGTAACTCGGGAGAGCATAGTCTTCACTCTTCACGACACTTCCTAAAACATGCATTGGATAAATATTTGAAAATTCACATGGCTTCAGAGTTACAAACAGGGCGGTGCTTCTAAAAACCAAAGTAAGTACGTGTATGTGCACCCTGAAAACTTCAGTTACCCCAGGGGCTGTGGCCACCATTCCAAACAGCCACAGGACTGTCATGTGCAACAGGGAGCAGGCCTTTCCTGAGGGGCCCAGACGGCAAAGTGAGGCTGGCAGATGGGTAACAGCAGCGCTTTTCATCACAGCAAAACAAAAACCTGCCAGGGGCATCGCTGACAAGGCGGCACTTCCAGCAACGACCAGTGTTCACGCACAGGTCAGAGGGGGCGCTCAGGTTCCCTGGACTGGACTGCAGACTGGACTAAGTGAAGGCCCTTCTGCAAGGGACTCCAGCTAATGGGGAAGAACAAAAACAATATAAAACTCATGAAAAGGGCTTCCCTGGTGGCGCAGTGGTTGAGAGTCCGCCTGCCGATGCAGGGGACACGGGTTCGTGCCCCGGTCCGCAAAGATCCCACATGCCGCGGAGCGGCTGGGCCCGTGAGCCACGGCCGCTGAGCCTGCGCATCTGGAGCCTGTGCTCCGCAACAGGAGAGGCCACAACAGTGAGGGGCCCGCGTACCGCAAAAAGCAAAAAAAAAAACTCATGAAAGAAACAAGGTTCAAAGTTCAGAAAGAAAGATGTATGAAAAGCTGGTTACTGCACCCCTGCTTATTACAGCAAAGTATCAAACAACCTGTGTCCAACCAAGGACGCACTAAGAAGCTGTGCTCCTTAGAAACACGCCATCATGGAGCCATTTGGCCTGTTCAACAACGGTTCACCAAGCACCTACTGTATGCCAAGCGTGGCTGCAACCTGGGATGATCAGTGAACAACGCAAACATTCCTGCCTACCAGTGTCAACGTGCTAGAAGTAGGAATCAAACAATAAACTACAGAGCATGTTGGGAAATGAGAGAGCTGGGAAAAAAGGAAAAAGGCAAGCAGAGGAAGGGAACCAGTGGTACATGCACGGCAGGAAACAAGTTACAATAGTACAATGAATGACAGAGATCCATGTGCCCAAAATGGAAAGACAATTGTG
Organism: Phocoena phocoena; assembly: GCF_963924675.1. NCBI lineage: Eukaryota > Metazoa > Chordata > Mammalia > Artiodactyla > Phocoenidae > Phocoena > Phocoena phocoena. The sequence continues at coordinate 56,283,530 of NC_089238.1, read as the reverse complement.
TACCCACCAAGTCACAGAACACTATCAGGGTTATGTTTTCTTTTTAAAAAGCTAAGTTACATGTAGATACTCACAGGTATGTGTAACTAAACACACAAAACCCCTGGCAAGTTAAACCCAAGCTGTTATCAGTGGAAAGAGGAGAGGACAAAAATGAGGATTCTGCTCAAAAAGTGAGAAATTTTAGTGCCTTCACGTGGGTGTGTCCCCATGTATTCTTCCAGTAGAGAGGAAAAAAGTTCAGACAGCAGGAAAAAAAAGGAATAGCTTCAATTTTATTTAGGGTTTTCCCTCTGCAGAAAGCTGTGTTCAATTCTACCCTACATCTGCAAGAAAATTTTGTGTTCCAAACTGATTTAGAGGTATGAAGTCCTGCAAACATGCTTCACCTCCATTTAGCTTAGTCCCAATGATTAAAATCTCCCCAAACGTTAACAGTAGTGAAACAAAACCTTGAGTCTTAAAGCAGTAAAGTTTCTCTAGGTGCGTATCTGTGACTTGCAAATGCCTAGCGTCCTTATATATTTATACCCGACCTTATCCCAAAAGGATGTGAGATGAAAATGGCTAGAATTACCTTCCAATTTAAAAACTCTCAAAATGATGAGTGGAGTACAAAGCACTCAGGTTACACATGAGTTATTAAAAACTGACGTTAACTGCAGTCATGAGAATGTTCTACAATTGACTGCGTGATAATGGCACAACTCAGTCAATGAACTAAAAACCACTCAAGTGCACCCTTTAGTGGGGGAATGTGTTATGCAAATTCCATCTCAATAAAGCTGTTATAAAGACGTAAATGCTCATAACCTTCAAGCACTCTAAGCATGAAATTGCACTTTCTAGAACAAGAATGGCCAATTCGTGCTCTCAGGGCTGCCAAGGGCTCTTCAGCACTTTGGGCCTGGTCCCACAGTAAATGGGGGGCGGGGAGGGGAGTGTGGAGCAGACACATAAAGGTTAACACGCCAAGCATCCCTGTTAAAAAGTGAGAAAAGCAAAGACTTTGCATTCTAGTGCATGTTTTAGCATGTCTATCCTCAAACTGGATGGATTTGGGGGAGCCTCTGCTGAGGCAATCTGGTGAATCTAAGCTCCCCTCTCAATCAGACGTGTCACCACACAAATATCCAAACTTCCCACAAGGGCTACCAATGGTGTTCCAGACTGTGCTATTTTATGTGGAGAACCGGTTCATGTATTCGTGTGCGACTTGTACAACTAAAACTTTAAAGGACGAGACTTGTCTAATGGACTGCAATTCTCTCCACCTGCCTACCGTGTGCTGGAGACGCGGCAATGAACAAGCCCGGTAAGGTCCCTGGCCTCCAAAGCTGGTGCTCTAGAAGCAGACGACACTCAAACCACCCCAAATCCACAGTCTCTAAGGAAGCACAAAGCAAGGTAAGGCAGGACAGGTGGTCAGGAAAGGCTGTTCTAAAATAACACCCACACGGAGGGTGATGATTCGAAAGAAGCAACCATCCACACCTGTGGAGCTGAGGCAGGAGGGGCCAGCCCGGTGCATCTGAGGAACAGAACACCCGTACGGGCTGGGAGCCTGAGCCCACAGGAAGGGCTGGCGTGGGCTGCTCTTTGCCGCTCTGGGTCTGACATGAGGAGACCAGAGAGGCTGGGCGCTGTTCCTACTCCAGGCACAAGAAGCCAGCAGGGGCTTCAAGAAGGGACTGACTAGATCCGACCTCCTCTGCCTAACGCAATACCCTAAGAATAAGTCACGGCCAGTGCCACCAAGGGAGGTTCGAGTTGACTTCTTACAGAAGATCCAAACGACCAAAGGGACGTGAAAGAACTCCTGGGGGTGACGGAAGTATTGTATGTCCTGCCAGGGGTCGTTGTTACACAACTGTGTGAGTGTACCTAAATCCATAGAAACGTAACACCTAGAAAAGATAAATTTTCCTTTCTGTAAATTATACTACCAACTAAACTAAGCAAACAAACTAAAAGCTAAGGAAATATATTAGCAAAACCAAAATGGAAACAAAATGTAATTTCTGTCCTACGTGACTTGCCAGGCTTTTAGTGAAGGAGTGCTTCTTCCTGCGTGTATTAACTAAACAACTAAGTTTTTTCATTACCTAGTCATTTAAATTACATATTTCAATAATACTCTTACTAAAATGATCTGTTTTAGAGTCTATGTCCATCGTGTTATCCTGAGCAGTACCAGCAATATAGAGAAACGTCAGACAACAGTACTGCCAACTAAAGGACACAATTTTAAGGGAAAATTCACACACAGAGCAACTCAGGCAACAGCTTTTGAGCCCCTGGATACAGAAGCCTTGCTCTCGACTTTACCACCCACCACTCAAACCTTGCCCTCAACCCCTCAGTAACACAACCTGCCATGCTGACTTGCATTTCCTCCTGCTGCTTGTTCTCCCTCCGACTGGAATGCCACTCCCCTCTGGAATGTGAGGTTAAACCTACTAGCCCTTCAGCAGAGCAAGGCCTCTCCTCTAGAAGCCTCCCCTGTACCCCAGAGGCCAGGCTAAATGTTCCTCCTCAGGGTCCATCTCTTACTGAAACGCTGCCTTCATGTATCTTTCCTCTCCAGACTGCAAACATCCTTGGGGAATGATTTCATATCTCATATTCTTTTATTCTAAGTGCCTAACAGTGACAAGTACAAAGAAGATGCTTGATAAATGCAAAACTAACCTCACTATGTGCCAGGCACTGCACTAAGTTGTTTACATATATTTCAGGTGAGAAAACAGATTCCTAAGCTTGAGTAACTAGTCCAAGGTAGAAATGAGATTGAACCCAGTTCAGGCGAGGAGCTCCAAGCTCCTTCCCCTCCGTTGTCCCAATAATGTAAACCGTGTTCAAGGTAAGTGGCTGGGAGTTTTGTCGGAGAGAGAGAGTGTTAAAAGTCAGGTATAGTGGGGATCTCTTAAAAGGGGTGCAACTTGAACTTGGACCTGAAAATATGGGAAGGGAAGGAAAAGGGGGAAAATACCAGTCTAAGCAAAGACTCAGACCAGAATTCAATATGATTCATAACTAACTCTCTGATCTAGAAGTATGCCCCATTAACATATTTATACCTCCCCTCAAGTTCCTCAACAGCGTGATCAGGACCTTAGCCATCTCAGCCCTCTGTGTTTGAAACTCCAGCACAGGGCCTTAATTAAACAGAGCAGAGCAAAAAGAAAAGTTACACTTACCATGTGCCCGTACACACACCGAAGTGGAAATTGCTCGCTTGCCAATTAGGCTAAATACTCTGGTAGCCAACATTCTGAAAGACAAAAACGTACCTTCCCTGTGAATAAGCGTAAACACCTATTAGGAATGCTTCTTCTTTTTGCACCAATGCATTTTGGAAGTCAATGCAATTCTTTTTTCTTCTTCTCCCCCCTAACATAACTGATCCCTTCTTCATTACTGACTCTGAATTCACTAATTAAGCTAGGATGAGGTTTTTTCTTCTCAGCAGTCAGCACGTCTTAACGGAGCTTCATTATAAACCAAGCACCAGATGCACGCACTTAAGGCAATTCGGAGAAAACTGGGTTTTTGGGTTATTTTGCATATCGTTTCTCTGCTTTTGTCTTTTAAACATTGGCTTTCTTACAAAGCAAAGAGAAAAATATTTTTAAAGGAGACTCTGGAAAAGCTAGAATGTGCTGCTATGATGGGCTCCATTGTTCAGAGAAAAAAAGTCAACAGTTCAAAGCGACGGTGGCACGCACTGCATTCGTTATTTGGTTTAAGACCTAATGTGTGCACAAGACAGGAAGGGGAAACCCGGGAGAAAGGCTGCAAACAGGGCCCTGGGCCGCTTCCAAACCCTGCAGGACAACGAATGACCTGGATGACCCACCTCTCACCTGGGCCTTCACTGAATCATGCCTAACTGCCCTACCTTCCCCTCCCTTAAAACTGGACGTTTCAGGGGACCCCACCGATGACGAAAAGGATGCCAAACGCATTCAGAAAACACCCATTACGGGCAGAATAAACAGAAGCATGACATCAGGGCTGAACTCGTTCCCGTTTCCCGTGTTTTCTCCACCTGCCTGGCCCGCGCGTGGGCGGACGCCGAACGCCTGCCCCTGAGCCCCGTTACACCCGGGGCGGTGGCGCAGCACCGTCTGAAGGAGTGGCCGGGAGCCCGCAAAGCGACCTGCCCTAGGGTGCGCGCCCGCGGCCAGCGGACGCTCCAAGGTCAGAGCCGAAGCCAGCCCGCGGCCGCGGCAGCGCAGGCGAGGACCGGCCGATGCTTCTGGGAGGCACAGAGACCGCCACCCGGCAGCTCCGGAGCCCGGAGCCCCCGCCGGCCGGCCTCAATGTCACCGGGACCGGAGGCCCAGCGCCGGTTCCTGCTGGCGCCGCGCGGCGCTCACGCAGGCCCGACGGCTCCCTGCGCCCGACCCTCACCAGTCTCGCGACGCAGACCGGTCGCCGGCTGCCTCACCTGCCGCCGCCCAGCCGCTGCTCACCTTGCCCGCCAACGACCGCCCTCTACGCCCCGGCTACTCACGACCGGAAAAGAGCGAGGCCGCGCCGCGGAGCACCACGGGATCGAGGAGGACCCCACCCCGCGCCCGACCGCACTGGAGGTCACAGGACCGGAAGTCGGGGGGCGCCGCGAACGTCGTAAAACGAAGAGCCGGGCTGCTTTCCGGCGGCCGCTGGGAGACAGCTTTTCGGCGGCGCCCGGCGAGAGGCGCGAGGGGAGTCTGACGTGGGCTCATCGGTCTCTCCCGGGGGGAAGCCGGCGTCGAGAGGAGCCGAGCCCGAGCGGGGCCTGGCCTGTGGGGGCCTCCGCCAGCCGCGGGGCCGCGCCAGGCAGCCGCCGCCTCGTCCCACTTCTCCCCTGAGGCGCCGCACGGCCGGGCAGCGGATCCAGGCCTCGGCCGGCGCCGGGCCTCCGGGGCCCTCCCGGGCTCAGCATGCCCGGGGTGAAGCTGACCACCCAGGCCTACTGCAAGATGGTGCTGCACGGCGCCAAGTACCCGCACTGCGCCGTCAACGGACTGCTGGTGGCCGAGAAGCAGAAGCCGCGCAAGGAGCACCTTCCTCTGGGCGGCCCGGGTGCCCACCACACCCTCTTCGTGGACTGTATACCCCTCTTCCACGGCACCCTGGCCCTCGCCCCCATGCTGGAGGTGGCCCTCACCCTGGTAAGCGCGGGAAGGGTCCTGCCTCGGAATCAGCAGGGCAGGAGACCGCCTGGCGATCAGCTTCCGAGCAGTCCTAGCTGGAAGCTCACAGTGGTCCAGCCGGAGTCTAGACCCACCCCCGAGGTAGCCGTGACCACGAACGGACGACCCGCGAGGGGGCATAGGACTTTGCCTGCACTTAGCAAGGCCCCGCAGATGGCCGCTCGTGGTGGCAGCGGCCGCAGGAGCGATCTTAACCGTCCTGGGTGTTTTTAGACGCTTTAGGCGACGAATAATGCATTCATTTCCTCACACCAATATCCTTTATAGAAACAAGCCGTCGTTAACTGAGCGATGATTTGACAGCGTTTGTATTTGGGATTTTGAGTCACGGGAAGTTTTGACACTGCGGTTTGGCTTCTGCGCACCTTCGCGGGGCCGGATCCGTGTGTGCCGTGGGTGTAAAGGCTGCGGTTCTTCCGACGTTAGTGCCCCGGACCCCGAGGGTGGAGACACGTTTAGAGGCAGCGTTGGCCTCACGGGCACTGCGGCCCGAGAATGCGCCTGAGCGCTTTGTAAGGGAAGCTCGTCTGTCCTCCTTAGTGACATCTAGAATGCACCCGTGGTTTTAAAAGCTAAAACCCGCAGATGGCAGGTTTGTGGAATTTAAAAGCCGGAGCAGACATACCTTCCAGCCCGCACACTTCTGTGGGTCTGCTCACGACTGGTCGGTCTATTGAAGTACAGTGAGAAAAGATGTGGCATAGGGATAGACTGGCTGGTCATTGACTCCTAGGCAGTGCTTATTGAGGTATGGTGACCCATAAAGGAAAAAAGAACACCGATAAATTTGAGTTGAAACCTTAGGGAAAAATAAACTGTAGACTCAGACCTGCCTGGCTTGAGGTACAGTTTTTCATATACGTATAAACTATGATACTAAAAAAAGTTAGTTGATTATGCAAAAGGTAGTTAAGTTTGAGAAGGTGTAGCTAGAAGTCCTTTCTCTATACCTCCCAACAAGTAAAATGAATTCATTTTGTAATTTACCTCATTATGACACCCATGTAAAGTCTTGGTAAGCAGAAAGTATCTTTAGACAAACGGTCCTCGCCTAAGCTTACTGGGCACATCTTTGAATGCCTTTTAAAGTGAGTCATTGTCTGAATTTCTTCATATCATCTTGGGGCAGGAGATAGATAAGAAGTAGATGATATTTATAAAATCAACCATTTTAGCTCCTGAAGAAATAGCTTGTCAGTACCAATACATCCCTAGGGTGTGCCTGTGTCTGTTACTTCAAGTCTTTTCAACCACCTGTCTTGATTATTTTGTTATCAAGGGAATTGCGTGGCGATTGGATATGTGAAGTGCATTCACTTTCGGGAACTAGGTTAACCAGTAGCATTAATGCAGGATTATTCAGTTGTCCAGTAGTGTCAGGCCTGTGCTGGCGGAGGGATATGGCTATGGATCAAACACTGTACCTGCTTAGCTGTTGAACTTGGACCAAGCGGACAAGTACAGTAGCGAAGAATAAGTGCCATATCAGGAGTTAAGCAGAAAGTGGGGAAGGTTCTCGTAACCCAGCCTTCCTTCAGGGGATGGAGGAAAACCACTCAAGGCAGAGGGAGTAGCTTGTGCAAAGACCAGGAGAAAATGGGGGGAGGGGTACTTCGGGAAGAGCTAGAGTGTAGAGTATAAAGCGACCTGGCATGGAGAGAGGTGAGCAGTGGGCAGATTTCATTGTAGAGGACCTTGCAGCTCACACAGCGGAGTTTGGGCTCCATCATGAGGACAGGGAAGCCACTGGAGGACAGTTGCATGGTCACATTTGTGTCTTGGAGTGATTGCCCCAGCCTGCAGCAAAGAGGATGTTGGAAACGGGAGTGTATATAATACTAGAGGCAGAGAGGTGGCCTAAACTAAGTGCACTGGGGAAGCAGAGGAGACAGACCAGAGAGAGCCAGGAGGGAGAATCCACAGCATTCAGTGGCTAATCGTGTGGGGACATGGGGAAAAGGAAGCAAGGGTGACACACCTCTATTTCTGACTTAAGCATCAGAAGGACAGTGGCACCATTCGTTGAGGGAAAATGACCTAGTGTTGACGGCTGAAAAATGGGTCTGAAACTCAGAAGATGGGTGGGCTTGGGCTGGAGACGTAGATGGGGGACCAGTAGCTTCTCAATGACATTTGAAGCCGTGAGAGCAGGTCCTATTGGCTGGGACTGTGTGTAATGAGTAGAGAGCCATGGACAGAAACCTGAGGAACTCCAGCTTCTGCGGGGTGGGTGGAAGAAGGGAAGTCAGCAGACTAACCAAGGTGGAGCCAGGGTGGGTAGGAGGAAAAGGTGTGTTGCTTTAAATCCCTAGAAAATCCTATCAGAAATAAAGAGCATCTTAAAGGCAAACTTGAGCCTCACTTGGAATTGTCAAAATAGGATTAATTCTTTTCATCCTTAAGTAAGCTCTACAGAGTTAAAGGGTTACGTTCCTATTACAAGATATAAATGCAATGCTTGAACGAATTAAATATACCAGCGGTAAGCAGCTGCATTCGGAGTCGCCTTTACGTGAATTTTCCCCAAGGATTAGGGCTGTGTCCACCATTTACCTGGGGAGGGAAGATGCCCAGAGGGGACCTTGACTCTTAAGGCAGGCCCACTGCCACAGCTTGTTAAGGGGCACTGCTTGAGGCCTTGTTCTGACCCTGTTCCCCCTGCACTCCAGACTCGCCTTCCAGCATGTCCCCAGATGTGCCCTTCAGTGTTTGGGTCTGCTGTCCAGCAAAATTAGGTGCAAACTAGATTCTCTGCGCTTAGCTTCTTTTCAAACAGTAGAAACTAACAGCCAAAGTTTTATCCTTGCCAAGCAGTGGTGGTTTGTGCTTACCTTTCTTCTGTTGATCAGAACTTTGAATCATAGACTCAGAATTTGAAAAATACGAGAAAGATGTCAACTGGGTACAAATTAAATAACTTTCAAAATAAAGTTATAAAGGAAAATTTGCAATTTGAGTCCATCCACAAATTTTGTATTACAATCAAGATATTTAAGTTTATATCATTCAGCTTTTGACTTAGCAACTTTATAACCTGAAGGCAGTGAAAAAAATCTCAGTGTATGGAGCCATGGTTTATCAGCTATAGAAGATGTAGTTTTAATAAAGCATGTAACTCCATAAAATTGTATAAACGAGGCCTAATTCTCGCAGCTTGTTTCTATTCAGGGAGTTTCGTATTGAGTTATTTTTGATAAGTGGGAAAGACTGACTTGATATGCAGTCCATCAAGGGCAGCCTCAGATTCCTTTGCAAGGCTTTTCATTATAATTTTCCATTAAAAAAAAAAATCCCTGCATTTCTGGGTGCTTTCTATTTTTTTTTTAAGTACTTATGCCTGTTAATTTATCCTTATAACCCTTTGACGTAGGTAGTGATGGAATTATTTCTAAAAGCAAAAATCCATGAAATGTCAGTAGGGAAATGAGCATAAACCTGCTGTTTCCCTAAGCCCTCTTTGCCCTTTCCCCCGGTCGGTGGCTTCCTGGTGCCGTGGAGCTGCTCTGCATTACATTCTGCTCCAGGACTTCCTTCTTTGCCGGTTGGTCTAGTCACCGTGACTTGGTCTAGAATTCTTTCTGCTGCCTCCACATGTGCCTTCTCCACTCATCCGCACACGCTGCTGCCCCTCTGGCTTTCGGCTCAGCCCCCTGCTTCCTCCTGCCCCTTTTTCTCTCCAGAACATAAACGTGCTGGCCTGGGAGAGGGAGCTGGCTGCTCTGGGCTCTCCTTTCAGTTCTTCCCCTTGACCTTCACCCTCTGTCCCCATGCCATTTACCTCCAGGGCTTTTCCTCCTTGGAGCCAGCTCCTTTCCTGCCAGAGGAGAATCGGCAGCCGGCTTGAGAAGGAGCTTTTCTTCTCCGTGAAACTAACAACCCCTCTACTTTTAGAAGCCAAGGCCTGCTCATTGCTGCAGACAGGGAGGCTGACAGACACACCCAGCTTGTAAGTGGCAAACACGGGAGCAGCGCCCTGCTGGGGGTGGCTCTCATCAGCTCCCTGCCTCGCCTACTTCACGGCTGTTATATAGCCACCTGAGGTGGGTGATGGTGCTTTGAAAATTACGAAGTGCCTCATACGTGCAAATGTTAGCGAGATTGCCGAGAGAAGCTGCTTTCTTTGTGCAGTCTAACTGGAACGGATGAGTTGGGCCCAGGGCCTTCAGTCGTTCTCCTGTGTGTCTGGAATGGAACGAGCCTGAGAGGGCATTGAACAGAGGGTGGCAGACTTATGCCAAGGTGAAAGTGTCCTTCTTTCCCTCTGAAAAGTAAAAGAAACTACATAAGCAAATGCAGGATTTGGACCCTGTATTCAGAGTCACTTGACGAGCTTCAGAGTGTTGCCCTGAACTTTTTCATTTTGATCGTTCACAAGGTGCATCATGGGAGTAGGGCATCTCAGCAGCAAGGTGAGGAAGGTGGAAGCGGATTCGTTGAGAACAGCGGTCAGACAGCTTCTCAGTTCTTTTGCCTTGTCCGGCCCCACTTGGGAGGGAGCGAGTTGCCGTTTGGGCTGACTTCAGGATTCTGAGGGCCCTCGAGAGCTGCCTGCCCCACCCCCACCCTCCCGACTGTCCACACTGCTCGCCTCCTCCCACACCCTGACTCTTACTGCCCGCCGGGTCACTCTCACCGATGAGGTCTGGTTCCACTGAAACTTGTTTACGTCCCCTCTGTGGGCTCTGATGGCCAGTTCTCCATTCCTCAACTGGGGGCCACTTGTGTCTGAATCTGGACAGCTGCGGACAGGCTGTACGTGCCTGTCAACAGGCATCCAGACTTAACCTGGTCGTTCTTTTTTGAATCATTGAAAGGTTTCTAAAGCCAAGCCAGAGCTTTTGTGCCTGGTTCACTTTTGGGTCAGCCTCTTCAAAGAGTTCTACTAGGGAGATCCCTGGTGACCTAGTGGTTAGAACTTAGTGCTTTCAATGCCAGGGCCCAGGTTCAATCCCTGGTCAAGGAACTAAGATCCCGCAAGCCATGCGGCATTGCCAAAAAAACAAAAACAAAACAAAAGGGCTTCCCTGGTGGCTCAGTGGATAAGAATCTGCCTGCTAATGCAGGGGACACAGGGTTCGAGCCCTGGTCTGAGAAGATCCCACATGCCGCAGAGCAGCTAAGCCCGTGCACCACAGCTACTAAGCCTGCGCTCTAGAGCCCGCGAGCCACAACTACTGAGCCTGCGAGCCACAACTGTTGAAGCCCGCGTGCCTAGAGCCCGTGCTCCGCAGCAAGAGAAGCCACCGCAATGAGAAGCCTGCGCACCACAACGAAGAGTAGCCCCCGCTCGCCGCAACTAGAGAAAGCCCACGCGCAGCAACAAAGAACCAGCGCAGCCAAAAATAAATTAAATAAATAAATTTTTTAAAAGAAGAGTTCTACTAGAAGTTCAAGGTCCTGACATTATTTTTCTGCTGGAATTTGGTTAGGCCCTTGGAGTTTTACATACAGGAATTCACCCCTCGTTAGGTAAAGTGTAAGTTGAGCTGTGCATTGTGTTTGTCACAAGAATCATCCTTCATGTCAAGTGACTCCTCTGCTCTCTGAGTGCAGGTATGAGGTGACACCACGTGTTTGCTAAGGATTGAGTCCTGAACCGATACCTTCAGCCCAGGAAAGGGATCTGGGAGCAGCTTAGACTGCTCGCTGAAGACTGCTGTGGGAGTCCCTGGTGGCGTAGTGGTTAGGAATCTGGGCTTTCACTGCCATGGCGCGGGTTGATCCCTGGTCAGGGAACTGAGATCCCGCAAGCTCATGGCCATGAGCTTGGCGCAGCATGGCCATAAAAAAGGACTACTGCTGGGGATGGTCAGGATAGCAGCAGCAGAAAATAATTATCTTATATTAAACGTAGCTGTGGTGGGCCAAAAAATGGCCCCCCAAGGTGTCCACACCTCAATCCTTGGAACCTATGAACGTGTAACCTTACGTGGTAAAGGGACTGCAAATGAGATGAAGTTAAGGATCTTGAGACGTGGTGATTATCCTAGATTGTCTGATGGACCCAGTGTCATCACAAGGGTCCTCGTAAGAGACAGCAGGGTAAGAGTCAGAAGAGTTGTGACAGAAGCAGAGGTCAGAGTGGTACGGCCACCAGCCAAGGAATGTGGTGACCCCTAGGTGTCGGGAAAGGCAAGGAACGAATTCTCCCCTAGAGCCTCCAGATGGAATCAGCCCAGTGGACCCAGTTTAGACTTCTGACCCGTAAGATAAATTTGTGTTGTATTAAGCCACTAAGTTTTTGTAATTTGTTACAAGGGCATTAGGAAGCCAGGACAGTAGCCAAACTCAGGATACCATCTGTAGTTGTGACTCTGGCTATAAGAACAGCCCACACCACAGGGCTGGGAGAGGGACACCAAAGTAGGCAGGGGTGAGGGTCACCTCAAGTGAGGACACACTCAAGAGACCAGTCTTTGATCAGAAACAAAGACTGAGAGGGCTACACTAAAGGATGGGCTAACTTAACGGGTTTGAGTTCAGGGAATGGGACCAAATGCCAAATTTTAGAACAGGGCTATGCCCTTTGATACCACATAGAGATACATTTAGAAAGAAATGAAAGAATTTGCTGCTGTGAGCAGCAGTAGAGAGTTTCTAGAACTCATTCCTTTAAGAGCTGATAGAAACAAAATATAAGTAATTGCGGAATAATTTGCATCAACGTTACAGTGAAAGAGCCATTATAAACATTTTGTAGACATGGCTCTCGTCTTTTGAGTGGATGACCAAAACGTCTAATTCGTTCACTGAGCCTTGGTTTTGCCCAAATGTGGTAATTTGTGAGCTCTTAGGAAGCCAGAATTATTATTCTAATCCTTGTGTGAGCGAGGGAACCTTGGTCTGTAACCATTCTGTAATGTCTGCTTTTAGTCATAAAGGAGACTGTTGGAGACCCAAACCAGAACTTGAGAAAAGGAGCAGTAGAGCTATGTTTTAAAAAGGAAAAAAATAAGAAAGAAAAGAAAAACATTTTTAACCAGTTACTTTGAAAAACTCGAGGATCAATTTTATCTCTTCTTTTGCAGACTGAGGATAGAATTTACTGCAGTGTATTATTAAAATTCCATTATGGCAAAACAGAATGGCCTTTTGTTGCTTTTAATAATAGCTTTAGACCTGCAGGATGCTAAATCTGATGAGAGAAGAGTGGCATTATAAAACCAAAAACGTTAAAAATCCGCTGCCATGCTCCCATTTAAAAACATGCCACAGAGAAGGGTGTGCGCGCGCACGCACCTGCCTGTTTACCCCACGTCCCGGCATGATGGGTTTTTCATGGTGTGTTGCTAGGAATACTGAGATACGGTATTAAAGCAGTTGGCTTTGAAACAGACTTATATTCCCAGGCTGGCTGTGCTAGCTGGCTGTGCAAACTTAGACCCTCTCCGAGCTTTTTAGTTTGCTTATCTGTGAAGGATTGATTTAAATGATCTTAAGGCTTATTCAAGCCCCAGAATGCCTCAGTGCTTCATATTGTCAGAGAAGATGGGTAACTCTGGTCTCACCTCACCCGCGGCACTGTACCCATTTAATATATGTCTGCCCTGGGGCCTTCTGCTGGGACTGGGGGAGGAGGTCATTCCTCATGTCCAGCCCCACCCTTCCCAGTCATTACAGGGTCCTCCTCTGTGAGAAGACACCCCACCTCAGTGAGAGTGGGAGCCCAGGCTCTTCTTTGCTTTCTCTGGCCTCACGTGGACTGTGGAAAGCAAATTGGGGTGACCTTCTTTCCCCTGAACACCCATTTCATTCTTGTTTTTTTTGTTTTGTTTTGTTTTTTGGCGGTCCTCCTCGGCTTGCAGGATCTCAGTTCCCCAGTCAGGGATTGAACCCGGGCCACGACAGTGACAGCCTGGAATCCTCACCACTAGGCCACCAGGGAACTCCCCCATTTCATTCTTATAGGGAGGAGAATACACGCCTTATATCTGACTTGTCCCAGCATCCGGCGGGGGGGGAGGGGGGGTTCCCTCTGGGGGTTCCTTCTGTTTATTGAGACTTGATATTTAAGGGAAAATCATTCACCTTTTCTTCCCAAATTTTATTCTTCTTTCAGATTGATTCATGGTGCAAAGATAATAGCTATGTGATTGCTGGTTATTATCAAGCTAACGAGCGAGTAAAGGATGCCAGGTATGTCCATGCAAAACCCCTCTATGGTCTGAAAGAATGATACTGTGAGGGAAGTGATCTCTCATACACGTTTTGACCTCTGTGGTCTCAGGATGCAAAATCTGTTAGAACCCCTCTGGGCCCTCCTTGCTTGTTTATAGTATTCCAGGGGGACTGCGGTATGGGTAATTCCAAACAACAGTAATTCTAAACATTTATATTAACGTTGGGATTCTGTTCTGTATCTTCTTTATTTTGCTTGAAGGGAATTCATATAATGAAAGCAACAGTCCAGGGCCTCCTGTTTCTATCCCCACTCAGCTGTGTCTTGCTTCCCATTCCCAGGGTGGGAATGATGTAGGGCATAGAATTAGGAAAGAACTCCACTCTTTGGGGGGGTTAAAAAAAGAGTAACTTGTAGGTGTGGTGCTCTTAAGGTCTGAGACTTTGATGAAAATGCAGTGTTTGCTGCTTCTTTCATGTTAGGTTCCGGTTTCTTTTATCCAGCTATTTGCACCCACTGTGATTCTCACTAATGAGCAAAGCTGAGGTCTTTGCTTTATTTCTGCGTCAAAGTCCCAGCAGAAAAACACTTGACACCCTGTAGTTAGGATAATTTGTGGAGGACTTAATAAGGCGGTTATTTCCAGAGGTGTGAACGGTATGTAAGAGAACTCAGGAGAGGGTGGTGCAGTCACCTGGAGCTGGTGATGAAAGCTGGTACCTGCGCTGCCAGAAGGGGTGAGGGGGCTTGGGTCAAGACGTCCAGCCCGAGGATAGAGTGCCCTGTGGTCGAGGGTACGATCAGCAGCCAGCCTGATGGGACCTCACAGGCCGAGTCCCAGAGGAATCAGCACCCTGACCAGCCGAAAGCCAGAGGCAGAAGCCGGGGTGCCCTCGCACGCTTCCCTCACGTGGCCAGGCGGCCTGGGACGCGGTGAAGGACCCCAGACCGAAGTGTCTCCTGGAGTCACATCCGCTTGCCCAGCAAAGGCAAGAGGCTGGACTCACAGCGTTAGGGCATAATACAATAAGCTGATGAAACACTTCAGGGATGGAAGCCGTTTTGCCCTAGAGGACTGGGCCCAGTCGGGACTCAGAGGGAGACAGGGTCACCGGCGCAGACTCCCGTGAAAGCCTCTGTGTGGGCCACGGCGCAGGGGCGCCCTCTGAAGCCTGGCTCCCACGCTCTTCCCGCCCGCTGCCGTTCGGGCTCTCTCTCAGGTGCGTCTCTTGTTGACCACGCCTTCCTCTTGAGCCCCCCCTGCCTCCCGGGTGCTGATGAGCTGGGGGTATTCATGGCCTGTTCATGGCCGGTGTCAGTCTTGGTCTTTGTTACACGGAAGAGGCTGCAGGGCACAAAGAGCCTGTCCCGGGCCAAGCTCTGTGCTGAGCCAAGTTGGACTCTTGGCCCTTGCCCTCGAGTTGCTGGATTGAACACAGAAGGCACCGAAACCTAGGCCTGTGGTGCAGGCCCCCAGGCCCCATGCCGGGAGGGCGGCACAGAGGGCTGTCCAGCAGTGGCAGGCGGGCATTGAGTCCATTGCTGTGACCAGAGGGGCCCCCGGGGAGGGGTGTCGTTTGAACCGGATGCTTGCGCGTGGCAGGGTCCCGTCACGTGCAGACGTGGAGAGCAGAGGGAAGAGTGCGGAGCGGGGACAGCGTGATGCAGACACCGGGTGGAAACCGGCAGGAGTGTGGGCCGCACGCACCCTGCCGGCTGTGAGGCATTGCGCTGTTTTGTAAGCAGCAGGGAGCCGTCCTTGGAAGGTTTCCTGGAAGCAGACAGTACTGTCCCGCAGCTGTTCTCGCAGGAAGGAGAGGAGAGGGCCAGAGGTGATGGCACTGGCTTCCTTCCTCCCCCGCCCCCAGACGCGCCTGCACGGGCTCTCCCCTCCGCTGCCTCACTTGGCTCATGGCCTCTTCACCGTCCTGCCTCTATTGGGACCTCATTGCAGCCCAGCCTAGAACTATCTTGCTCAGACACCACTTTCATGCTCTTCACACCTTCTAGAATTTCCCAGGTCCTTCACCTGCTCTGCCCAGGAGGTCTTCATCCTCCCACTGAAGCCAGTGTCTAAGTGCCTACCAGCCGTTGGTGAGAGCTGTAGAGTGTGGTGGGCGGTGAGACAAGTGTGTCCAGTAACCCTCTGGATCCCTTCTGACCCCGTGAGCCTCGGCCGTACTCCGCGATCTAATCCACCCCCCCAGCGTGTTTGGAGTAAACCTCCAGTCACTACCACTGTGCCTGGCCTGGGGCTTTCTTGGTGTCATCCTTTCGAATCCTCACAAGGGCACTCAGCTGAAGAAACTCCAGCCGGAGACGCTCGCTGCACCAAAGCCACACAGCCAGGAAGCTCAGAAGCTGGGATCGCGCTGACTTCTTTCTTCAGTACCGTTTGCTTCTACCTAGAAAACCTTCCCTTCTCTCTTCAGCCTCGCCTAGCTAAAATTTTGCTCCTCTTTCAGAAACATCGGCTGATTCACATCGTCTCACAGCATAAGCTTTGGAGCCAGGTTAGACTTGGATTCAAGTCCTCAGTGACTTACTGATTCACCACTTTGGCCTCAGTGGTCCTGTCTGTAAAATGGAGCTAAAGAGTTCGTCCCTCGGAGAGTGGTAGTGAGGAGGGCAGACCGAAGCCACATGCAGCGTGCTTATTAACTGTGTTTGATTCCAAGTAGAGGCCGGTCCTGTTACTAGTCCTGCGATTACCTTTTTTAAAAAAGGATCATTCAGTCACTGTTTTAATCGGAAAAAAAGAACTGTGAGGTGTTTGTAACCTAAAAACTTCAGGTTATCCCATCAAGTTTTATTTGATCATTTCATAATTGCTGGAGCTTTGCTTCATGATAAACATTTCATGAGGGATAGATTTCAGTACCAGGTCCAGTGCCTTGGCCTGAGGTAGCTGCTCAGTAACGAGCTTTTAGATGTAAACGTAAGATCTCAATCACAGGTAGATGCCTAGTTTTGTGTGGGTTGGGAAGGGGGATTGGCAAGTGGCTTCCATCTCCAGGGTCCCCACCATTGTATTTGGCAGCTGACTGTTCCCAGGAACAAGGACTTGTACAGCCTAGTTGGAAACAAAGTACTGACCTGACTGTCACAATGTGACAATCTGACATTAGGAGTGGAGCAGGCCGGTGTTAGAGACTAAGTGTGAAGTACAAATAAGAGGTAAACAAAATTGGTAGTTCTTTGAAATACTTTGGCAATTCATTGACTATTGTAAGTTTTAAGTTCTTTCAAAAGAACACGTGTTAAGTGTGAGTTTGGGGGCACCTGAAGTGAAACATAATAAATGTTTCTCGATCCCCTTCCCAATAAAAGTCACCAAGCACTACGATAATCATAAACGTTAGGATCATAGTATTTTGCCAGTTTCTTTGTGGCAAATGCTCCTAGGGAGAAGATCGCGCTCTTAGCAAACGCTGGCTTCGTTTCCCTTCGCACGTAAGGTGTGAGTGAGCGAGGACCCGCAGAGACTCGGAGCGAGCGCGGTGCGCCTTCTCTGCAGTGGGCGGGTGAGTCAGCAGGTCCCACTACGCCGACTCCGGTGAAGCGCTGCCTTCACTTTGAGGGCCTTCCGGGGTGACCTGAGGCCCTTTCTCTATGTTTCATTTTTCTTAACACGATACTGCAGGTAAATAATCACACATCTCTATAAATTCTCAATTTTAAAAGTGAAAATAGAATAATTAGATGAACTTATTTTTATAAAGCATTGAACCAGCTTTTTTCACCTCAATCACAAAGAAACGATCGTAATTGTATGGTGTGTTTCTTTATGGCTCTGTCCCTGCTTCAGAAAGCTGAGACTCCTAATTGTGCAGGGGGAAAAGCTGCGCAAAAAGACAACTGCATACCAAGGCTTAAGTGTTCAGAGAGGGGACGAATGGACCGTCTGGGGCAGCTGGCAAGACGTCCCAGAGAGGATGGTGTTTTCTGGGCATTAAAGATGGAAGGAATTGAGTAAGCAGAGGTGGGCGCCGAAGGGCATTCCAGACCCGGAAAGGTCTGAGTGGGGGGAGGGGTGTGTGAGGAGGAGACGCGCAGACAGTTCCCTGGGATGGAAGGCACACAGAGTGATGCTCCGGGGGTGGGAACGGTAGCTGGTCCCGTGGCGAGAGCGGCTGGGTCTGCCAGCCTGAGCACGGGGGGGGCTTTTATCTTCTAAGAAGAGCCTGGAAATTGAGACTGGTGAGGAGGCAGTTTTAGAAACGCATGCCTCCGGTGACAGGCTGAAGGGGGCGGGCGGCAGGGAGAATGAAGGAGGCAAAGCGGAGGCGCCTGGAGCGGGGCTGGAAAGAAGTGGGAAAGGTCACCTCAGCCAGAGAAACTGGGAACAAGCTGGCCTGCCTGCCTCGGATTCCAGCCTCCCCGGATTCCAGCCGCCCCGGATTCCAGCCGCGGGGCCTTGGGAGCCTGGCAGGCCGTAGGGAGGCTTCGGGGTGCTGGCCCTCCGGGGTGAGGGTGCAGACGCCAGACTGCACGGCATAGTGAGGAAATGGAGCGAGAGGGACAGGATCGTCAACTTGCTAAAGAGGTTGAAGAAATATGGTTGAAAGCGAGAAGAGAAGTTGGACCGTGGCTGGACAGAACTGGTTAATTTTCTTGTCCTAAAAAGGAAGAGACTCAGATCTGACATCAGAGCTGGGCCCGTTGTGGGGGAAGGGAGCTAAGTAAGGCCCCGAGGGGGAGGTCAGAGTGGATGGGCCTGCGGGCGGGAGGAGGGGGGCGCAGGGACGCGTGAGACCCGCTCTCCAAGTCACCCTATTGACGTAAGGTGGAAAGTTGCCATTTATCAAGGTTGCGGTGGGCACAGGGCCAGAGCCACCCAGGGAAGGCTCACGAGCACTGAGAAGATCTGGAATGGCTTAGGGATTTTTAAAACTAAAAAAAAGGAAAAGCAACTGACTCCATTCCAGCGGCTGAGGGCGAAGATGGAGGTGGGCCCTGGAGGCTGCTGGCCTGGGGCAGCTCTCAGCAGTACAGTTGTCTGCAGGCCCTGGGTGGCGCTCTCCCCCGGGGTCCAGGGAGCCTTTCCCTTTAGAAGACACCCTCTCAAGATCCCCTCCCAGGGCTTCCTGGTGGGGGAAGGGCCCTGCTCTCCCCTGTGCCCCACATGGCCCACGCAGCATTCCCCATCTTCACCAGTCACTGCAGGGGGAACGCAGTCACCAGAAGCTACTTAAGCGGGCGGGCGTAACAAGCTCGGGCAGCCTGCTGGTGCCCTTGGTCTTTGTATCATTGCTGTTCACTCTGCCTTAGGCAGACAGCGTTGAACGGCGTTAACTAGAATGCGGTAACCTCGCTGGTTCTTCTCTCACAGTCCAAACCAGGTTGCAGAAAAGGTGGCCTCCAGGATCGCCGAGGGCTTCAGCGACACGGCTCTCATCATGGTAAGTCGCTCTCGCTCGCTCCTGAGTCTTCTGTGTGCTGACGTGGAGCTTTATCTGTTGATGTCAGCGGTTTTCCTCTCTGCGGGTACTTCATCGGACCGTGGGCCCCTTCTGCAGTCTGCTCGCAGCTGCACGCTTACACTTGCTGAGCCACAGGCCGCTGCTGTCCCGGCGCACCGATTTCCAGGGGTGGGGGGCGTTCCACTTCAGCAGGTCTCTCAGTGGGGTCCCCATGCCAGCAGCACCACCACCACCTGGGAATTTGTTAGAAATGCAGATTCTAGGGGCCTAGCAGTCTGTGTTTCAGTAAGCTTCCAGATGATTCTCACTCAATCTCAAGTGTGAGAACCATTGGGAGGGAGCCAGGGAGGGGAGTAGCTCTCATCAAGAGCCCTGTAAACCTCAGTTCAGATGGGATTCTAACAGGGAAGGCAGAAGTAAAGTTTGGAAGCTTCACGTTTGTGAAAAAGCAGTAAAGTACTTAGTGTTTCTCCGGTATGACACAGTACACCTGGGCCGTGCTCTCGTGGTGTCATGCGCTGTGAGGTGGGGTTTCTGCCACGGGCAGTGTTGACACTGGTCCTGGGAGAGCCACGAGGAAGGGCCTGCAGACTTGCAGCAGAAGTGCTGGCTCTGTTCACGAGCATGTCCTTTGTCTCTTTGCAGGTAGACAACACTAAGTTCACGATGGACTGTGTGGTACCCACAATCCATGTGTACGAACACCACGAAAACAAATGGCGCTGCCGAGACCCTCACTAGTGAGTGCCCTGTTCCCAGGATGGCCCACGTGCCACGTGCGCTGGTGCCATTCCAGGCACCCAGCTCCCACAGGAAAGCTGATCCCAGCCTTCTGGGTTTTTAAGTTAGCGTCTTCCCCAGAGGAGTGTGCAAACCTCACACAGAAGTCATGCCTGTTCCTCGACCCCTGGAGGACTGAGGCCTACAGGGTTTCCAAGCAGTCAAGACAACCTGAGTGTCACTCGAGGGTCTTCCCGCCTCAACCCCAGGGCACCCCTCCCCAAGCCACACCCTCTTTCCAGGCATTTGGTTTGGTTTATTTGTAATCAGTCATCTACTTCCAGCTTTTTCAGAATTTCATTTGGAGGGTGACTCTTTCACGTTTCAAATTCTTTACGTACATCTTCATGTGTTTAAACGTACGTGTTTGTTGGTGTTCAGTATTGTCTTCCTTTATACCACTCTGCATGTGGCTGGTTTCCTGTTTACTCTATTGAAAAGCCACCGGTTTTCATTAAGAGGCTGATTTCTCCTGTTTCACCTCGTAGCGATTACTGTGAAGACTGGCCAGAGGCCCAGAGGATCTCGGCATCACTCCTGGAAAGCCGGTCCTACGAAGCGCTCGTGGATTTTGATAATCACCTGGATGACATTCGGAATGACTGGACAAATCCAGAGATCAATAAAGCTGTTCTGCACCTGTGTTAGGGAGGGATCTCAGTGACTGGCCTCTGGGCATTTCCACTACACTGAAGAAGAAAAGCTATTTTTAAATGTAAATAAAATCTCTCATAGCCCGTGTGGAAAGCTGACAGTTTTCAGAAGTGGCGTGTGCCTTGAAAGAGGGCACAACGTCCCATCAGTCGTCTTTCTAATGCACAGCCTCGAGAACAGGCACAGACTGTCCCATCTGACCATCCCCGTGGAGTCCTTCCCAGTTGTACGTTGCTATAATTCTTTAAATCAAAGCTATTTCTGCTTGTCCAAGATTGTTCCTATTAAACGATTTTAACCTTTTATAATCTGCAGAGAATACTTTTTTTTTTTGCGGTACGCGGGCCTCTCACTGCTGTGGCCCCTCCCATTGCGGAGCACAGGCTCCGGACGCGCAGGCTCAGCGGCCATGGCTCACGGGCCCAGCCGCTCCGCAGCACGTGGGATCTTCCCGGACCGGCGCACGAACCCGTGTCCCCTGCATCGGCAGGCGGACTCTCAACCACTGCGCCACCAGGGAAGCCCTGGAAAGAATACTTTTTAAGGCTTATGAACTATCTTTAAAAAAAAAAAAAAAGGTCCAGATCTTATACCCAAATGAGAGTGCGTGTGAGTTTTCATCCTGTTTGAGTTAATATCGTCCAGACCTGGGATTGGGCAGGCACGTAGCGTGCGGGTGCCGAGCAGTGTCTGAGAGCTGTGTGCTGGTGTCAGCAGCTACGAACAGCACGCCCCCGCCCACCCCCCCACCCCCGCTGTCAGGCTTCCGTAGCTGCCACGACTCTACACGCAGGAATAATGCCACAGTTGCCTGAGAAACCTTCATCATTAAGGGTAAAAACAAACATTGTTGGGAAGGCAGCTTGGATGGGAGCACAGCGTAATAATCCTCAACCAGAAAGCTTGTAAACCCGTGGAACCGAAAGAAAAGTGGAACCATGCTAAGATTATCTTAAAAAGGCAAGAATCGGTCCTGACTCCTGACTGACTTGCATGATTGTCCAAATGGTTCTAATTTATGTCTTCAAAACAATTATTTTTTTTTGTATTTGAAGCAACAAAAGCGGAACAAAACTTAGGGTCCCGGAGTTTTATACTGCACTGTCTGTAATCATTATACTTGAAACAATCAGTCAAGCTTTTTAACCCAGTCGTAGGAAACTGATGGGGAAACTTTATGGTTCCATTACATCTTTTTCTTTTTTACATGAATTATTTCACGCAGAGTTCAGAGAACTGTACCTTTGCTACTGTCTTTTTTTGGACTACATGAAGGAAATTTGTAACAATCGGATAATCTATTGAAAAGGTTTATGACACGGCATTCACTATTTTCTCTTAATTAACAAGTAGGAAACATTTCAGCATTGCTTACAATAGATGTGCTTTATCTGGTCCACCAGATTTTCTCTTCTTTCTTCAAACGCTGCTCGCCCTTGGCTTTTTAAGCTGACTTTAAGTCACGTGGGGAAGACAAATGAAGGGGTGATGGATGCATCGGTACACTTTATCTTTTCACTCTCCTCGACTTAGACGCCAGGGCCAGCACAAGTGGAATGCAGTGCAGTCTCGTCCCAGATGGGTCTGTATTTGTCTCGAAAAAGAAAGAGTTATTGCCAGCATTTACCACAGAAAAGGCTGTCTTGGGACTTCCCTGGTGGTGCAATGGTTAAGAATCTGCCTGCCAATTCAGGGGACAACGGTTTGATCCCTGGTCTGGGAGGATACCACGTGCCGGGGAGCAACTGAGTCCATGCGCCACAACTACTGAGCCTGCACTCAGAGCCCGCGAGCCACAGCTACCAAAGCCTGCGCGCCTAGAGCCTGTGCTTCACAACAAGAGAAGCCACCGCAATGAGAAGCCCGCGCACCGCAACGAGGAGTAGCCCTGCTCGCCGCAACTAGAGAAAGCCCGTGCACAGCAACGAA
Organism: Phocoena phocoena; assembly: GCF_963924675.1. NCBI lineage: Eukaryota > Metazoa > Chordata > Mammalia > Artiodactyla > Phocoenidae > Phocoena > Phocoena phocoena. The sequence continues at coordinate 56,261,421 of NC_089238.1, read as the reverse complement.
GAGCCAACGCCGCCAAAAATAAATAAATAAATAAAAATAAAATAAAGTAAAAAAGAAAAAGAAAAGGCTCTCTTTTCCTGGGATTAAAATGAACGTGTGCTACCTCCAGGTCAAGGTCAAGGGGAACTGGCAGAGCTGTTTGGAACAAAAGGTGTGGCCAAGGCTAGTTTTGGAGGCATTGCAAGGATAGTCTTATTTTCCCTCATTTTCACCTCTTTGTGGAATTCTTGTTCTTGATGCCACCACCTTCCCAGGAACATGTACCGTTCTCCAGTTTGGATTTCAGCCTAGAACCAGGCGCCCCGTCTATGGCTGAGTCGGGCTTATGTTTTCAAAAGAAAGCATATTAAATACTCTAAAGGGAGGAACGTATCTGTGAAAAAAACAAAAACAGATTTCCAGAGTGCAGATAACTGGTCCTGGATGCTTGTAAAGACAGCAGAAGCCTCTGAGGGGAGCCCCAGGCCCTGTGCTGGGCTCCCCTCCCTGTTACCTCTCCAAGCCTTGCTGTGTGGCCTCTGAGCCTCCAGTCTCCTGGCCCTAAGAACAGTCTTCATTCTTCCCCACGCAGCATAAAAGTGAGAGCCTGTCAGTTAGCCACTGAAATGGACTCATACTCTGCCTTTTCCTAGAAAAGACTTAAAGGAGCAACACAAAGTATATTTGTACATTGAAGAGATCTTCGTCCGTCAAAATGCCCCTGAGTAACCCTTTCCTACTTAAATCTGAAGGGGTCGGAGGGGAAGGGGGAGGGCCGGGGTGGGGGGGTGGTGTAGCGATATCCCCTTAGAACCAGCCATATGCTTAAAATCCTGGTGGACATTTTTCTGTCTTCCATAGCATCTATCCATCATGAAGTGAGTGGGACAGATGAATTACTGGTTTATGTAAAAATGCCATTTTCCATGTCTAAGAACTGGGGATACTCGGGGCTTCCCTGGTGGCGTAGTGGTTGAGAGTCCGCCTGCTGATGCAGGGGACACGTGTTCGTGCCCCGGTCCGGGAAGATCCCACATGCCGTGGAGCGGCTGGGCCCGTGAGCCATGGCCGCTGAGCCTGCGCGTCTGGAGCCTGTGCTCCGCAATGGGAGAGGCCACAACAGTGAGAGGCCCACATACCACAAAAAAAAAAAAAAAAAGAACTGATCATACTAAATGTGAAAAGGTAGGCATAAACGACAAAAAGCAATGCGTATACTAAGGAAAAATTGACTTTGCTAGTTCTAATGAAATTAGATTGACCTAGAATAAAAGGCAAGTTAGAAATCTTGAGTAATTGAAGTTTTCCAGGCATCTGGTATTTTTAAGCCTCCTCAGTGTAAAAAGTTCTAAGTAGCTTTGACTTAATAGCTCATTTTTCTGATTGATGTGTTTGGAAAACTCTTGTTCCTGTGTGTAGTCATTTTCAGCTTTTCTGACCTACCTTTTTAGTTTTGCCTTCAGAGGAAAAATATTTGTTTCCAAAAGTGCCCCGTTTTAGTATTTTAACTGTGTTAACACGGTAGCTGCTCTGTGACATCCTGTTAAGTAGAAGCCAGAAACATAACCATGAGCATCCATCTCCATACCCTGCGGAGATTTTCAGCAATTTTAATGAAGAGAGCTGAATTTTAAAATAGACTTTCGTTTTACTAATTGACATTTCTTTAGCCTTCCCATCAACTCAGTGCCTCTTAAGCATTAGATGCTTTTCTTCGGTTCAGTAGAAAGCCTGGCAGCAAATGTTGGTTTGTGTTCCTCCTGCCACCTCTCAGATAGGTGGCGTGTTAACCTGACTTCGTGCACACTTCAGCATCCAGGGGATAACTTTGATATTTGTATCCTCATAACGTTGACTTGTTGTTACTCCTAAAATGCTTACGATCTCCTCGAATGGGATGCAAAATCTGATCAAGTTTTGCATTTCTCCAAAATGAATCCCCATTCTTCTAAGGAGCTTTTTTTCCCTTAAAGATGAACTTCTTGGGATCTAGTCCAGCTTTAGAACCGCCCAAAATTGTGTCTTCCTTGGTCTTTTGCTTTCAAAGTAGTGTGACAAGTGCCAGCAGAAGCTCCACTTCGATTTGAGTGGAGGAAACCTTTGGCTTGAACTTGCGTTACCATATGAAGCAGAATAGCGTCCTGTATTTAGTGCTGTCTGAGAAAAGTTCCGGATACAGTCAGTGAGCCTGTAGTAAGTAATTGCGTTTCCGAATACAGACACACCGCGGAGATACTATGGGTTCAGATACAGATCACCGAAATAAAGCAATAGAGTCACATGAATGTTTTGGCTTCCCAGTGCATATAAAAGTTATGTTTACGTTATACTGTAGTCTGTTAAGTGTACAATAGCGTTATGTCTGAGAAAACAATGTACGTACCTTAATTTTAAAATACGTCATTGCTAAAACGTACTACCCATCATCTGAGCCTTCCGCGAGTCGGGATCTTTTTGCTGGTGGAGGGTCCTGCCTCAGTGTTGACGGCTGCTGCCGGATCAGGGCGGTGGTTGCTGAAGGCCGGGGTGCCGGTGGCAGTTCCTTAAAATGAGACAACAGTGAAATTTGCTGCATGGACTGACTTCCGTGAACAATCTCTCCGTAGCATGCAATGCTGTCTGATAGCATTTGACCCACAGTAGAACTTCTTTCAAAACTGGACTCAGTCCTCTCAAAGCCTGCCGCTGCTTTGTGCACTAAGTTTATGGAATATTCTAAACCCTTTGTTGTCATTTCAGCAGTCTTAACATCTTCATAGGGAGTAGATGCATCTCAAGAAACCCCTTCTGTGTCCATCCGTAAGAACTCATCCGTTCAGGTTTTATCGTGAGGTTGCGTCAATTCTGCCACCTCTTCAGGCTCCGCTTCTCATTCTAGTTCTCGTGCCGTTTCCACCACATCTGCAGTTCCTTCCTGCTCTGAATCTTGAACCCCTGAAAGACGTCCATGAGGGCTGGAATCGACTTCTTCCCAACTCCTGTCCATGTTGGTATTTTGACCTCTGCCCAAGAATCACGAATGTTCTTAATGGCAACTAGAATGGGGAATCCCTTCCACAAGGTTTTCAATTTACTTTGCCCAGATCCATCAGAGGAATCACTGTGGCGGTTAGAGCCTTAAGAAATGTGTTTCTTAAATAATAAGACTTAAGGTCAAAATGACTCCTTGATCCATGGGCTACAGGATGGAAGTTGTGTTATTAGCAGCATGAAAACACTATTAATCTCATTGTCCGTCCCCATCGGAGCTCTCGGGTGACCAGGTGCATTGTCGGTGAGCAGCGATATTGTGAAAAGAACCTTTCCTTCTGAGCCTCAGGTCTCAACAGTGGGACTAAAAATATTCAGTAAACCGTGTTGTCAACAGATGTGCTGTCCTCCAGGCTTTGTTGTTCCATTTATGGAGCCCAGGAGGACTAGCTTTAGCATCATCCTTAAGGGCCCTAGGGTTTTCGAAATGGCAAATGAGCATTGGCTTCCACTTACAGTCACCCTAACATTAGGCATTAGCCCCTAACAAGAGAGTCAGCCTGTCCTTTGAAGCTTTGAAGCCAGGCATCATCTTCCCCTCTGCAGCTAGGAAAGTCCTAGAAGGCATCTTCTTCCGGTAGCAGGCTGTTTCCTCTACAGTGATCATCTCTTGTTCAGTGCAGCCACCTTCACGGATGACCTGAGCCACAGCTTCTGGAGGACTTGCTGCAGCTTCCGCCTCAGCACCTGCGGCTTCACCTGGCACTTTCGCGCTACGGAGGCGGCTTCTGTCCTTCAACCTCACGAACCGACCTTTGTTTCAGACTTTCCTCCTGCAGCTCCCTCCCCTCTCTCAGCCTTCGCAGAACTGGAGAGAGTTGGGGCCTTGCTCCGGATTAGGCTGTAGCTTCAGGGAATGTGGCTGGTTTGATCTCCTATCCAGACCACTCAGACTTTCTCCATATCAGCAGTAAGGCTGTTTCCTCTTCCCATCAGTGTGTTTACCGCAATAGTGCTTTTAATTTCCTTCAAGAACTGTTTCTTTGCATTCACAACTCAGATAACTGGCACAACGGGCCTCTGGCTCTGCTTTCCACACGCCTTCCTCACGAAGCTTCATCGTTTCTAGCTTTTGATTTAAAGTGAGAGATGTGCGGCTCTTCATTTCACTTGAACACTTAGAGGCTACCGCAGGGTTATTAATTGGCCTAATTTCAATATTGTTGTGTCTCAGGGAATAGGGAGGCCCGAGGAGAGGGAGAGAGGGGGGGACGGCTGGTCTGTGGCGCAGTCGGAACACGCGTGATTTATCGATTGTTTGCTCTCACATGGGTGTGGTTTGTGGCGCCCCAAAACAATTACAACCGTCACATCTAAGATCACTGATCACAGATCCCCATAACAAATATAACGAGAGTGGAAAAGTTGGAAATACTGTGAGATTTACCAAAATGTAACACAGAGTGAGCAAATGTTCTTGGGAAAATGGTGCCAATAGACTTGCCCAACACAGGGTTGCCACAGACCTGAAATTTTTTTAAAATGCAGTGTCTGCAAAGCGCAGTAAAAGGCGATCTACCCGTGCTTGTGAAGTTCTCTGGACAAGGCTTCGGACCCAGCGCAGCCCCCATAGTCGGGGAGTCTGCCCCGCGACAGGACACTCACCCGAGCTTGCTGAGGGCCCTGGGTGCGCCCTGGGTGCTGAGGGTTACGTGAATTGTGTAGAGTGGACCCCGCTGTCGTCCCCCAGCTGCCCTTCTCCATTGCGCTGACCTCACTACTGAAGAGATGGTCATTCCTCAGAGAAGGGTGTTCTCAGAAACTGATCTTCCTTTGCCTGGGAAGTGCCTCGTCGCCCCGGTTCTTAGACGGCGGCGCCAGGCTGCAGCGGTGTGTGGTGTGCGTCCCAGCTGGCTACTTCAGCTCTGTGGCCGTGGGCGAGTTACCTCTCTGGTCTCGTCTGAAAAAGGAGGGTGATGACACCTACTTGCAGGGAGGTTGTGAAGACCAGAGGTACTAATACATGTGCTAGCTCTTAGTAGAATGTGTTTGGGCTACGCTGAATAAGGTTCTTGATGCACATGTTTTAACAGTTCTACAACATACTGTTGGCCAGACTGACCCTCAAGGTAAAGCCTACTTAGTCCTTTGCTAAGAAAGATGTTAAGTGTTCATTCATCGTAAACATTCAGTGAACGTTTATTGAATGAATGAGTGAATAAAAGCATTTGCTCTCAGCAGTAACAGCAGCTTACCTTTCTCTAACCCTTCGTTTACACTTGTCTTCCCAGTCCATGCCCCCCACCCCAGCCCTGAGGATGTGGAAGGGTGTGATGGTCTGCGTTTCACAGGTGGGGAACCAAGGCCCGGACTAGAAGTGACTGCCTGAGGACTCCTACGGCCAGATCCCAGGGCGCGGGCCTCTCCTGGGAGACGAGGGGCAGAGAAGCCGTGTCCCTCCTCCTCTTTCCACGCTGCCTGGCCTCGCTCCTGCCCCCACCCCAGTCTTAATGCAGTTTCTGGCTGACTACGATGTCAGTGTCTGTTCACAGTAGAAAACCCAAAGGAAACTAGAAGTCACTACCATTCTGCCAGCCTCCCATTCCCCCCTGTTCACAAAGACGCGACGGAAAGCTGTCACATCGTCAGGATCTCCTGAGACCTTTAATGTCTTGGATACTGAGATGCAAAGTGGGAAGCATGGGAAGCCTAATTTGACGAGCTTACAGTGTAAATTAAGAGGTAAAACGCATAATTACAAGGAAACTGTTAGAAAACTTGTGCAGATTCTCGGGCTCAGGCACTGAGAATCCAAATTCATTGAGATTTCGGACCCAAAAGTCAGTTTTTAGCAGGTAATTCAGGCCATACTTTTAAAAACCCTGAACTCTGACCAGAATCCATGCATTATTGTGAAGAATTAGAGATCCTCAGAACTGAAGTGACTTACCCCACTGTGTACACTCAGCCAGGGACAGAGGACTCGGACCGTTAGGCCGACCCTGTGAAGTTGCTAATTCAACAGGTCAGCAGCTCAAGCATCACAATTCCATAGGGTTCACCCTGGCGGGATTCAGGTCTCCTGAGTGAACTCTGTCTCAGCAGGAAGCTCTTTGATTTTTTTTCTCTTGAAATGTGCCACGCACGGAATGCATGAATGTGCCGTAAACATTTGAGCAACAGGAAGCAGGCAGGTGACGCGGGACTCACAGCTTCTGAGCCATCTCAAGCCCCTGGACCCAGGACGGCAGGGCAAGGACAGTATTTTATACTTTCCCTGCGTCGCAAGTTATCTTATACCTAGGAAGACCTGTTGATTATCTTTAATTTTTAAATTATATCTGGAATCTGTCAGTACCTCCCACTTCCTGGAGACGGCTCTGTACCAAGAGTGCTCCGTGCAGCTGCCTCCTGTGTCCCCAGGGCCCTGTCCTAGGCCCTGGTGTGCGGGACATACCCCCGGAGACCTGCTGTTGTTCAAGTCGGACAAAGGTAGGAACTGAAAAAGCAGAATCATCTGAAATCTCCCCATTTGCTGAATATCCTCTCCCCTAAATGTTACAGTCCTTTATTTTTGAATTCTGAAGTCTTAGATTTAAATTTGTTGAAAGAAATGTAATTGATATTTTCTGGATTATTTAATCACTTCATTTCCAGAGCCGTTAAGTTTGCCCTTTATATTCACGTCCTACGTTCTCTATGTTCCCGTCTCAGACATATTTGGCAAGAGGTTTTTTTTCTTAATAAGATTGACTTATTGAAATATAACGGGTGTATAGAAAAGTGTACAAATCACAGGTGAATTTTCACAAAGTGGACACAGTGGGCAGGTGCAGGCTCTTGTAACCACCACCGAGCTCCAAATATAGGACATTAGAACACTGCCAGCACCCAGGAGCCCCTCATGCCCAAACCTAGGTTAGTTCCGCCTGGTCTTTGAGCTTTATATAAATGGAAGGGTACAGCATGTATTTGAATTGTGTTTGAGATTCATTCATGTTACATGCAGCAATTTTTCATGCATTTTCCTTGTTGTGTGTTATTTCACTGTGGATGGACATTTGGGGTTTTTCCTGACTTGGGCTGATACAAATCTTGCTGCAATTAATTTTTTTCTTTAATTCATTTATATGTTTGGTTGCACCGGGTGGGCTCATTAGTTGCAGCTTGCCAGCTCCTGAGTTGCAGCTCTTGGGCTCCTTAGTTGCGGCACACGGGCTCGTTAGTTGTGCCACACAGGCTCCTTAGTTGTGTCATGCGAACTCTTAGTTGCGGCATGGGTGTGGGAATCTAGTTCCCTGACCAGGGATCGAATCCAGGCCCCCTGCACTGGGAGCACGGAGTCTTAACCCCTGCGCCACCAGGGAAGTCCCTAACTTTCTTGTATTGTCCTTTTGTGAGCGTACGTACACGTTTCTTTCAGGATTATGTGCAGAAGTGAGCCTGTCGGGGTGTGTATGTTCAGCTTTTTAGGGGACGTTACCAGTTGAACATCTGCCCCCCACTTTCTCCGTACCTTCAGCAACGCTGCGTTGTCAGTCTTTTGAATGTGAGACATTTTGGTGGTGTGGAGTGGTATCTCATGGATTATTGGTCTACATATGAAAAGTAAAATGATAAGCTTTCCAGAAAATAACAGGAGGATATACTCACGTCCTTGGCTTGGCAAAGATTTTTAAACAGGACACCTAAAGAAGTGATCAGTTGTAAAAAAAAAAAAAAGTGGTCAGTTGTACTACATTACAGTCAAAACTTTTGTTCATTCAAAAAAAATTACGACTGTGAAAAGGGAGGTCACAGAGCGAGAGAAGGTATTTATAATACAGTCACCCAACAAAGACTTCGATATATCTATCCAAATATATTAAAATTTTCAGACCAATTTTCTTAAAAAGGCAACCCAACTGATCAGGTACTTCCCAAATGGAGATATCCAAATGGCCAGTAACATCAAAAATATGCTCAAGCAGGACTTCCCTGTGGCGCAGTGGTTAAGAATCCGCCTGCCAATGCAGGGGACACGGGTTCGAGCCCTGGTCCGGGAAGATCCCACATGCCGCGGAGCAACTAAGCCTGTGCACCACAACTACTGAGCCTGCGTTCTAGAGCCCACGAGCCATAACTACTGAACGTGCGTGCCACAACTACTGAAACCCGTGCGCCTAGAGCCCGTGCTCTGCAATAAGAGAAGCCACAGCCTACGCACCTCGACGGAGAGTAGCCCCCGCTCACTGCAACTAGAGAAAGCCCGCACGCAGCAACGAACACCCAGCGCAGCCCAAAATAAATAAATTTAAAATATATATATATATATATGCTCAAGTAAAGTCATCAAGGAGAAGCAAATTGAAAACAAGAGTTTTTCATGGGAAGAAAATGTGAAGAAGCAGAATCCCCCCGCTGCGCACAACTCACATGTCCTGGTCCTCCCGGCACAATCTCGCGTGCTGTGACAGTGTCGGGCATCCGAAGAAGCAGCAGCCTCCGTGGCTCCCTCGACTGGGCTGGCGTATTCCTGAGACTCGGCTTTAATACTAGGCCTCCGCCAATAGGGAGCAACAGTGCTTTGTCTGAGGAGCTCGGCTGTGCCTTTCTCCTCGCCTACTTAGGACGTGTCCCTCTGTGAGACTTTTAAGGAAGACTACTGTGGGTGTCACCTTCTGCCTCTGCCATCCTTGCCTCCCACCTCATCCTGCCCTGCAGCTCAGAGCTGGTCCTTCCAGAGTCCAGCCGTTCTGCTCATCACCTCTAATGCCTGGAATTTACTCAGTGCCGGCCTCACTCGCTTTGAGGAGCTCAAAGCCATTTGCAGATCCTGCTGGTAAAATGGCTGTCCCGTGGTCAGCCAAGCTCTCTGCTAAATTACTTCTGGGCAAAGAGGCCGTTCTCAAGACTCACGGAGACCTGGGGTGCCTTTACGAGCAGGCTCTGTGCCCACAGAAACCCCAGGGGGAAGGCGCCGCTCCTCCAGGCATTACGGGATTATCCAGGTGGAGCAGCGTTCCGCATAATTACGGGAGTGTGGTTATCCAGGCCGGCTGATGCTCTGCACACGCAGCCACACGCCGGGCCACCACCCACATCCGGGCAGAGGGAAACTGAGGCAGGAGTGGACCTGGGCGAGTGGGGCAGGCCGGCAGCAGAGAAGAGGGGAGTGCATTTTGGTTGGGGGCCTGGGGGAGCAAAGCAGATGGGGAGCAGCCTGGGACCCAAAGGAAATTAAGTATTTTTCCAGTTTCAGCAAGGAGTCACTTGGCATTCTTCCCAAATGTCTCTCCCCAGCAGCCCACCTTTGAGACCAGCTTCATGCGGGCGGAGCCTCAGACACCCTGTGGACCCCACACCTCCCCTGGGCCTGCAGGAAGATCGGGGGGGGGGGGTGCTCAGAGCTGCCCCCCGCCCCCGCCCCCACCCCCCGCAGCCTCTAACCCAGCTGACTCCTGGCCCTTCCTTTACTCAGCCGTCGGGACACTGAGAGCAGAAGGCGTAGAGAAGAGTCCCCTGCAGGCCCCGCCCACAGGCCCTTCAGTGCGGTGAAGGCCACAGCTGGTGCGCAGACACACAGGAGGAGCTTGAGTTCCTAGGTAAGGGCCGTCCCTCTGGTGGACGGAAGCTGGGGCAGAGAAGCCTCCCAGGTGGGCCTCCCACCTGAGCAGCCAGGGAGGCGGGACAGAGCCAGGACGTGGTGGCAGGGAGTGACCAGCCACCGGGAGTGTGGGCAGGTTGAGACCACTATCCCTGGCTGCTACCACCCTGTTGCTCGGCTATTCCCTGCAGCTCCACCCTGCCCCCCAGCCCTGTGGGTCCGGGGATTGGGTGGTGGTCAAAGCCTGGCAGTGTGGGCGGGAACTGTCAGCCCGGGGGTCGTGCCTGGGGGCCAGGGTGACAGCTGACTTATCTCGTCCTTTCCATTCGCGCCTCTGATGTCTCACATACCTGAGCATCCAGACCAGGCAGTGTGCCCCATGCCCAGCATAGAGAAAGTGTGGGTGCTGTGTGTACAGGCTCCAAAGGGCAGGGGAGTGGCATTTAGGATGAGGAGGAACATTCCAGTGAATCGTGGAAAAGGAAGTGTTCCTCTATGCACACAGGTCTCCCTCCTCTGTGCCAATAAGCAAGGACTGCCCTGTGGTCAGAGAGAATGTGGGATGTGAGAGCACATGCCCACCCACTGCCCACCTTGCTTGGTATCTCCTGTGAAATACCTTCGATGGTGCCAGCTTCCTGTGCCACCTGGGGGGCACCTGTCAGAACCTCAGAGACAGATGCTGCAGGGAGACGCCTGGAAACGTGTGTCTCTGAGAAGCTCCTTTAGCAGAGCCTAGCTGTCTGTCTCACTGTCCGTGGAAGAGTCTGAGGTTAGAGCTGAGCCGTCCTCACCTGGCCCACGTGACGGCCCACCTTGGTCTGGCCCTCCCACCCCAAGCAGAGGGGCTGGACCAGTGTCAGGAATGTCCTTTGACGCGTGTGGCGACAACAGAATTCTAGAAGCCAGGACGAGTCTGGGAAAAGTGCCACCACGGTCATTTCCCTCCGGCCTCCGGCTGCGCCTGGGCCCCCTTCGCGCAGTGGCCTTGGCTTCAGCCCTGTTACAACAGAATGACGTGCGTGGGAGCGGTGAACACGGCAGAGGCCAAGCTCAGCCGTGGACAGCGTTTAGTTACCCCCAGGACTGCGCCCAGCGGAGCAGAGGCCGAGTTCTCCAGCCTGACCTGCTGCAAAAGGCCTCTGGTCCTCCCACTGGGACGGCTGTGTTCTCGGCGTGGGAGCCGAGAACGCACTGGTGACCCCCACACCCAGCTCCGTTTACTCTGCCTCTCAGGCTCCGGGCTTTAATTGCAGGAACATTCCTTACTCCAGGGTGGGGGGCTGTGGAGGGGAATGTCAGAGTGGAGCCTTTCAGCGATGCTTCCTTCTGAACTGCAGGAGGCTGCAGAGCTAAGCCTGGGGCAGGTGCTGGGGGAAGAGGCCTGCCTTCCCTTCTGGGACTGGGGTGAGCGCTGGCTTCGGGTGGGTTTTCCAGGTCTGAGCAAACGTCCTTGCCAGGGCTGACTTGGGTCTCATCAGCTAACTGGAAAGCCCTGGTCTCTCTGCCAGCCTGGTCTCACCCCCCAACCACAGCTCTCGGCCACGTGTGAAGACCTCGCAGCTCTCCACCTGCAGATCATGCCATCGCCTGCTCTCGTCTGGCCTGCTACGTGGCTTTGAAGCATCTGGGCTAGGGTCAGGGTTGCTTTCTTGCCCCGAGGCTGCTTGTCTGGCATCTCACGTGGGCGTCATTGGAGCACAAGAGCCTCTCCCAGCACCGTTGTTAGGGGTGGGGGCGATGGCAGGGTGCCGAGTTCTGCTTCTCCTCCCTGAGGCCACAGGTGGCCTGCTCACGAGGGGCGCACAGTGACAATGGAGCCTGGACACCCTTCCTCCCAGGCTCTCAAGTCATCAGGTCAACCGTCCCAGTAAAGCCAGTGCGGTGACCGGCGTGCCCGACACACCCAAACCTGGGGAGCCCACCCCAGTCCCGAATGCCAGACCTTTCCCCTTCTGCTTTGTGAACCACTTCCTGACATTCCCCCACTGACCTTAGTGTCACCCCTAGGACCCCACAAGACTCCCACAGCTGCGTTCCTAGGGGAGCCTTCCAGAAATGGTCCCATCCTCGCTCTGTCTCTTCCTCCCCTGCCGTGGTTTCAATCCTCCGCCACGTGGGTTTCTGTCTTCTGCGGGGCTCCGGCTGGCTCATCCCCCTATCCTCGAGGCCAGAAACCAGGGATATGAGCCAGGGATTAATGGCACAGAGTAAGCTTCCGAAAGCCACGGGGGCCATTGGAAGGCCTTAGCTCACAGATAATTTCCCTTCTCTGCGAAGGCCAGGCATTTAGTCCATATGGGCAGAGTCAGGGGACAGTCAGCCAGCAAGGGCAGGGAGCAGCCACAGCCCAGATGGCCGCCCAGGAAGAGCAAGCGACTGTGCTCAGCCTGGGGCACGAGATGGCCACTGACCTCTTCTCCTAGAGGTAAGAGCTGGGGCACTGGGAACCCCCACCGCTGTGCCTCCAGACCCCAGAAGGCTTGGGCGGCCCCCTCTCTCTGTCCTCACTGTGGAGCTCCCTCCCGCCGAGTGCCCAGCAGTGTGCCAGTTACTTTCCTGTCCTCTCCTGAATTGTACAAACTGTACCTTTATTTTGTTATGGCAGAATGCACTCCTGGGTTTTTTTAATGTAAAGATTTCAGAAGTTTATGCGAGAGAAAGACGTGGCAATGCTGCCGCTTCTCACTCCCCACCCCATCCCCAAACCAGAGTGAGTCGTTCCAGTTTCGTTCAATGAGGTATTGAAATGAAGTGACACGGGAAAAGCAAGTCTGCTTTCTTCTCACTGTCGGCCGGCAGTGCCCACGGGGAGGAGGATGTTTGTCTGCGGCACAAATCTTTTCTTCGTGGAGAGCTCGCTGCCGTTTTCAGGCTGCAGGGAGGCTGTGACCCCCCTCACTCCCCAGCCCAGGTAGTTGGGGGGCTTCCATGGAGGGGAGCTGCTCTCTGGGGCCCCAGGGTAACTTGAAGGTGGATTTGGACTTGGAACTTCCCCTTCTGCGTACACCCCAGCCTGTTGGATATTTTTGTAGCTGGGAGACGCCCTCAGCAGCATTTAATAAGCAGATGGGACTTGGTGCGCTTGGGGGTCCCCTAAAGTCGATGGGGGGCACTATGGTCTTCCATAGACCATATGGCCCATCTCTTCCATAGACGGGCTCGTCCATGCCGGGGAGAGGGCTGTGAGCCGTCTGCGGCCAGGGTGGGCACCCCCTGCCTCTCCAGGGATTAGCGTGGGCCCTGTGCCCTGGGGGTGATTTGGCACCTGCAGACTTGAAAAATAATTTTCAATCTCTGGAAAAGGAAAGAGAATCGGCACTGATTAGAGGCAGTCTACAGAAGGGGTCAAAATGCCAGTTCTGAACCTGGCTGGCTGAGTTCAAATCCCAGTTGCACCACTTACTAGCTGGTAACGCTGGGCGACTTAACTAACTCTGCCTCGGTATTCTCATCTGTAAAATGGGGATAGAGATGCCTGCTTATTTTTTATTTTTTATTTTTGGCCGCACTGCGCAGCATGTGGGATCCCAGTTCCCCAACCAGGGATTGAACCTGTGCCCCCCACAGTGGAAGAGTCCTAACCACTGGACTGCCAGGAAGTCCCAACGGTGCCTGCCTTTTGTACCTGATGTCATTAAGTCAGTTCATTTGTGTTTGGCACTTGGCAAGCACTCAGTAAACACTCAGGACTGTTACTGACTAAGAGCTTCTATTACCCGATGCTGGTCATGAAAAAGTGGCCACGTTTTTGCCGCACGTCAACTCGATGACACAGGTACTATTATCCCACCTTTCAGGTGTGGGAAATGAAGCACAGAGAAGACAGGTGACTTTCACAAGGCCACTCATTCATTCATTTTTTTTTTTTTTTTACATTCAGAGGCGTTTTAAATTTTTTTATTATGAAATATTTCACGCGTAGAAAAGTACAGAGAATACTTTAACACACACTTATGTACTTAACATATATTAGCATTTTGCTGTATTTGCAGAATTTTTTAACAGATCATATGTTGAGATGAGACTCCCTTTGTCCTCCTCTCTTACTCCACCTTTCTCTCTGGAACCGATCGCTCACCTGAAGCTGGTGGGCACCCCCTCAGATAGTCCTACAGTGTTCTTATGTACAGTTATAGACTGCTTTGTCTTTTTCAAAATGTTCCAGTCAACTTCATACCATACAATCTTGCTTTCTCCCACTCAGTATGCTTTTGAGTATTTCTGTGTGGATGCCTGCAGACCTAGCTCGTTCACATTGGGTGCTGTGTGGTCTTCCATCGGACGAACAGGTCATGATAACACGCCACAGATTGTCTATTCAGTCTCCTGACCAACAGAGCCTTTCCATGTTCACTATTTTATACGCGATGCTACAGTGAACGCCCCCCATGCCCCCTCCTGGTGCTCATGTGTAGGCTTCCCAGGACACAGACCCCCTCCGTGGGGAGGCTGGCTGATGGAGGTTAGCTTCCCCAGATGGTGCCCAGTTGCCCTCCAGTCGCCCCACTTCCACTCCCTGAGCAGCTCTCTGGCCAGGACCAGCACTTTTAAGTTTTCATTTCAGTGGGTGTGGAGTGGCACCTCCTCGTAGTAATTCCTTAAATGCTTACCAGCGGCCGGAGCTGGCCAGGCACCGTGCACGGTTATCAAATGGCAAAGCAGGGACCAGGGGCCCACGGAGGATACTCTAGACAGAGCACCCCTGCTCTTGGGTCCTGTAGCACTTAGCAAGCTCTGATTTGCATAATCGGTTATTTACATGTCTGCACACCCCCCGCCGTCCGCCCCAAGGAGCAGTGACCCCGTCCAGCAGAAGGTTTGGGTGTTACTGTTTTTCGCACCTCTAGATCCCTGCTGCCTGATACGGCAGCCGGCAGCCATGTGTGTCTCCTGAGGACTTGAAGTGCAGCTGGGCCAAATCAAGATGTGCTCTGAGTGTAAAATACATACCGGCTTTGGAAGAGTTAGCACGGAAGGAAAGAATGTAAACTATCTTGTTAATAATTTTTGTATTGATGACATGTTGAAACGATCATTTTTGGATAAATCAGGTTCAATGGAATATGCTACTAAAATTAAAATCACTTGTTTCTTTTTTACTTGTCTTATCGAGGCTACTAGGAAATCATAAATGATAAATGGCACCTGTGGCTCGAAATAGATTTCTGTTAGATAGAAATAGCCCTAGGGCTTCCCTGGTGGCGCACTGGTTGAGAGTCCGCCTGCCAATGCAGGGGACGCGGGTTCGTGCCCCGGTCCGGGAGGATCCCACATGCCGCGGAGCGGCTGGGCCCGTGGGCCATGGCCGTTGAGCCTGTGCGTCCGGAGCCTGTGCTCCGCAACGGGAGAGGCCACAACGGTGAGAGGCCCGCGTACCGCAAAAAAAAAAAAAAAAAAAAAAAGAAATAGCCCTAGACTTTACCAGGCTGGCACCCTGTGGCAGGTGCCTGGGGAAAGTTTGATGAACGAATGGGTGTGTGACCCGACGCTTTGAGAACAGAACTGCGGTGTTTCTGAGCCCCCTCTGGCCCATCCCTGATGTTGTCAGACTGTGCAGAGCAGCTGGTCCCTGACACCCTTCCCTTCCTCCCTTCTCCTCCTGCCCCAGGGGAGTGAGGGAGAGGCCGCAGGAGCCAGCCTCCTGTGCAGGGAACACTGGGTGTCTGCCAGGCTGACCTCCCCCTGAGCAGTGCCTCCCGGAAAGCCCCACGCTGACCAGGGAAACAACGTCCTGCAGAACGGCTCAGGCCCCTTCGGGGTCAGCCCCCTGCCAGCCACTGTGTGTGACGTCCGCACCCTGCTGGCACCGTCGCACCCTGCTGGCACCGTCCCGGGTACATTCATCCAAACCCCCCGGGAGGCCGAGACCACACTGAGGGTTGCAAGCCAGGACGCTGGCTGCCCAAGGCCTCCCAGAAGAAAGCAGAGCTGCACTTGGCCCCTGGGCATGGGGCCCGGGCCCTGCACACCAGGGCACCCGCTTTGATGCCTTGA